>NC_139220.1:103923971-104523971 GCF_055691185.1 Crinia signifera | reverse complement strand
TACAGCATGCGCTCCACTGACAGGAAGTCAGTTAGCGCTATGCGTTCCTTAGGCCGGGGGACATCGGCGCCGGGGCTATGACGTCAGACAACATTAACTGCTGTAAAAAAGAAGTATGAAATGATATACAAATTGCGCTTCAGATCAGCTGGAGATCTAAACACAAAATGGTGACCCTACACCAAAAAGTTTATACAAGAAGGATGTTGTGTCAAAGACACACACAGTAGTGTCTAGATCTCCTGCGCTCTGTACAGTTGACAGGATAGTGGTGGTTGCCACCTCCCTATTATTAGTGGAAAGATTTTTCTTCTCCGCCTTTTAGACTGTGCATAAAAATTCTTCCACCATAAAGAATATGATCGGGTTTCCCTTCACCACAGAAATGTAGAGAGGATACCGTACATCCCAAGGGTAGGTGGTCCTTGTTCCCTTACATTATAACCGGCCATTTACAAGGATCCTCAGCAGTAGAGGAGGATTTTTTTTTTTGCTCTGCCCAGGTTATTGATTCTTTTTCTTGTGTGTCCATCATGGACCCCGCGGCAGGGAATCCTGCTCAAGTACTCTCTGACCAGGTCCGTCTCCTCACTCAGCAGATGGTGGAATTGTCTCTGCGAGTGGAGACACAGGAGGAGGTTAAAAGAGTAACACCTGCTATACCCCAACCAGTAAAAGAGCCCAAGATGAATCTACCCGACCGCTTCACTCGCGACCGGAAGCAGTTCTTCAATTTTAGGGAGAGCTGTACACTGTATTTTCGTCTCCGTCCCGTATCCTCTGGCTCCGAGGCTCAGAAGGTTGGGTTGGTGATCTCCCTACTCCAAGGGGATCCACAGACCTGGGCCTTTGGATTAGGGGCAGATAGCCCTGAGCTCAGGACTGTGGATGCGTTTTTTACGGCTATGGGGGTGCTGTATGACGATTCCGATAAGGCAGCCTCCGCCGAGGCTCACATTAGGGCCTTAAGACAAGGTCGCCGTACTGCAGAGGCCTATTGCTCCGAATTCCGTCGCTATGCTGGGGATACCACTTGGAATGATCCTGCACTGCGGAGCCAATTCCGTCTTGGCCTGGCAAATCAGGTCAAGGATTTCCTGGTGCAGTATCCGGCGGTTGCTTCCTTAGATGATTTGATGCAGTTGGTAGTTTGCGTCGACAGGCGCATCAGGGAGAGGCGTTCTGAGCGAGAGCTGCCTTCCTGCCCGCTTGCTGATGCAGGGGGAGAGTTCGTAGGCGGGACTAAAGAACCAATGCAGATTGGAGCGTCTCGCTTATCTAACCAGGAGAAGGCACGCCGACGTTCCTTGGGTTTGTGTCTGTATTGCGGGGGTAAGGGGCACCTTGTTGGCACATGCCGGAGCGTCCGGGAAACTCCAAGGCCTAGGGGTTAGGGGAGGAATTCTCTTAGGCCAATCTCGGTTGTCTCCCAATAACTCGCTTTTATTATTAGTTTGTTTAGGTCTAGGGGTCCAACGATGGGAATCCCAAGCTTTTGTGGATAGTGGAGCGGCCGGGAATTTCATCGATTCCCGGTTTATGCAGGATCTTGCCATTCCACTAGTTCCACTGTCATCCGAGTTATCTGTTTTTGGCTTGGATGGTAGTCTTCTTCCCAAGGGACTGATCTCCCATCGTACTGTGCCGTTAGACCTAAACATAGGCTCCACCCATTCTGAAAAGTTAGAATTTTTTGTTATCCATAGTCCCTTATCACCTGTGGTGCTTGGCTTGCCTTGGTTGAAATTGCATAACCCTCATTTCGATTGGCAGACTGGGGAACTGCTGCAGTGGGGTAGGTCATGCGCTGACTCATGTCTACACCTTCCTGTCAGGGTCTCTAGTCTCGTCAATCCCCTGCTCCCTGCTCCTTATGCTTCATTTGCTGACGTATTCTCCAAAAGAGAGGCCGATACGTTACCACCCCATCGGCCATATGACTGTGCCATTAGTCTACTGCCACAGGCTAAGTTACCTAAGGGTCGTTTGTACTCCTTGTCGTTACCCGAAGCAAAGGCTATGGAGGAGTATATAGCCGAGAATTTAAAAAAGGGGTTTATACGTCCCTTGAAGTCTCCGGTGGGGGCGGGGTTTTTCTTTGTTGGCAAGAAAGATGGGACCTTACGTCCATGTATTGATTACAGACAACTCAACCTGATTTCTGTCAAAAACTCATACCCTTTGCCATTGATTTCCGTTTTGTTTGATCATCTTCGGTCTGCCACTGTATTTTCTAAAATCGATCTCCGAGGTGCTTATAATTTGATAAGAATCAAGGCAGGGGATGAGTGGAAGACCGCTTTTAACACTCACACAGGTCATTATGAATATCTTGTAATGCTCTTTGGGTTGGCTAATGCCCCTGCTGTCTTTCAAGACTTCATTAACGACGTCCTTCTGGATTTTTTGGGTATTTTTGTGGTTGTTTATCTGGACGACATTTAGATTTTTTCTTCTTCTTTAGAACAACATAGAGTACATGTTAAAGAGGTATTACAGAAACTCAGAGAGAACTGTCTCTAAGCCAAACTTGAAAAATGCGAGTTTGAAGTCCGTAGTATTTCCTTCCTTGGCTACATTATTTCCCCGGAGAGGTTCTGTATGGATCCAGCCAAAGTTCAGGCTATTATGGATTGGGTGCAGCCCACTACTCTTAATGCGGTCCAGAGGTTTCTGGGATTTGCGAATTACTATCGCAGGTTCATCCCTGCGTTCTCAGATATTGTTGCGCCCATCGTAGCACTTACTAAGAAAGGTGCAGATCCTGCTGTGTGGTCAACAGAGGCCTGTAAATCTTTTCGCCATCTCAAAGAGGCATCTGTTTCCGCTCGTATCTTACGTCATCCTGATCCTGGAGGTAGATGCGTCTGAGATTGGCATTGGGGCGGTACTGTTGCAGGTGGATTCCAAGGATGGTCTTCTACATTAGTGATAGCGCTGAGTCAAGTTTTTTATAAATATAACAAAATTTATTTAAAAGAATTTTTTGTATTGACATTTAATCACCGGCCGGTGGTACACAATACACAATCATATAAAAAAAATAGTAAAAAATGGGGGATGGGGGTGAGTTGATTAAGGAATAATTCCTTTGGGGGTGCCAAGCAAATTATCTAGCCCAACCTGTATTAGGAAGACTGGCCGTTTTAATATTAGCCTGTAGATGGTCAGTTAGTCCGATTTGGGCAGTAGGTAGCTCTCTCACAGCTCCTATGTGTTAGAGAGTGTTTTTGTACCGGTGAAAAAGCTCCTTTACGCGTTTTCCCGCCTTAGGTTTCAGCGGCTTCCTCAGAAGTTATCAAAGCTTTTCAAGCATTAACATCACTAATTGGTTGTGCATGTGAACTTCCATTTACGTATAGGAGCTGTGAGAGAGCTGCCTAGTGTGAATTGGACTAACCGGCCAATCTTCAGGCCAATATTATAACTACTAACCCTACTAATTGGTTACTGCATGCAAAAACACTCTCTAACACATAGGAGCTGTGAGAGAGCTACCTACTGCCCAAATCGGACTAACTGACCATCTACAGGCTAATATTAAAACTGCCAGTCTTCCTAATACAGGTTGGGCTAGATAATTTGCTTGGCACCCCCAAAGGAATTATTCCTTAATCAACTCACCCCCATCCCCCATTTTTTACTATTTTTTTATATGATTGTGTATTGTGTACCACCGGCCGGTGATTAAATGTCATTACAAAAGATCTAAATTCTTTTAAATAAATGTTGTTATATTTATAAAAAACTTGACTCAGCGCTATCACTAATTTCTTTTCCATTTGTCCTTTCCACAAGGGGAGGAGTATTCCCTTGATAGTGACAGCAGCAGACTCAAGTTTACTATTGTTATATATATTACAGACTTGCGCTCTGACAAATTGTCTTGCTTTCTAGTGGTCTTCTACATCCCTGTGCCTTCCATTCTCGTAAATTCTCTTCCGCGGAGTGCAATTACGATGTGGGGAACAGGGAATTCCTTGCCATAAAATGTGCTCTGGAGGAAAGGAGGCACTGGTTGGAGGGAGCCAAATTTCAGGTGACCATTTTCACGGATCATAAGAACCTCTCTTATCTACAGGATGCTAAGAGGCTTAATGCCCGTCAGGCGAGGTGGGCGTTATTCTTTGCTTGATTTAATTTTCTTATTACTTTCAGGCCAGGGTCCAAAAACACCAAGGCAGACGCCTTGTCTAGGGTTTTTGTTGGGCCTCCAGGAGAGGGAATCAGTGCTAGAGCCCATTATTCCATCTTCCCGGATTTGTGTTGGTATCACTCAGACTCTCTTAGATAAGGTCTTACAGGCACAATCGGAAGCACCTGAGCTCACTCCCTCGGGGAGATTGTTTATTCCCTCCAGACTCCGAGAAAAGGTTCTAGTCGAGTTTCATGCAGTCAAGACTGCAGGTCATCCGGTTACATCTAAAACATTGGATTTAATTTCTTGTTCGGTGTGGTGGCCATTGATGAGGGGAGATGTGGAATCTTTTGTCAAATCCTGCGAGGTCTGTGCCAGAAACAAATCCCTCCGCACCCCACCCACGGGTCAACTTCTTCCATTATCTTGTCCTGTAAAACCATGGACCCATATCTCCATGGATTTTATTGTTGATTTGCCCTGTTCCACCGGTCATGATACCATCTGGGTGGTAGTGGACCGCTTCAGTAAGTTGGCTCATTTTATCCCTCTTGTCGGTCTTCCCTCCGCCCAGAGACTGGCTGCATTATTTTTGCTTCATGTCTTTCGCCTCCATGGTCTGCCGGTGGACATTGTCTCGGATAGGGGGGTACAATTTGTTGCCAAGTTTTGGAAGTCACTCTGTTCTGCCTTGGGTATCAACCTCAGTCCATCTTCAGGATATCATCCCCAGTCTAATGGGCAGACTGAAAGAGTCAATCAAACACTGGAACAATTCTTAAGATGTTACGCTTCCAAGTGCCAGAATAATTGGTCGGAAGATCTGCCTTTGGCGGAATTTGCATATAATAATGCATGGCATTCAGCTTCCAAGATGTCCCCATTTTTTTTGTAATTCTGGTCAACACCCCAGAGCCAATTCGTTTGATCCTGGATCTTCTGGGGGCAGTTCTTGGATGTCACAGAAGAGGGCCATTTGGAGCAAGGTTCATAAGGCTCTTCTTGCTTCTTCATCATCTGCCTAACGGTTCTCCGATCGGCACAGGAGGCCCTGTCCATTTAGAGTGGGAGACTAGGTTTGGCTTTCAACCCGGAACATTAAGCTTCGCCAGGTCTCTCATAGACTTGGTCCTCGCTTTATTGGCGCTTTTAAGATTATCAGACAAGTCAACCCAGTGGCCTTTAGGCTCCAACTTGCCCGGACCATGAAGATTCACAATACCTTTCATTGCTCCCTATTCAAGCATGCTTTTCAGCCCAGGCGCCAGGGACCCGCACCAATCCTTGTCCAGGGTCACAAGGAATTTGTGGTGGAAAGGATTCTGGATTCCAAGGTGATCCGCAATCAGCTCAGGTTTCTGGTTCATTGGAAAGGATACGGCCCTGAGGAGAGATCCTGGATTCCGGACCACGAGCTCCATGCTCCTTCTTTGAAGAGGACGTTTTTTGAAGAATTTCTCCATAAACCCAGGGTTGGGGGTCCCTTGACCCCTCCTCAAGGGGGGGTACTGTTAGGCGCCGTACCTGGCGTCGCCGCCGTCCAGGTCCTTCGGCAGCGTCTGCGCTGCTATGACGGCGGCCATCTTCCGGCGCACGTCACCGGGAAGCTTCGGGGACGTTGCTAGGCAACGCCCCGAACTTCCGCTGCGGCCGTCTCTGCAGGGGGGAGACTCTGCAGGACGGACAGGAAATGATGTCACCACAGGGGGCGGCTAATTCAAATATAAGCCGGCGTCTCTCTCAGACAGACGCCGGTTATAGCGTTCTTTCAGTTGTTTGCTGAGATCATGTTCCTGGTCCTGGATCCTGTTGGAAGATCCTTTTTGCCTTGCTGGTTCTGCGCTGCAGTTGTCCTGGTGCCTGTGGGTTGCCGTGCTGCTGGAGTTCGCCATCCTGGGAAGTCTGGAGGGGCTTGTCTGTGGTTCCATCACCTCCCAGATAAGTCAGGGGTCACCCTGTGTTCCCTCCTGCTATTGGCTTATTATACCATCTCTAGAGCATTGTTGCCATTTTTATATATCATCTCCTGAAGCATTGTTGCTATTTGTCTTGTTATATCACCTCTTGGGCATTGTTGCTATTTCTTTATATTACATCTCTTGAACATTGTTGCCATTTATTATATTCTTTGTTCCATCGTTACGCATTGTTGCGTCCAATCAAGGGTTACCGCCTAGTATCATCACCCCTCGGGTAATCCGGGGACCCCTATCCTAGAGTAAGGTTAGTTAGTTGTCCCCTTGCTCTTCTCTGGCCTTGGTGGGCGTGTTGTCACTCTCAAAGACCAGGTGGCATCGGGGTTGGAGCTGGACTAACCGGCTCCTTCGGACGCGGCTATTATTGGCAAAGCCTAGTTCAGCACACGTCCGCCAACCCCAGCTCGAGGCAACGGAGGTAGGGTAGGGTAGGTGGTCCTTGTTCCCTTACACCTAGTACCTGAGCTAAAACATTTGGGGGGGGGGGGGTTTTAACACAGTTGCGCTGCTGGGTGTAGTAAAATATGAACTCCAAATCAAATGTGGGTATGACCAGAAAGGAATGACACTGGACACGCTTGTAAAGATTATTATTTTATAAATGTAAAAAAATATTCAACCACATATACATATACAATGACACTAAAATATATTAAAAAGCATATATGAATAAATCTTGAATAATAGAAGGGTGTCTCCAAGGTGGGGTAAATTTCCAATAATTGGGTTTAACTCAGTTTCAAAAGATAGATATAGCGCAATATTATGCAGTCATGAATCAAAGATGCCAGTTTAGCATGTAAGCAAACATGCACTAGGTGGTAAGGCAGTTCTTATTAGTAAAATAGGATAATTTTTCTCACCCAGGTGATTGTTGGTAGCGGGGAGCCAAATAGGTGTTTGTTTAGCTCAACCCAAATATCCCTCCAGGAGGCAGGGACAAGCAGCCGGGGAAAGCTGTATGTGTAGCGGCTGTGATGATAGCGCTCAGTAGCGCTCCGTGGCGTTAGTAGCCTTCGTCCCCTTGTAAGATGATCCGGGGGACTTTGTACGGTCACGGCTTGTATAGCTGGTGCTCGTCGGAGCTATTTGGAGCGGCAGCTGAGATGGAAATCTGCCGGTGGCCGCGTGAGACGCCGACTTTGAATAAGCGGCAAACACTGGAAATCAGCTGTGCGGCTGGAGACTGAGTTAGAGGTGGAGCCTTGGAGACACGTCAGGAGAAGTTTGTATTGCGTCAACGCGTTTCGTACCCTCACAGGACGGGAACTTTTTCAAGACAAGTACTGACCCACTGTGTGGGAGCTTTATTTAAAGGGCTAATTCAATCAAAAGCAATCATTAGATTAAATGTATAACTTAAAAAACAAGCGCGTCCAGAATGATACAATGTAATATTATATATACATCACAGTATTCTCCGTTAGGGGAGTAGCTAACGAATATCATTTATCATCAAGAAGATCTCCTTTTAGCGTACAAAAGAGTTAATTAACTATTTTCATTAAATGAGAGAGCAATTATATAACACATTAGTAAAAAATCACCTGATTAGGTACTTGTTTCCTATCTGGGCGCCCGTCGTGGTGATCGCGGGTACATTAATGTCTGGCCGCGACGCGACCGACGCGATGCCCGCGATTTCCCATTGAAACCCATGTTAAACATGGAAATCGTGTCGGTCGCGTCGCGGCCGGCCATAAATGTACCCGCGATGCCCGCGACGCGATGCACCCGATTTCCCATAGGAATCAATGTTAAATGGCCCGACCAACGCGATTTTAATGTTAAATGCCTCAATGGACCCGATTTGCCCATAGGAATCAATGTTAAATGGGCCACAGAGCCCAAATAGGCACAATTAACCCTTAAATGTCCCCCTAAATTTTTAACGCCACCCCACGATCCACGCCAACCCGAAGCGTGGCGAGCGCAGCGAGCCCGCGAGGGGCGGCGGTACGCGTCCTCCGACCTTTTCATGCCCTACTATCCACTAGGGCGTGGAGTGAGAATAGAATAGTGTGGCGAGCGCAGCGAGCCACCGAGCCCGAAGCGTGGCGAGCGCAGCGAGCCCCGCGAGGGGACGCGGATACCTTCACAGTTATACGCGTCCCCTCGCGGGCTTCACAGGTGTCCGTGGCGACGCGGACACCTGTGAAGCCCGCAATGGGACGCGTTTACCTGTGAAGGTATCCGCGTCCCCTCGCGGGGCTCGCTGCGCTCGCTGCGCTCGCCACGCTTCGGGCTCGGTGGCTCGCTGCGCTCGCCACACTATTCTATTCTCACTCCACGCCCTAGTGGATAGTAGGGCATGAAAAGGTCGGAGGACGCGTACCGCCGCCCCTCGTGGGCTCGCTGCGCTCGCCACGCTTCGGGTTCACGTTGATGGCGGGGTGGCGTCAACTACTTTTGGGGGGACATTTTTATGTTCAGGGGTGTTTTTGCCCCATTTCCCATTGTTCCCTATGATAATTTCGGGAAATTGATCCATTTAACATTGTTTCCTATGGTAAATCGCGGTCATCGCGGGTAAATTGAGGCATTTAACATTGTTCTCTATGGGAAAATCGCGGGCATCACGTCTGGCACATCGCGGCCGATTTTTTATCGGCCGCGATGCCCGCGATGGCCCCGATTTTACCCCCGATGCCCGCGATTTCAATCGTGGGCGCCAAGATAGGAAACAAGTACCCCTGATTATTTCAAGTGACAGGGAGAGAGAAGTATAAGTAAACATTTGTATATCTACATAGTTGGATAGTTTGAGAGAGCAATTATAATTTAGTTTATACTGAAAGTTACAATCGTTATCACTAATAATATAATTTTATATAACCTAATCAAAATATAAAAATAGACAATAAACAAAAATATATATATATATAACAAAAAATTATAATAAAATGGAAAATGATAATACGCATATATATATATGTACTGGTGTACATCTACATATATCTACAAATATTTATATATATATAGAATATATAGTAATGATCACAAAGGAATAATTTGTTCTGAATAAATTACATACGTATAGAGAGAAATATTTTTCCCATACTATATGCATAATGGTGGACTATACATCGCATAAGTTTATTCACAGACTCATTTCACATTTAACCATATCGATCAATGATCCAAATTCATATCATATCAGATAAAATAAAATAAAACTAAACAGAACTAAAAGATATTGTATGTGAAATTGTTAATATACTGTTAATTTAAATTATTCTTTTTTCTTTTCTTGGGTCATAATAGACATAAATCCCTGATACGACATGTGTCGACAGGGTACTGTCGACAAAGTGTGAAGCTTATTTCATAGGTTTCCCCTGTAGGCCTCTCCTCCTAAAATTTGGTTGGTTAGATGATATATATACACAGGTTCAATATCTTAATTTTACATTTAGATATATAATAAAAAAAAATTTCTGATATGATATGAATTTGGATCATTGATCGATATGGTTAAATGTGAAATGAGTCTGTGAATAAACTTATGCGATGTATAGTCCACCATTATGCATATAGTATGGGAAAAATATTTCTCTCTATACGTATGTAATTTATTCAGAACAAATTATTCCATTGTGATCATTACTATATATTCTATATATATATAAATATTTGTAGATATATGTAGATGTACACCAGTACATATATATATATATATATATGCGTATTATCATTTTCCATTTTATTATAATTTTTCGTTATATATATATATTTTTGTTTATTGTCTATTTTTATATTTTGATTAGGTTATATAAAATTATATTATTAGTGATAACGATTGTAACTTTCAGTATAAAGTAAATTTTAATTGCTCTCTCAAACTATCCAACTATGTAGATATACAAATGTTTACTTATACTTCTCTCTCCCTGTCACTTGAAATAATCAGGTGATTTTTCACTAATGTGTTATATAATTGCTCTCTCATTTAATGAAAATAGTTAATTAACTCTTTTGTACGCTAAAAGGAGATCTTCTTGATGATAAATGATATTCGTTAGCTACTCCCCTAACGGAGAATACTGTGATGTATATATAATATTACATTGTATCATTCTGGACGCGCTTGTTTTTTAAGTTATACATTTAATCTAATGATTGCTTTTGATTGAATTAGCCCTTTAAATAAAGCTCCCACACAGTGGGTCAGTACTTGTCTTGAAAAAGTTCCCGTCCTGTGAGGGTACGAAACGCGTTGACGCAATACAAACTTCTCCTGACGTGTCTCCAAGGCTCCACCTCTAACTCAGTCTCCAGCCGCACAGCTGATTTCCAGTGTTTGCCGCTTATTCAAAGTCGGCGTCTCACGCGGCCACCGGCAGATTTCCATCTCAGCTGCCGCTCCAAATAGCTCCGACGAGCACCAGCTATACAAGCCGTGACCGTACAAAGTCCCCCGGATCATCTTACAAGGGGACGGAGGCTACTAACGCCACGGAGCGCTACTGAGCGCTATCATCACAGCCGCTACACATACAGCTTTCCCCGGCTGCTTGTCCCTGCCTCCTGGAGGGATATTTGGGTTGAGCTAAACAAACACCTATTTGGCTCCCCGCTACCAACAATCACCTGGGTGAGAAAAATTATCCTATTTTACTAATAAGAACTGCCTTACCACCTAGTGCATGTTTGCTTACATGCTAAACTGGCATCTTTGATTCATGACTGCATAATATTGCGCTATATCTATCTTTTGAAACTGAGTTAAACCCAATTATTGGAAATTTACCCCACCTTGGAGACACCCTTCTATTATTCAAGATTTATTCATATATGCTTTTTAATATATTTTAGTGTCATTGTATATGTATATGTGGTTGAATATTTTTTTACATTTATAAAATAATAATCTTTACAAGCGTGTCCAGTGTCATTCCTTTCTGGTCATACCCACATTTGATTTGGAGTTCATATTTTACTACACCCAGCAGCGCAACTGTGTTAAACCCCCCCCCCCCCAAATGTTTTGTCTATCTATATGAGCTTGGCGAGCTCATTTAACACGTGCAGCAGCTGGTTATTCGTGTAATAGGTGTATAAAATATAGCACCATTGTTTTATTTATTTTTATTGGAGCGCCAGGTAAAGTGAATTAGTGGATGCCTCTTGGTACCCCTCCTAATTCACAACCCTTGTCCTAGTACCTGAGCTAGCCCATTTTTCCCTTGGAAACCATTTCTATGTTGGCGATTTCCTTGACAAAGATCCCGGCTGGGATCGAAACGTTGGAGCTTATCTTTTGACCTTACAGCAAACCCTTGGTATGCTTTTTCTATATATTTTTTGAAAAATAAATACAGCATTTTTTCTTCTAAAGATTGGCGAGTGCTCTTTGCCTCTTCACAGGGACTTTGGACATATATATATATATATATGTTCGTTTTGGATAAGAGGCGCCACTTGTGCTGAATGGATGGTAACTCACAATAATATTCCCTTATGTTGAAAAGGTGTCAGCCTATCTTTTAGTGAAAGTAATGGGACGTTACTTAGAGGTTTACAGGTAGCAATGTAAAAGATAACGGCAACCAATTATTGTAGATAAGATAATTTAGAGGTCAAATATAAAGTATTTAATGGGATGACAGTAAAAAGGTACAACAATGTAAAAAGGACAAGTATATATATATATATATATATATATATATATATATATGGACATATATTACACACTAAAAAGTAGGTGGTAAAGGTGTATAGGTATATAAAAAAGGTATGTATATAAAAAGGTTTACATATATGTATAAAAAAATCGCTAAAAAAATAAATTCTTATCTTATGAGGTGGTAGGAGGTAGGTAGCACAACGCGTTTCGTCGATGTGACTTCTTCCTTGAATTGATCAATGCATTTAAGCCTGTAGGCTTCCCCCACAGATAGGTCTTATGAGACTTCTAGTTCACTACTTATGATAGGTCACACCCAGCCACATGAATATTTTCAGGAGTTGGAGATCTCTTGTAGGCATTTATTTGAATTATTATAACTTATATCTTCATTTCATTTTTATATTTATTTTTAATTTTATTTTTATTTTTATTTATTTTTAATTTTATTTTTATTTTATTTTTATTTATTTTCATTTTTATTTATTTTCATTATTTATTTTTATGATTTATCTTCACTTTTATTTTTATTTATTTTTATATTTATTTTTATTAGTATTTTTATTTTTATTTATTTTTTAATTTTATCTTTATTTTTATCTTTTTTTATTTTTATTTTTTTATATATATTTATATTTTTTATTTTTATTATTTTCAGTTTTATATTTATATTTTTATTCTTACTTATTTTCTTGCATATTTATTATTTTTTACTATTATTATTTTCATTCATAATATTATGTCCAGCTCTATATATAGTCATAGAGACATTTATTTAATAAATTTCACTCTACTATTGGTAGTAATATCCGGGGACACAATTCATTGTAGCACTGTATTTTTATACCGGAAGTTGGCATCCGGGGACACTACAGATCGTTACACAGAAGTAATCCACACATTTATTCCCACTGTCGGAACCTTACACAGGGGGTGAGATTTAATAGGATGAGAGATTCAGAAAATGAGAGATTTGGGAAGAAATCTCCAATTTTTTTAAAGCGGCAATCATTTACACTGCAAAATCAAACTGGTTCTGCAGTGTAAATGATTGCCGCTTTAAAAAAACTGGAGATTTCTTCCCAAATCTCTCATTTTCTGAATCTCTCATCCTATTAAATCTCACCCTAGCTGTCTAGTTTCCGGAGGCCTGCCATCTAAGGACACTTATCAATTAATATGACTGCATTTGGGGACTCAGTTAACTGTAACACCCTACACTTACACCTCTAATAGGCATCCTACACCGGAAGTAAACATCCGGGGACACGATAGATGGTAACTCCATGATAATTTTACACTCCCACTCTCGGTACTTTATACCGGAAGTATAGTATCCGGGGGCACTACCCAAGAGAACACTATGTCCAATGGTCCGCACTGATATTAGCTCGTTCAACCGGATGTCCGTCAGCAGACACCGGAAACAGCCATGTGGAGCGCATAATGGAACGCACTTACGCTCCCTTCCTATTCGGGCAACCTGCATTTACACATTACACTTTCACTTGGCCTAATTAATAATTCCATTGCACTTTAAATCTCCCTAGAGTATTTGTTTCAACTATAACATGTGTGGCATCATTTTCTTTGATGTGCGCACACCGGAAGTTGTCACTGAAACGCACAGTGACTGGCGTCCCAGGAGCGCCATTTAGTTTTTGCAATTGTCTTATTACAGTCTCCTATAAGAGAATTTAGGAGATTACATCTACCCTATACACCTAGCGCCATCACTCCCATAAGTACTACTCGTTTTTTAACCCTATTTAGCCTTATTTTCGGCTTTATATTAATTTGGCCCTCCCCCACCCACAGGAAGTGAGGTCACTGCCTGAGAGGTATATTAAGGTGCCACATCCAGTCATTAGTACACAGGCTCCTGGAGACCCCGTGATACCTGGTTTAGACGTTTTTAAGGTAAGGTTGCACTCCCTGAGACTCCATATATGGGAGACCAAATATATCATTGTAACTTTGGATTCTGGTTGTACCACAGAAACTGCATTTATTGTGAACAGAGAGATACCCCCACTTTGTATATGTGTGAATTCACTATTGATGTTGGAGACCATCTCTTCACCCCAAGGGTATGTCAATTTGTGATATTATGGGCTAACACCTGTCTAACTGTGGGGAGCGATATTAAGATCTCTGTTCAATTTCACTTTAAAGGCTGTATAGACACACCCGCTAGAACCTGCTAGAACCTGAAGAATACCACACTGTTACTAATTCCTCAGCTGATCTATGCAAATTCATCTTCCGGTCATAAAAGACCACATTCATTTTGGTATGTAAACCATATTCTAAATTTTTTTTTTATGTAAAATGTATTCCATCTAAAGCTAATAAAGGTTTGACGTAAGGCCTTTGTTTATTATAGAGGCGGTACAAATCTTTTATTGTGGACAGAGCCTTTGTTTATTATAGAGGCGGTACAAATCTTTTATTGTGGACAGAGCGTTTTAACTTGAGAGATTTATTTACCGTAATAGGTATGTAAACATAATTCCCAACTTCTATACGGTCCTAACTGTTTTTTCCATTTTTTCTTACAAGATAAAACATATCTGTTTTTGCCCCTGTAGGCAATTCTAATAAAAGCATAAAAAAAATATATATATATATTATCCCACCTACAGACTGCGTAGGAGATTTCTCCTCATTAGGTATGTAGAAAAATAGTAATTCTGGATAAATAATTTCATCGCTCAGCTTGTATTTTCTTCATGTTTTCATCATCTTCCACTCCTCCTCCTCATCTTCTCGAATGAATTATTTCCTCCTCCTCACCTCCTTGAATATACGTTGCCTCCCTCCAGGCACATTTTTAGTTTATTGTGTATTTGAATTATACTTTGTATAAATTTTAGTATGTTTTAATATATATATGTAAAGGCTTGTTTTACCACTCACATAGATTGATTCATTTGCCCCTGATGAAGTCCTAAGGGACGAAACGCGTTGGGCCGCGGATCTACAATTTATGTGGCATCTTTCTGAAAAAACTCAGAACAAATGCAATTTTTTTACTGCTGGATAAATCATCAATAAATGTTTACCTGTTTTTTATGAAAATAACTGTTTATTTATTGTATGTATAGCCACGAAGTGGTACATTTAGCGCACCCCTATTCTCTTTATCTATATATATATATATATATATATATATATATATAAATACCAGTCCTTTGGAGTGTCGCGGATTCTTCTCTCTACCCACATTTCACCGAAGGCACCCAGGGCATTTGAGAATTGTAACAGGAGTGTCGGTTCTTCAGCGCCCACTATATATATATATATATATAGAGAGAGAGAGAGCGTGGTGGGTGCGGCGGCACTCAAATAAACTGACACAAAACGACCTGGATAACCCAACGTTTCAAGACCTGATGGTCTCTTTATCAAGGAGGTCTTCACTCCTTGATAAAGAGACCACCAGGTCTTGAAACGTTGGGTTATCCAGGTCGTTTTGTGTCAGTTTATTTGAGTGCCGCTGCACCCACCACGCTCTCTATCGATACCCCCAGGGGATCTCCAGCGGGGGGCACCAGCTATATACGCATAGACCCAGGAGGAGTGCCGCAGCCATCCAATTGTTGTATGTATATATATATATATATATATATATATATATATATATATATATACAAATCGGGTGTCCTGGAACTCCCAATGTCCGGTGCCCTCTTAGGGGTGAGATAGCCCAACATACAGTCAATGGAGTAGCGGCACTCAGAAGGCTTTTCTTTGAAGGTGTTTTCACCTTCAAAGAGAAGCCTTCTCAGAGCCGCTTCTCCATTGACCATATATATATATATATATATATATATATATATATATATATATATATATATATTTTTTTTTTTATTATTATTATTATTATGAATAAGAATGCATCAGAATAAATTAAAACCACACAATTCATAAAGGACAAAGGTAAAAATACATATATACTGTACATAAAATTGAAAATAAAATTAAAAACAGCCAAAATATGCAAATCAATCCTCATTATGTTAATTGGTAATGGTTTATTAATCCCTTTTAATATCGGCTGGCCAGCACTTGATTTGATATTTGATAATATAGGATTTTATCTCTATCGCCCTCTGCTGGCCACTGTGTCGAAATGCAGGCTTCCGGGATTTGCTCTCTACCTTCCTCTGCTGGCCATTGTGACGTAATGGAAGCTTCCGGCTTTTGAGCCAGCAGGCTCCGTGTGGATGGGGCAGGGGCACCTCATTCATGAATCTCCATACACACTGCGTATTGGATTTGACAGGTAATACTTGCCCTGCAAGCACGTCACCTCGGTCCAGCTACAAGCATCCTGAGGTGCACTGCAAATACCATCATGCCCGTCTGGACTACATATATGTGAAGATTTTTTTTTCTTGTCCTATTGATGCTCCTGTCCTATAAACTAATATAAGCAGGGTTATAGCAGGGGTTTGTGTTATGGAAAGGGTATGGGACACCGGCACCAGGGACCTACTCCCCTGAGGTCACTATCATGCCACACACGGGAGGGGGGAGGGACACAGAAAAACATACAGAATATGCAAAAAAAAAAAAATCCTCTACTCTCTGTGCCGCACAGGCTGCTCCCGCACGTGACACACACAGCCGTTACAGCCGCGCGCAGAGAGAAAGTCTGCAGCAGCAGCAGCCTAGCAGTGCGATCCCTGAGCAGAGTAGAATACGGTGCCCTGGTCCTTCACCTCTACAAGAAGAGGTACTGAAACAACTAAAATCTGACTGTGCTTGCTTGTCATGCAGGGTTGCCGACTTTAGAAAGCTCCTCTCCGGGAGAAGCCCGGAGAGGAGACTTTCAGCAGGAGTTCGGGGGGCAGAGCTTAAACGTGACATCATTAAGTCCTGCCCCCATGAAGGAAAGTGCCTTAATTTGCCGATCTCCTCGGATGGGGCGGGGCTAAACGACATGATGATGCCACTTAGCCTCGCCCCCTCCGGAGATCGGCAGAAAAGGTATTTAAACGCCGTGGCGAGGGGGGGGGGGGGACTGGAGCGGGAGGGTTGTCCACCTTTCTGGGGGCCGGGAGGGTAGGCAACCCTGCGATTGTTATGTCAGATGGCTGTGCTAGGAGTGGGCTTAATGTCACCACAGCTCTGGCGAGACGAATGGATATTGTGCGCTCTTTCTACTGCTTAAGAAAAAGAAACATTTCGTGTGATGTCTGTATATGTATAATACCAATGCATTTTGTCTATAACGAATTAATTTGAATTCCTCTAATGAGCATAATAACTTGCATGGTGGGCAGCAATTAATACTTGACATTCAGTGTGTCTGATGAGCTTTTTGAGAAACTTGTTTGAAATGTATAGAAGTTACTGATGAAGGATGACCATCGACCATCAATAAGGGATGGCCATCGATTGCAATAATGCAACTGGCCATCGATGGTGCTAAACTATGCAATGGATGACCATTGATACTTTTACCTATCGATGGTCATCCATTGTGTTTGATTAGTCTGTGGGCCAATCAGAACATGTGGGCGGGGCTCCACCATGTTGGGGGCGGAGCTATGCTCCGTGCCCTGGCACTTTGGGGAAAAAAAACATTCAAAACGTAATTTTCCTGTGCCATCGATGAAGGGAAACCATCTGGTTCTCCCCCATCGGTGGCAAAAGTATTTGATGTTGGCCATAAACCATCAATGATTTTTGAATCACAATAGTCAATAGCCTCCCTACCATCAATGATGTAAAATCATCGATGGTTTATGGCCGATGTCGAATACTTTTGCCATGGATGGGGGAGAACCAGATGGTTTCTTTCCATCGATCGATGGCACAGCAAAACCAATGTTTTGCTTTTTTTTTTTCAAAGTGCTGGGACACGGAGCATATCTCCGCCCTCCGACACCGGTGAAGACCCGCCCCTGTGTTGGCCAATCAGTCAAAAATTTGGTTGACCCTCAATGGGGAAAACTATTGATGGTCATCCATTGTATAGTTTAACACTATCGATGGCCAGTTGCACTATTGCCATCGATCGCAACCAACGATGGCAATGGCAACGATGGCCATCCCTACTGATAATGTCAAAGGCACTTCAAGCAAAATAATAAACAGGTTTATCTCAATCCAGATCTGAGGTTCTGGGGCAATTCCAGCCAAAACAAGGTAAAGTAATTTAATTCTATACATATGTGGATATATATATAAGAAGATAAAAAAAATTAAGACTTGAGCAGAACCATTACAATTGTCCAACTGGATGGCTGCCTGTTGTTTTGTCTATTGTCTATTTTATGTTTTTTTTTGTCTATATAGAAACATGCTTAATTAAGTGTATCATTTTTAAATTGATGTAAGTAAAGGTTATATTTTGAACGTTATTACAGTAGCATGTTAACATGATAAATTTGGGAACCCTAAACCAGAGCTTGACAAATCCCGGGGGCCAGATTCTGCTTCCTGGCGACCAGATCAGAGGAAGCAGAACCTGGTTTTGGGCAGATCAGCTGCAGCGGTGCCTGACGCCTGGCAGTGATCGCAAAATACTTGCTATAGTGCAGCAAGGGACCCCATTTTTAAAATAAGGGGGCTTAGCAAGCGTCCCCACAATCCCCTGCCAAACTCCTCTGTTTGTGTGCGGGCCTTTCCCTTGCTGCTGGATGAGCGGGGGCTGCATGACTTCCAGCCCGTGCTGGGGATCCAGACACAAGATGGCACAGGTGACACTAGGACACAAGGGGGCGCAGGTGACACTAGGGGGCACAGGCTACACTAGGGCACAAGGAGGTACATGTGACAGTAGGTCTCAAGGGGGCACAGGTGACAGTAGGGCACAAGGGTGCACAGATGACACTAGGACACAAAGGGGCATAGGTGACACTAGGACACAAGGGGGCACAGTTGACACTAGGGCACAAGGGGGCACAGGTGACACTAAGGCTGAAAGGGGCACAGTTGACACTAGTGGGCACAGGTGACACTAAAGGAGCCCATAGACGCTCCGTTTTCGCCAGCTCCGTTTTGTACTATGCGATGCGCGCTCCTGCGCATCACATAGTACGGTACAAAAAGTATGTGCTGCAAATACTTTTTGTACTAGGTACACATCTTATCGGATCACAGTGCATGCACAAAGCATGCAGAAGACATGCTATCCGATACGATGTGTACTTTAAAAGTACAAAACGGACCGGCAAAATGGACCGTGTATGGGGGGCTTAAGACACACAACAGGGCGTGGCTATAAATAGGATGCAAGAGAGCATGTACTACACTTGCTCAAAAAACACACTAGGACATAAGTGTGTGGGTAACAGTAGAACACAATAGGGCACAGGTGACATAAAGGGGGAAATTTACTCAGATGTGTATTATACTTCACATGTGATGTTGCTATGGGCAAGCAATCAGATCCTGTCTATTGTCTTCTAGAGAGTGCTAAATAAATAAGAAGTAGATTCTGATTGGTTTCCCATAGCAACATCGCATGTGAAGTAGAATACACATCTTAGTAAATTTCCCCAGAAGGGACATGAGCAACACTAGTACACAAGCGGGCATGGGTGAGAGTAAGCCGCAAGAGAATACGGGGAATACTACGACATAGAAGGCGAAGGTGCGACACTAATGCTGCTTTCAGACCGCAAAACTGGCTTTGACCCTGTATTTGGAAACGTTTCCAAAAACGGGTCTGCCAGGTAAAACCCCTTTCACACCGCATCTCTTAAACGGTATATTACCGTTTAAGTGCGTTTTTTTTTACACTGGCAGACCCGTTTTTGGAAACTTTCCAAAAACAGGGTCAAAGCCAGTCTTCAGCGCGTGCCGCCCCCGCCCCCCCTCCCCCGGGGGTTAACACCCCCAAATCCCCCCCACCCCAGGGCTAACAACCCCCCCCCCCCCCTGTGCAGCCGGTACCTCCGTTGAGTGATCCGGCACTGCAGTTGGTCGGGGAAGCACTTATGAAAAAAGCATCTTTCAGAAAATGGCTGCCCCATAGGAAAATCAGTCTTAAAAAACTGTCTTATAAGAAAAGTGACTTTCGGAAAATGGCTGCCCCCATATGAAAGAACCGGTTTTCCTATAGGGCAGCCATTTTCTGAAAGACGCTTTTTTTTCATAAGTGCTTCCGACCATACTGCACTGCCGGGATCCACAACGGAGGTACCGGCTGCACGGGGGGTGGGTCGACACGCTCGCGGGGGGGTCGACACGCGTGCGGGGGGGTCGACACGCGCGCGGGGCGGCTCCAGTGCTGTGAATATTTAATGAGCGCTCATTAAATATTCACTGCGCTAAATTTAGGACCCAGCTCATTGGCTGGGTCCTAAATACCGTTTCAGACCCGATTTTGATCCCAAAATACCGGGTCTGAAACGGGTAGGACCCTGCATTTTAACCGGTTTGAAAAAACGGTATTTTCAAACTGGTTAATTGGATCTGCACCTTTCAGACCGCACAGATTACCGTTTTAAAACGGTAAAAAACCGGCAATATACCGTTTACAAAGTGCGGTCTGAAAGGGGCATTAGATGCAAGAGGGCATGTGGCAGCCCAGAGACCTCGACTTGAAACATCAGGCAGCATCGCTTTCCCTTAGAAACCATGGGGAGATGCGGCTGGTGCATTAGCCCATTTAAAAGATTTACCTGGTGACTGTTTGCTTTGCTCGGTAGATGTAGCTAATTTATACACTTGCATCCCCCATGCTATAGGTCTTCAAGCCGTGAGGTTGTTATTGACAAACAATAAGCTATACAGGGGACCACATGTTGAGCTATTTTTGGAATTGTTGGAATTAGTCACTCTCAAAAAATTATTTTTTTCATGATGGGGGATATTTTTTGCAGTGTGAAGGGTGTGCGATGGGGTCGGCCGTGGCCCCATCGTACGCCAATTCCTTCATGTTCATGATTGAACAAGACTTTTTTTTCAGTTCTAATGTGATTGCAGCTAAAATCCTAGCATTTTTTCGTTTTATTGACGACCTGTTTATTGTTTGGGGTGGCACTGCTGATGAGTTCAGTAAATTTATTGAGGCCCATAATGCCATCGATAATCCTGTGAAATTCACGTTTAACATCGATAGTACTCAGGTCAATTTCCTTGATGTTACTATGAGGAAAGTAGAAGGCCATCTTGAAACATCATTATTCTGTAAAGTGACAGACAGAAATAATTTGTTAGCATCCAGCGCACACCCAGAGGCTTTAAAAAAGTCCTTGCCCCGCTCACAATTTTTGCGAGCATTACAACTTTTGAGTAATCTTATAAATGGGATTAAACAAGTAGACCTACTGTAATGTATGACAAATTCCTAGCTAGGGGTTATGATCATGACACATTGGATACTGTCAGACAAAAAGTACTGAACATCCCTGCCCACCAAATACATCTGAGTATTGCCACCAAATCTAAATCTAATAGGCATGTTTGGATAAATAAATTCAATCATTTGTCTCCTTTGGCCGTAGATAAAGCTAAAGCATTATGGCCCGTGATAGCATCCGACAAAGATTTAAAAGATTTGCAACACTCTAAAATAATGCCCTGCCATCAACGTGGTCGCAGCATCAAAGACTTAGTCGTTAAAAATTACATCTCTAAGCTAAATAAAGCCCCGTCAACATCCAGTTTTTTGGGCAGTAAACGTCTAGGTTGCTTTAAATGTCCCCACTGTACCACTTGTAGTTTTTTACAGACTGGTGCTGTATTCAATCATCCCTTTTCAGGAATTTTTTTTTACATACAACACTATTTAACTTGTACTACCAAATTTGTAGTGTATACCATCATGTGTCCGTGTTCCCTCATTTTTGTAGGTAAGACGGACTGTACCTTTAAAGAAAGAATGAACCAGCACCGCAGCGCAATACGAGCAGCGCTGACATCAGGTACAAGTGAACAGACCGTAGCGAGACACTTTGCTGCAGCTAATCACAGCTTGTCCTCGCTACGCTATCGCATCATTGACCACATACCCCCATTGACACGGGGAGGCGATAGGTCTAAAGCATTACTAAGACTGGAGTCGCGTTGGATAACGAAATTGGATGCATTGGCACCTAGGGGCCTAAACGAGTCTTTAGGCTTACAGTGTTACCTTTGATATTATGCTCATGTTAGATGTCCTATGTAAATGTTACATTATAGATACTTTATAGTTACTATTCTATTATGTGCTGTGTTTGCCCTTACAATGTGTAGTTATGTCATTATGCATTAATAAACCTTAATGTAATATTGCAAATATTTCCACAGTTAATTTAAGGCAGTGTATCAGAGTCAGTATATACTCTGCTATGCAACAGTATTTTTATTAAGTGTAATAATTTTACACCATTGTTTGTATTGTATGTGATGTATTTGTTATATGTTATCTCTTTCTGATGTTAAATTGGCTGTTGTGTGACGTCACCCCTGACGGACTAGATCCGGTTGTGGGAGGTGGCTTGTTAACGTGATTGGATATCTGTGCTATTTAACCAGTTTCCTGTTCTGTGTACCGTGTGGCTTGACAAAAACTCCAAATAAAGGAGTTGAAACGTTGCTGAAACCCATGTGTGCAGTATCTTCTTTCTGCTAAACCAGCTATTAAAGACCGGAGTGACGCCGACCTGTCGATATATATATATACAGGGCTATTTTTCAGTAGGCTCCAGCAGGAACTGAGGCCCTTATTCTAGTTCACTCTTTCTGCCAAAATGTTTCTTAGATGGACAAAACCATGTGCACTGCAGGCGAGGCAGGTGTAAAACCCCACCCAAATCTAAATATCTCTGCACAAGTAACACCTGCCTCACCTGCAGTGCACATGGTTTTGACCATCTAAGAAATATTTTGTCAGAAAGAGTTAACTAGAATAAGGGCCTCAGTTCCTGCTTGAGCCTTTTGAAAAATAGCCCTATATATATACATATATATATATATATATACAAATCGGGTGTCCTGGAACTCCCAATGTCCGGTGCCCTCTTAGGGGTGAGATAGCCCAACATACAGTCAATGGAGAAGCGGCACTCAGAAGGCTTTTCTTTGAAGGTGTTTTCACCTTCTCAGAGCCGCTTCTCCATTGACCATATATATATATATATATATATATATATATATTTTTATTATTATGAATAAGAATGCATCAGAATAAATTAAAACCACACAATTCATAAAGGACAAAGGTAAAAATACATATATACTGTACATAAAATTGAAAATAAAATTAAAAACAGCCAAAATATGCAAATCAATCCTCATTAAGTTAATTGATAATGGTTTATTAATCCCTTTTAATATCGGCTGGCCAGCACTTGATTTGATATTTGATAATATAGGATTTTATCTCTATCGCCCTCTGCTGGCCACTGTGTCGAAATGCAGGCTTCCGGGATTTGCTCTCTACCTTCCTCTGCTGGCCATTGTGACGTAATGGAAGCTTCCGGCTTTTGAGCCAGCAGGCTCCGTGTGGATGGGGCAGGGGCACCTCATTCATGAATCTCCATACACACTGCGTATTGGATTTGATAGGTAATACTTGCCCTGCAAGCACGTCACCTCGGTCCAGCTACAAGCATCCTGAGGTGCACTGCAAATACCATCATGCCCGTCTGGACTACATATATGTGAAGATTTTTTTTTCTTGTCCTATTGATGCTCCTGTCCTATAAACTAATATAAGCAGGGTTATAGCAGGGGTTTGTGTTATGGAAAGGGTATGAGACACCGGCACCAGGGACCTACTCCCCTGAGGTCACTATCATGCCACACACGGGAGGGGGGAGGGACACAGAAAAACATACAGAATATGCAAAAAAAAAAAAAATCCTCTACTCTCTGTGCCGCACAGGCTGCTCCCGCACGTGACACACACAGCCGTTACAGCCGCGCGCAGAGAGAAAGTCTGCAGCAGCAGCAGCCTAGCAGTGCGATCCCTGAGCAGAGTAGAATACGGTGCCCTGGTCCTTCACCTCTACAAGAAGAGGTACTGAAACAACTAAAATCTGACTGTGCTTGCTTGTTATGCAGGGTTGCCGACTTCAGCAGGAGTTCGGGGGGCAGAGCTTAAACGTGACATCATTAAGCCCTGCCCCCATGAAGGAAAGTGCCTTAATTTGCCGATCTCCTCGGATGGGGCGGGGCTAAACGCCATGACGATGCCACTTAGCCTCGCCCCCTCCGGAGATCGGCAGAAAAGGTATTTAAACGCCGTGGCGAAGGGGGTGGGGGGGAGCGGGAGGGTTGTCCACCTTTCTGGGGGCCGGGAGGGTAGGCAACCCTGCGATTGTTATGTCAGATGGCTGTGCTAGGAGTGGGCTTAATGTCACCACAGCTCTGGCGAGACGAATGGATATTGTGTGCTCTTTCTACTGTTTAAGAAAAAGAAACATTTCGTGTGATGTCTGTATATGTATAATACCAATGCATTTTGTCTATAACGAATTAATTTGAATTCCTCTAATGAGCATAATAACTTGCATGGTGGGCAGCAATTAATACTTGACATTCAGTGTGTCTGATGAGCTTTTTGAGAAACTTGTTTGAAATGTATAGAAGTTACTGATGAAGGATGACCATCGACCATCAATTAGGGATGGCCATCGATTGCAATAATGCAACTGGCCATCGATGGTGCTAAACTATGCAATGGATGACCATTGATACTTTTACCTATCGATGGTCATCCATTGTGTTTGATTAGTCTGTGGGCCAATCAGAACATGTGGGCGGGGCTCCACCATGTTGGGGGCGGAGCTATGCTCCGTGCCCTGGCACTTTGGGAAAAAAAAACATTCAAAACATAATTTTGCTGTGCCATCGATGAAGGGAAACCATCTGGTTCTCCCCCATCGGTGGCAAAAGTATTTGACGTTGGCCATAAACCATCAATGATTTTTGAATCACAATAGTCGATAGCCTCCCTACCATCAATGATTTAAAATCATCGATGGTTTATGGCCGATGTCGAATACTTTTGCCATGGATGGGGGAGAACCAGATGGTTTCTTTCCATCGATCGATGGCACAGCAAAACCAATGTTTTGCTTTTTTTTTTTCAAAGTGCTGGGACACGGAGCATATCTCTGCCCTCCGACACCGGTGAAGACCCGCCCCTGTGTTGGCCAATCAGTCAAAAATTTGGTTGACCCTCAATGGGGAAAACTATTGATGGTCATCCATTGTATAGTTTAACACTATCGATGGCCAGTTGCACTATTGCCATCGATCGCAACCAACGATGGCAATGGCAACGATGGCCATCCCTACTGATAATGTCAAAGGCACTTCAAGCAAAATAATAAACAGGTTTATCTCAATCCAGATCTGAGGTTCTGGGGCAATTCCAGCCAAAACAAGGTAAAGTAATTTAATTCTATACATATGTGGATATATATATAAGAAGATAAAAAAAATTAAGACTTGAGCAGAACCATTACAATTGTCCAACTGGATGGCTGCCTGTTGTTTTGTCTATTGTCTATTTTATGTTTTTTTTGTCTATATAGAAACATGCTTAATTAAGTGTATCATTTTTAAATTGATGTAAGTAAAGGTTATATTTTGAACGTTATTACAGTAGCATGTTAACATGATAAATTTGGGAACCCTAAACCAGAGCTTGACAAATCCCGGGGGCCAGGTCGCCATGGCGTTCAGATTCTGCTTCCTGGCGACCAGATCAGAGGAAGCAGAACCTGGTTTTGGGCAGATCAGCTGCAGCGGTGCCTGACGCCTGGCAGTGATCGCAAAATACTTGCTATAGTGCAGCAAGGGACCCCATTTTTAAAATAAGGGGGCTTAGCAAGCGTCCCCACAATCCCCTGCCAAACTCCTCTGTTTGTGTGCGGGCCTTTCCCTTGCTGCTGGATGAGCGGGGGCTGCATGACTTCCAGCCTGGTGCTGGGGATCCAGACACAAGATGGCACAGGTGACACTAGGACACAAGGGGGCACAGGTGACACTAGGGGGCACAGGCTACACTAGGGCACAAGGAGGTACATGTGACAGTAGGTCTCAAGGGGGCACAGGTGACAGTAGGGCACAAGGGTGCACAGATGACACTAGGACACAAAGGGGCATAGGTGACACTAGGACACAAGGGGGCACAGTTGACACTAGGGCACAAGGGGGCACAGGTGACACTAGGGCTGAAAGGGGCACAGTTGACACTAGTGGGCACAGGTGACACTAAAGGAGCCCATAGACGCTCCGTTTTCGCCAGCTCCGTTTTGTACTATGCGATGCGCGCTCCTGCGCATCACATAGTACGGTACAAAAAGTATGTGCTGCAAATACTTTTTGTACTAGGTACACATCTTATCGGATCACAGTGCATGCACAAAGCATGCAGAAGACATGCTATCCGATACGATGTGTACTTTAAAAGTACAAAACGGACCGGCAAAATGGACCGTGTATGGGGGGCTTAAGACACACAACAGGGCGTGGCTATAAATAGGATGCAAGAGAGCATGTACTACACTTGCTCAAAAAACACACTAGGACATAAGTGTGTGGGTAACAGTAGAACACAATAGGGCACAGGTGACATAAAGGGGGAAATTTACTTAGATGTGTATTCTACTTCACATGTGATGTTGCTATGGGCAAGCAATCAGATCCTGTCTATTGTCTTGTAGAGAGTGCTAAATAAATAAGAAGTAGATTCTGATTGGTTGCCCATAGCAACATCGCATGTGAAGTAGAATACACATCTTAGTAAATTTCCCCAGAAGGGACATGAGCAACACTAGTACACAAGCGGGCATGGGTGAGAGTAAGCCGCAAGAGGATACGGGGAATACTACGACATAGAAGGCGAAGGTGCGACACTAATGCTGCTTTCAGACCGCAAAACTGGCTTTGACCCTGTATTTGGAAACGTTTCCAAAAACGGGTCTGCCAGGTAAAACCCCTTTCACACCGCATCTCTTAAACGGTATATTACCGTTTAAGTGCGTTTTTTTTGGAAGCTTTTCAAAAACAGGGTCAAAGCCAGTCTTCAGCGCGCGCCGCCCCCGCCCCCCCCCCCTCCCCCGGGGGTTAACACCCCCAAATCCCCCCCACCCCAGGGCTAACAAACCCCCCCCCCCCCCTGTGCAGCCGGTACCTCCGTTGCGTGATCCGGCACTGCAGTTGGTCGGGGAAGCACTTATGAAAAAAGCATCTTTCAGAAAATGGCTGCCCCATAGGAAAATCAGTTTTAAAAAACTGTCTTATAAGAAAAGTGACTTTCGGAAAATGGCTGCCCCCATACGAAAGAACCGGTTTTCCTATGGGGCAGCCATTTTCTGAAAGACGCTTTTTTTTCATAAGTGCTTCCGACCATACTGCACTGCCGGGATCCACAACGGAGGTACCGGCTGCACGGGGGGTGGGTCAACATGCGCGCGGGGGGGGGAGGGGGTCGACACGCGTGGGGGGTGGGTCGACACGCGCGCGGGGCGGCTCCAGTGCTGTGAATATTTAATGAGCACTCATTAAATATTCACTGCGCTGAATTTAGGACCCAGCTCATTGGCTGGGTCCTAAATACCGTTTCAGACCCGATTTTGATCCCAAAATACCGGGTCTGAAACGGGTAGGACCCTGCATTTTAACCGGTTTGAAAAAACGGTATTTTCAAACCGGTTAATTGGATCTGCACCTTTCAGACCGCACAGATTACCGTTTTAAAACGGTAAAAAAACTGCAATATACCGTTTACAAAGTGCGGTCTGAAAGGGGCATTAGATGCAAGAGGGCATGTGGCAGCCCAGAGACCTGGACTTGAAACATCAGGCAGCATCGCTTTCCCTTAGAAACCTAGGGGAGATGCGGCTGGTGCATTAGCCCATTTAAAAGATTTACCTGGTGACTGTTTGCTTTGCTCGGTAGATGTAGCTAATTTATACACTTGCATCCCCCATGCTATAGGTCTTCAAGCCGTGAGGTTGTTATTGACAAACAATAAGCTATGCAGGGGACCACATGTTGAGCTATTTTTGGAATTGTTGGAATTAGTCACTCTCAAAAAATTATTTTTTTCATGATGGGGGATATTTTTTGCAGTGTGAAGGGTGTGCGATGGGGTCGGCCGTGGCCCCATCGTACGCCAATTCCTTCATGTTCATGATTGAACAAGACGTTTTTTTTCAGTTCTAATGTGATTGCAGCTAAAATCCTAGCATTTTTTCGTTTTATTGACGACCTGTTTATTGTTTGGGGTGGCACTGCTGATGAGTTCAGTAAATTTATTGAGGCCCATAATGCCATCGATAATCCTGTGAAATTCACGTTTAACATCGATAGTACTCAGGTCAATTTCCTTGATGTTACTATAAGGAAAGTAGAAGGCCATCTTGAAACATCATTATTCTGTAAAGTGACAGACAGAAATAATTTGTTAGCATCCAGCGCACACCCAGAGGCTTTAAAAAAGTCCTTGCCCCGCTCACAATTTTTGCGAGCATTACAACTTTTGAGTAATCTTATAAATGGGATTAAACAAGTAGACCTACTGTAATGTATGACAAATTCCTAGCTAGGGGTTATGATCATGACACATTGGATACTGTCAGACAAAAAGTACTGAACATCCCTGCCCACCAAATACATCTGAGTATTGCCACCAAATCTAAATCTAATAGGCATGTTTGGATAAATAAATTCAATCATTTGTCTCCTTTGGCCGTAGATAAAGCTAAAGCATTATGGCCCGTGATAGCATCCGACAAAGATTTAAAAGATTTGCAACACTCTAAAATAATGCCCTGCCATCAACGTGGTCGCAGCATCAAAGACTTAGTCGTTAAAAATTACATCTCTAAGCAAACTAAAGCCCCGTCAACATCCACTTTTTTGGGCAGTAAACGTCTAGGTTGCTTTAAATGTCCCCACTGTACCACTTGTAGTTTTTTACAGACTGGTGCTGTATTCAATCATCCCTTTTCAGGATTTTTTTTTTACATACAACACTATTTAACTTGTACTACCAAATTTGTAGTGTATACCATCATGTGTCCGTGTTCCCTCATTCTTGTAGGTAAGACGGACTGTACCTTTAAAGAAAGAATAAACCAGCACCGCAGCGCAATACGAGCAGCGCTGACATCAGGTACAAGTGAACAGACCGTAGCGAGACACTTTGCTGCAGCTAATCACAGCTTGTCCTCGCTACGCTATCGCATCATTGACCACATACCCCCATTGACACGGGGAGGCGATAGGTCTAAAGCATTACTAAGACTGGAGTCGCGTTGGATAACGAAATTGGATGCATTGGCACCTAGGGGCCTAAACGAGTCTTTAGGCTTACAGTGTTACCTTTGATATTATGCTCATGTTAGATGTCCTATGTAAATGTTACATTATAGATACTTTATAGTTACTATTCTACGTTGGTCCAAATGACTCCAAACGCGTTTTCGACTGCATGAGAGTGAGCAGTCGAAAACGCTTTTGGACTCATTTGGACCAACTTGTGGAGGATCTCTTTGAAGGACCTGGCATTTACCTAGCTTTACCTGGAGGGAACGTGGGCTGTCTTTATCCCCTGGACTTACCACACATACCTTGTTTGAGAACTCTGATTTATTTCTTTGTTCTCCACCTGAGACGGTAACATGCCATTTGGTTTCTTTGTCCTCCATTTTATGCTATTTTATACAAATAAATGATTTTACACTATACCCCCCCATTATCTTTATTTTGGGTCACCACTGTTTGAGACGACCGTGTGACGAACCTTCACAGTCCCTTCAATTGGGTGTCCACCCGTGTGATCCTATTGAGCTCAGCCATTCGGAGAAGAGGAACCCTCTTATACTCTAAGGGGCGTACGGTATTTACAACTAAGCTTTCCCCATTTTCGGAGAAGAGGATCGTTCCCACATATATAGGAACGTAATAATTGGCGCCAGTGGAGGAGTTATCAATTACTATTCTATTATGTGCTGTGTTTGCCCTTACAATGTGTAGTTATGTCATTATGCATTAATAAACCTTAATGTAATATTGCAAATATTTCCACAGTTAATTCAAGGCAGTGTATCAGAGTCAGTATATACTCTGCTATGCAACAGTATTTTTATTAAGTGTATTATTGCACCATTGTTTGTATTGTATGTGATGTATTTGTTATATGTTATCTCTTTCTGATGTTAAATTGGCTGTTGTGTGACGTCACCCCTGACGGACTAGATCCGGTTGTGGGAGGTGGCTTGTTAACGTGATTGGATATCTGTGCTATTTAACCAGTTTCCTGTTCTGTGTACCATGTGTCTTGACAAAAACTCCAAATAAAGGAGTTGAAACGTTGCTGAAACCCATGTGTGCAGTATCTTCTTTCTGCTAAACCAGCTATTAAAGACCGGAGTGACGTCGACCTGTCGATATATATATATACAGGGCTATTTTTCAGTAGGCTCCAGCAGGAACTGAGGCCCTTATTCTAGTTCACTCTTTCTGCCAAAATGTTTCTTAGATGGACAAAACCATGTGCACTGCAGGTGAGGCAGGTGTAAAACCCCACCCAAATCTAATTATCTCTGCACAAGTAACACCTGCCTCACCTGCAGTGCACATGGTTTTGTCCATCTAAGAAATATTTTGTCAGAAAGAGTTAACTAGAATAAATAAGGGCCTCAGTTCCTGCTGGAGCCTTTTGAAAAATAGCCCTGTATATATATATATACATGTTAAGTCCATTTCTGGGGTGCCATGCTCAATAATTCGAATAAACAACATGTATTTTAGCAGCAAGCAGAAATAATAGTCTGCACTCCTCATGTATTTTTTTTTAAATGATACGCTTTGTTAAAGGTTAACGAGGTTGATACAAGACATCTCTTGTAATGTATCAACCTTGTGAACCTTTAACAAAACGTATCACTTTAAAAAAATACCTGAAGAGTGCTGACTATTATTTCTGCTTGCTGCAAAAATACATGTTGCTTATATATATATATAGCAGGCGATGTAGAAACAAACAGCGGCACTCAATCTGGAATTTTCAAAGTTCCGGGGTTTATACGCCCCTTTGTCAAGCCCACACCTTGACAAAGGGGCGTATAATCTCCGAAACGTGGGATTGCATTTTGGTTTGCTGAATACACTTTGAAAGTTCCCGATTGAGTGCCGCTGTTTGTTTCTACTTTGCCTGCTACATTTCTGTTCCGGAAGGCACCCAGGTAGTCGTTTATTTGGGAGAGTGCCGGTCCTACACATTACGCTATATATATATATATGTACAACAAGGAATGACTCTAGTCGCGCCACAGAGATAGCTGCTGCTCTAAAAGACCCCCCTGTTAGTGGGAGACAAGTGGGTATGGATATAGCGATGGATAAAGAGCGCTAAAGGATTCCTCCACCCTGTGTGTAATGTACAAATAGTTCAAATGCAGCAGAACATATACAAGATTCTGAAAAGTTTAACAGATCTTTTTATTAAAAAGTTATAATTTAAAATTGTATGATGTCTTAATTCATTCCTTAAAGCTGATGCCAACCCAACGCGTTTCGTCTTTGGAAAGACTTCATATGGGGTTTTTAGGGAAAACACTGCGGGTGGTGAAAAAATGCCAAACTTACTCTCCTCCCTGATCGCTGAGAAACAGTTTACCACACATTTTTAATTTTAATCATGATTTTCCAGATTGCGATTTCTCCAAAAAATTGATATTCACCATATGGTTAGAAACCTTCATTTCCATCGTTATCTTCATTCATTGTTTCATTGGTATGTACTCGTTTGTTTGTGAGTATACCCCTTTGGACATTTGATGTTAACAATTGTTGTACATTTGTTATATTTGAATATTGATGTATAGTTTGACTTACATTTGGCATTTTTTCACCACCCGCAGTGTTTTCCCTAAAAAACCCCTGATAAAGTCTTTCCAAAGACGAAACACGTTGGGTTGTCATCAGCTTTAAGGAATGAATTAAGACATCATACAATTTTAAATGATAACTTTTTAATAAAAAGAACTGTTAAACTTTTCAGAAACTTGTTCTGCTGCATATGAATATGCTGCATTTGAACTATTTGTACATTACACACAGGGTGGTGGAATCCTTTAGCGCTCTCTATCCATCTCTCTCTCTCTATATATATATATATATATATATATATATATATATATATATATATATATATATATATATATAGTCTCTCTCCAATTGCACGGGGTATGCAAAAGATAGGACCAGCACATCCATTGGATGTGCTGGTCCTATCTTTTGCATACCCTATGCAATTGGAGAGAGACTGTTCTAAATCTATGACCTGGCACTCCCTGTTGTCTACTGTGTGCGTCTCCCACCTGCAACATATATATATATATATATATATATATATATATATATATATACAGTATAGACACAACGTGGCCCGGCACAGCCTCCTATAACAAGTGATAGTTGGGTGCCTGCACGGAGTAGTGCATGTATGTCCCAGTCTGTGGTGCGGCACTCCAAATCAGACTCCTCTCATAGCGGTACAATAAATGTTTTATTCCGTCTCTAGCAATGTTTCAATGCCGCTAGGGCATTGTCATCAGGCTCAGAGTCCATCTAAGAAATATTTTGTCAGAAAGAGTGAACTAGAATAAGGGCCTCAGTTCCTTCTGGAGCCTGCTGAAAAATAGCCATATATATATATATATATATATATATATATATATATATATATATATATACCGTATATACTCGAGTATAAGTCGACCCGAATATAAGCCGAGGCACCTAATTTACATTAGTTTACAGATGGCCTGACACCCCCCTGTTGGGTGCTGGCTCTTCTGCACTGTGTATACAGATGGCCTTACACCCCGATATATGGTAAGATATCCATCTGACTGGGAGTTATATGCACTAATTGTGAACCTGTATTGCATGGAGGATTTCTCTCTCCAATTACCCCACCCTGTCACCCTGCCTATACCAGTTGATGCTATATTTGAATGTATTGACTGACCTTAGGTTTTAAAGTGTGACTCCGTATTTATAGGGGATTCTTTCCTTCATATATATTTTCACCCTGTCACATACGTGGGACTTGTTCCCTCTATTCATCAAAAATTTCAACATTGAATATAGTGTATTTGGGTAAGGTCGACACATGGTGTGTGCCGACACAAGACTACAGACCAGGACTGCATTCTAAACCATTGTGTATATTCCATCATAGATATCCATCTGACTGGGAGTTGTATGCACTAAATTGTGAACCTGTATTGCATGGAGGATTTCTCTCTCCAATTACCCCACCCTGTTACCCTGCCTATACCAGTTGATGCTATATTTGAATGTATTGATTGACCTTAGGTTTTAAAGTGTGACTCCGTATTTATAGGGGATTCTTTCCTTCATATATATTTTCACCCTGTCACATACGTGGGACTTGTTCCCTCTATTCATCAAAAATTTCAACATTGACTATAGTGTATTTGGGTAAGGTCGACACATAGTGTGTGCCGACACAAGACTACAGACCAGGACTGCATTTTAAACCATTGTGTATATTCTATCATAGATATCCATCTGACTGGGAGTTGTATCAATTTTTGTTAGCCCATTTCTTTCTTGGGCTTGCGGCCAATTAGAGCAAGATATTCAGTCTTATGTGAAGTACAGATTGTGCATTTTCTGAAATCTCTTCCTTTTTTACTACCTTTGCACGGTATAGCAGCGACCCACAAGGAACAATACCAGAGTGCACCCTGTGCTTCCTTCTGCAATTCACTACCCAGATATACAGCTCAACCATTGTTCACTACGTCTACATGCGTACACACTGGACAGTAGTGTATACCTGGGATTAAAGTGAAATTGCTCTTCTTTTCTGGCATCTCCCATAGTCGGGGTTCTCTCATCCCCAGGGGACCCATTACCTGACTCTGCGCTGTCACTGTATAACAGGGCCAGGTTGGTGACCCCTGGAGACAGCAGAAACCTTCTTTTTGTCTTAACTCCTGTACATGTGACGCTCGCAGAGTCCGCTCAACTGTGCAGTTGTCCGGTTGCCATCATATGCACAGGCAGCAGCCACTAGGCCAGCCTTTTCAACCCAGGTACTTCACCACAATTCTCAATTTCTCTTGGATCTTGCAGTCCAATTAGAGTAAGATTATACACATTTTTCGACCATTAGAAAGTAATTAAGATAACAATAAGTTGTACTGCCAGACAGTGTGCCATTTGTTACGCATTTATTAGATATGTGTCTATGATAACCAATATGGTTAATTGAAGACGTGCTTAGTCAGAAATAATCCTTTACAGGAATACGCTGATATTACAGCCATATTGAATAGAGGCATTTAGCCCATTTTCAGACCCAGATATCATATTTTCACGATCTTTTCTCAATTTTTTCTATTCATGTTACAGGTTGAGTATCCCGTATCCAAAATGCTCGGGACCAGGAGAATTTTGGATAACGGATTATTCCGTATTTTGGAATATTTTAATATTTCAATGATGTATTTTGAAGTATCTTGCATTTATGCTGTATAAACACATAATATACACACAAATATATTTTATTACCACATAAAATACACACAAACATATTTTAATTGTTCAAAAAACAAGGTTTCAAAACGTGAAACAAAATGTGTGTACTATCTCAGCACTGAATTTGAATGCCAAGCAATCATTGTCTTGCACATATATAGTGCCAGTTACATATCATGTCCCCAGTGATGCTGTTACATATGTCCCCAGTGAGTTTTTAGCAAAAAAAAAATTTTTTTTCACTTTCTGGAATGTCCGTATTTCGGAATAATTCGGATAACGGATATTCGGATACGGGATACTCGACCTGTATCTGTATGTCCTTGTCTCATGTTCGTCTCTTGATCCATTAACAGGATCAATTTTAGTATTAATAAAGTTGATATTTTAGACTGATACGTTTATATTATAGAAGGCAGTGCCCCACCCGGGAGTTTCTTTCCTGATATTCTCCCTTGAATATCAACCCGTTTCCAATTGTATTTACCATACTCCCCGGGAGCACCTCCACAACAAGATTATAACATAATTTACTCACTCACATGTTGACTGGAGTTTAACCTTCTTACCTGCTAGCAAATCAGTCCTGTGCACCTGGCCCCCATCCCCTTCCCCTTTCCCCATTTTTCCAACCCCTATATAAGGTGTCTGCTCTCCTGCACCCAGTAATAATAAATATGCATATATGTCATGAACATATTATCGCGCCTCATTCTTTTTTTATCAGGTGGGCCTTCTCCACAAATGAATTGCGATGTCACCAGACAAGCCAACTACATCTCTGGGCTTCTGTGAGGTCATCTTTACTACAGCATATACTGAAGATGGGACGGCAATAGCAGCTGACCCACAACAGGTAATGACGCGCGATAATACCTTCCTGGCACACATGCATATTTATTAAATCTATATGTTTGCTAAAGACTGTCATTTGTACAGTATTGTTATAGCCGGCCTGACACCGCGGTATTGGGTGCTGGCTCTCCTGCACTGTGTATAGAGACAGCCTGACACCCCGGTATTGGGTGCTGGCTCTCCTGCACAGTGTATACAGACGGCCTGACATCCCGCTATTAGGTGCTGGCTCTCCTGCATGGTGTTTACAGATGGCCTGACACCCCTCTGTTGGGTGCTGGCTCTTCTGCACTGTGTATACAGACGGCCTTACACCCCGCTATTAGGTGCTGGCTCTCCTGCATGGTGTTTACAGACGGCCTGACACCCCACTGTTGGGTGCTGGCTCTTCTGCACTGTGTATACAGATGGCCTTACACCCCGCTATTAGGTGCTGGCTCTCCTGCATGGTGTTTACAGACGGCCTGACACCCCTCTGTTGGGTGCTGGCTCTTCTGCACTGTGTATACAGACGGCCTTACACCCCGCTATTAGGTGCTGGCTCTCCTGCATGGTGTTTACAGACGGCCTGACACCCCCCTGTTGGGTGCTGGCTCTTCTGCACTGTGTATACAGATGGCCTTACACCCCGCTATTAGGTGCTGGCTCTCCTGCATGGTGTTTACAGACGGCCTGACACCCCTCTGTTGGGTGCTGGCTCTTCTGCACTGTGTATACAGACGGCCTTACACCCCGCTATTAGGTGCTGGCTCTCCTGCATAGTGTTTACAGACGGCCTGACACCCCTCTGTTGGGTGCTGGCTCTTCTGCACTGTGTATACAGATGGCCTTACACCCCTATATAAGGTGTCTGCTCTCCTGCACCCAGTAATAATAAATATGCATATATGTCATGAACATATTATCGCGCCTCATTCTTCTTTTATCAGGTGGGCCTTCTCCACAAATGAATTGCGATGTCACCAGGCAAGCCAACTACATCTCTGGGCTTCTGTGAGGTCATCTTTACTACAGCATATACTGAAGATGGAACGGCAATAGCAGCTGACCCACAACAGGTAATGACGCGCGATAATACCTTCCTGGCACACATGCATATTTATTAAATCTGTATGTTTGCTAAAGACTGTCATTTGTACAGTATTGTTATAGCCGGCCTGACACCCCGGTATTGGGTGCTGGCTCTCCTGCACTGTGTATAGAGACAGCCTGACACCCCGGTATTGGGTGCTGGCTCTCCTGCACAGTGTATACAGACGGCCTGACATCCCGCTATTAGGTGCTGGCTCTCCTGCATGGTGTTTACAGACGGCCTGACACCCCTCTGTTGGGTGCTGGCTCTTCTGCACTGTGTATACAGACGGCCTGACACCCCGCTATTAGGTGCTGGCTCTCCTGCATGGTGTTTACAGACGGCCTGACACCCCTCTGTTGGGTGCTGGCTCTTCTGCACTGTGTATACAGACGGCCTTACACCCCGCTATTAGGTGCTGGCTCTCCTGCATGGTGTTTACAGACGGCCTGACACCCCTCTGTTGGGTGCTGGCTCTTCTGCACTGTGTATACAGACGGCCTTACACCCCGCTATTAGGTGCTGGCTCTCCTGCATGGTGTTTACAGACGGCCTGACACCCCACTGTTGAGTGCTTGCTCTTCTGCACTATGTATACAGACAGCCTGACACCCCGCTATTAGGTGCTGGCTCTCCTGCATGGTGTTTACAGATGGCCTGACACCCCTCTGTTGGGTGCTGGCTCTTCTGCACTGTGTATACAGACGGCCTTCCGCCCCGCTATTAGGTGCTGGCTCTCCTGCATGGTGTTTACAGACGGCCTGACACCCCTCTGTTGGGTGCTGGCTCTTCTGCACTGTATATACAGACGGCCTTACACCCCGCTATTAGGTGCTGGCTCTCCTGCATGGTGTTTACAGACGGCCTGACACCCCTCTGTTGGGTGCTGGCTCTTCTGCACTGTGTATACAGACGGCCTTACACCCCGCTATTAGGTGCTGGCTCTCCTGCATGGTGTTTACAGACGGCCTGACACCCCTCTGTTGGGTGCTGGCTCTTCTGCACTGTGTATACAGATGGCCTTACACCCCGCTATTAGGTGCTGGCTCTCCTGCATGGTGATTACAGTCGGCCTGACACCCCCCTGTTGGGTGCTGGCTCTTCTGCACTGTGTATACAGACGGCCTTACACCCCGCTATTAGGTGCTGGCTCTCCTGCATGGTGTTTACAGACGGCCTGACACCCCTCTGTTGGGTGCTGGCTCTTCTGCACTGTGTATACAGACGGCCTTACACCCCGCTATTAGGTGCTGGCTCTCCTGCATGGTGTTTACAGACGGCCTGACACCCCCCTGTTGGGTGCTGGCTCTTCTGCACTGTGTATACAGACGGCCTTACACCCCTATATAAGGTGTCTGCTCTCCTGCACCCAGTAATAATAAATATGCATATATGTCATGAACATATTATCGCGCCTCATTCTTTTTTTATCAGGTGGGCCTTCTCCACAAATGAATTGCGATGTCACCAGACGAGCCAACTACATCTCTGGGCTTCTGTGAGGTCATCTTTACTACAGCATATACTGAAGATGGGACGGCAATAGCAGCTGACCCACAACAGGTAATGACGTGCGATAATACCTTCCTGGCACACATGCATATTTATTAAATCTGTATGTTTGCTAAAGACTGTCATTTGTACAGTATTGTTATAGCCGGCCTGACACCCCGGTATTGGGTGCTGGCTCTTCTGCACTGTGTATAGAGACAGCCTGACACCCCAGTATTGGGTGCTGGCTCTCCTGCACAGTGTATACAGACGGCCTGACAACCCGCTATTAGGTGCTGGCTCTCCTGCATGGTGTTTACAGACGGCCTGACACCCGTCTGTTGGGTGCTGGCTCTTCTGCACTGTGTATACAGACGGCCTGACACCCCACTATTAGGTGCTGGCTCTCCTGCATGGTGTTTACAGACGGCCTGACACCCCTCTGTTGGGTGCTGGCTCTTCTGCACTCTGTATACAGACGGCCTTACACCCCGCTATTAGGTGCTGGCTCTCCTGCATGGTATTTACAGACGGCCTGACACCCCTCTGTTGGGTGCTGGCTCTTCTGCACTGTGTATACAGACTGCCTTACACACCACTATTAGGTGCTGGCTCTCCTGCATGGTGTTTACAGACGGCCTGACACCCCACTGTTGGGTGCTGGCTCTTCTGCACTGTGTATACAGACGGCCTGACACCCCGCTATTAGGTGCTGGCTCTCCTGCATGGTGTTTACAGACGGCCTGACACCCCTCTGTTGGGTGCTGGCTCTTCTGCACTGTGTATACAGACGCCCTTACACCCCGCTATTAGATGCTGGCTCTCCTGCATGGTGTTTACAGACGGCCTGACACCCCTCTGTTGGGTGCTGGCTCTTCTGCACTGTGTATACAGACAGCCTTACACCCCGCTATTAGGTGCTGGCTCTCCTGCATGGTGTTTACAGACGGCCTGACACCCCCCTGTTGGGTGCTGGCTCTTCTGCACTGTGTATACAGACGGCCTTACACACCGCTATTAGGTGCTGGCTCTCCTGCATGGTGTTTACAGACGGCCTGACACCCCTCTGTTGGGTGCTGGCTCTTCTGCACTGTGTATACAGACGGCCTTACACCCCTATATAAGGTGTCTGCTCTCCTGCACCCAGTAATAATAAATATGCATATATGTCATGAACATATTATCGCGCCTCATTCTTTTTTTATCAGGTGGGCCTTCTCTACAAATGAATTGCGATGTCACCAGACAAGCCAACTACATCTCTGGGCTTCTGTGAGGTCATCTTTACTACAGCATATACTGAAGATGGGACGGCAATAGCAGCTGACCCACAACAGGTAATGACGCGCGATAATACCTTCCTGGCACACATGCATATTTATTAAATCTGTATGTTTGCTAAAGACTGTCATTTGTACAGTATTGTTATAGCCGGCCTGACACCCCGGTATTGGGTGCTGGCTCTCCTGCACTGTGTATAGAGACAGCCTGACACCCCGGTATTGGGTGCTGGCTCTCCTGCACAGTGTATACAGACGGCCTGACATCCCGCTATTAGGTGCTGGCTCTCCTGCATGGTGTTTACAGACGGCCTGACACCCCTCTGTTGGGTGCTGGCTCTTCTGCACTGTGTATACAGACGGCCTGACACCCCGCTATTAGGTGCTGGCTCTCCTGCATGGTGTTTACAGACGGCCTGACACCCCTCTGTTGGGTGCTGGCTCTTCTGCACTTTGTATACAGACGGCCTTACACCCCGCAATTAGGTGCTGGCTCTCCTGCATGGTGTTTACAGACGGCCTGACACCCCTCTGTTGGGTGCTGGCTCTTCTGCACTGTGTATACAGACGGCCTTACACCCCGCTATTAGGTGCTGGCTCTCCTGCATGGTGTTTACAGACGGCCTGACACCCCACTGTTGGGTGCTGGCTCTTCTGCACTGTGTATACAGACGGCCTGACACCCCGCTATTAGGTGCTGGCTCTCCTGCATGGTGTTTACAGACGGCCTGACACCCCTCTGTTGGGTGCTGGCTCTTCTGCACTGTGTATACAGACGGCCTTACACCCCGCTATTAGGTGCTGGCTCTCCTGCATGGTGTTTACAGACGGCCTGACACCCCTCTGTTGGGTGCTGGCTCTTCTGCACTGTGTATACAGACGGCCTTACACCCCGCTATTAGGTGCTGGCTCTCCTGCATGGTGTTTACAGACGGCCTGACACCCCCCTGTTGGGTGCTGGCTCTTCTGCACTGTGTATACAGACGGCCTTACACACCGCTATTAGGTGCTGGCTCTCCTGCATGGTGTTTACAGACGGCCTGACACCCCTCTGTTGGGTGCTGGCTCTTCTGCACTGTGTATACAGACGGCCTTACACCCCGCTATTAGGTGCTGGCTCTCCTGCATGGTGTTTACAGACGGCCTGACACCCCTCTGTTGGGTGCTGGCTCTTCTGCACTGTGTATACAGACGGCCTTACACACCGCTATTAGGTGCTGGCTCTCCTGCATGGTGTTTACAGACGGCCTGACACCCCTCTGTTGGGTGCTGGCTCTTCTGCACTGTGTATACAGACGGCCTTACACCCGCTATTAGGTGCTGGCTCTCCTGCATGGTGTTTACAGACGGCCTGACACCCCCCTGTTGGGTGCTGGCTCTTCTGCACTGTGTATACAGACAGCCTTACACCCTGCTATTAGGTGCTGGCTCTCCTGCATGGTGTTTACAGACGGCCTGACACCCCTCTGTTGGGTGCTGGCTCTTCTGCACTGTGTATACAGACGGCCTTACACCCCTATATAAGGTGTCTGCTCTCCTGCACCCAGTAATAATAAATATGCATATATGTCATGAACATATTATTGCGCCTCATTCTTCTTTTATCAGGTGGGCCTTCTCCACAAATGAATTGCGATGTCACCAGACGAGCCAACTTCATCTCTGGGCTTCTGTGAGGTCATCTTTACTACAGCATATACTGAAGATGGGACGGCAATAGCAGCTGACCCACAACGGGTAATGACGTGCGATAATACCTTCCTGGCACACATGCATATTTATTAAATCTGTATGTTTGCTAAAGACTGTCATTTGTACAGTATTGTTATAGCCGGCCTGACACCCCGGTATTGGGTGCTGGCTCTCCTGCACTGTGTATAGAGACAGCCTGACACCCCAGTATTGGGTGCTGGCTCTCCTGCACAGTGTATACAGACGGCCTGACAACCCGCTATTATGTGCTGGCTCTCCTGCATGGTGTTTACAGACGGCCTGACACCCGTCTGTTGGGTGCTGGCTCTTCTGCACTGTGTATACAGACGGCCTGACACCCCACTATTAGGTGCTTGCTCTCCTGCATGGTGTTTACAGACGGCCTGACACCCCTCTGTTGGGTGCTGGCTCTTCTGCACTCTGTATACAGACGGCCTTACACCCCGCTATTAGGTGCTGGCTCTCCTGCATGGTATTTACAGACGGCCTGACACCCCTCTGTTGGGTGCTGGCTCTTCTGCACTGTGTATACAGACTGCCTTACACACCACTATTAGGTGCTGGCTCTCCTGCATGGTGTTTACAGACGGCCTGACACCCCACTGTTGGGTGCTGGCTCTTCTGCACTGTGTATACAGACGGCCTGACACCCCGCTATTAGGTGCTGGCTCTCCTGCATGGTATTTACAGACGGCCTGACACCCCTCTGTTGGGTGCTGGCTCTTCTGCACTGTGTATACAGACTGCCTTACACACCACTATTAGGTGCTGGCTCTCCTGCATGGTGTTTACAGACGGCCTGACACCCCACTGTTGGGTGCTGGCTCTTCTGCACTCTGTATACAGACGGCCTTACACCCCGCTATTAGGTGCTGGCTCTCCTGCATGGTATTTACAGACGGCCTGACACCCCTCTGTTGGGTGCTGGCTCTTCTGCACTGTGTATACAGACTGCCTTACACACCACTATTAGGTGCTGGCTCTCCTGCATGGTGTTTACAGACGGCCTGACACCCCACTGTTGGGTGCTGGCTCTTCTGCACTGTGTATACAGACGGCCTGACACCCCGCTATTAGGTGCTGGCTCTCCTGCATGGTGTTTACAGACGGCCTGACACCCCTCTGTTGGGTGCTGGCTCTTCTGCACTGTGTATACAGACGCCCTTACACCCCGCTATTAGATGCTGGCTCTCCTGCATGGTGTTTACAGACGGCCTGACACCCCTCTGTTGGGTGCTGGCTCTTCTGCACTGTGTATACAGACAGCCTTACACCCCGCTATTAGGTGCTGGCTCTCCTGCATGGTGTTTACAGACGGCCTGACACCCCCCTGTTGGGTGCTGGCTCTTCTGCACTGTGTAAAGAGACGGCCTTACACACCGCTATTAGGTGCTGGCTCTCCTGCATGGTGTTTACAGACGGCCTGACACCCCTCTGTTGGGTGCTGGCTCTTCTGCACTGTGTATACAGACGGCCTTACACCCCTATATAAGGTGTCTGCTCTCCTGCACCCAGTAATAATAAATATGCATATATGTCATGAACATATTATCGCGCCTCATTCTTTTTTTATCAGGTGGGCCTTCTCTACAAATGAATTGCGATGTCACCAGACAAGCCAACTACATCTCTGGGCTTCTGTGAGGTCATCTTTACTACAGCATATACTGAAGATGGGACGGCAATAGCAGCTGACCCACAACAGGTAATGACGCGCGATAATACCTTCCTTGCACACATGCATATTTATTAAATCTGTATGTTTGCTAAAGACTGTCATTTGTACAGTATTGTTATAGCCGGCCTGACACCCCGGTATTGGGTGCTGGCTCTCCTGCACTGTGTATAGAGACAGCCTGACACCCCGGTATTGGGTGCTGGCTCTCCTGCACAGTGTATACAGACGGCCTGACATCCCGCTATTAGGTGCTGGCTCTCCTGCATGGTGTTTACAGACGGCCTGACACCCCTCTGTTGGGTGCTGGCTCTTCTGCACTGTGTATACAGACGGCCTGACACCCCGCTATTAGGTGCTGGCTCTCCTGCATGGTGTTTACAGACGGCCTGACACCCCTCTGTTGGGTGCTGGCTCTTCTGCACTGTGTATACAGACGGCCTTACACCCCGCTATTAGGTGCTGGCTCTCCTGCATGGTGTTTACAGACGGCCTGACACCCCTCTGTTGGGTGCTGGCTCTTCTGCACTGTGTATACAGACGGCCTTACACCCCGCTATTAGGTGCTGGCTCTCCTGCATGGTGTTTACAGACGGCCTGACACCCCTCTGTTGGGTGCTGGCTCTTCTGCACTGTGTATACAGACGGCCTTACACCCCGCTATTAGGTGCTGGCTCTCCTGCATGGTGTTTACAGACGGCCTGACACCCCCCTGTTGGGTGCTGGCTCTTCTGCACTGTGTATACAGACGGCCTTACACCCCGCTATTAGGTGCTGGCTCTCCTGCATGGTGTTTACAGACGGCCTGACACCCCCCTGTTGGGTGCTGGCTCTTCTGCACTGTGTATACAGACAGCCTTACACCCTGCTATTAGGTGCTGGCTCTCCTGCATGGTGTTTACAGACGGCCTGACACCCCTCTGTTGGGTGCTGGCTCTTCTGCACTGTGTATACAGACGGCCTTACACCCCGCTATTAGGTGCTGGCTCTCCTGCATGGTGTTTACAGACGGCCTGACACCCCCCTGTTGGGTGCTGGCTCTTCTGCACTGTGTATACAGACAGCCTTACACCCTGCTATTAGGTGCTGGCTCTCCTGCATGGTGTTTACAGACGGCCTGACACCCCTCTGTTGGGTGCTGGCTCTTCTGCACTGTGTATACAGACGGCCTTACACCCCTATATAAGGTCTCTGCTCTCCTGCACCCAGTAATAATAAATATGCATATATGTCATGAACATATTATTGCGCCTCATTCTTCTTTTATCAGGTGGGCCTTCTCCACAAATGAATTGCGATGTCACCAGACGAGCCAACTACATCTCTGGGCTTCTGTGAGGTCATCTTTACTACAGCATATACTGAAGATGGGACGGCAATAGCAGCTGACCCACAACGGGTAATGACGTGCGATAATACCTTCCTGGCACACATGCATATTTATTAAATCTGTATGTTTGCTAAAGACTGTCATTTGTACAGTATTGTTATAGCCGGCCTGACACCCCGGTATTGGGTGCTGGCTCTCCTGCACTGTGTATAGAGACAGCCTGACACCCCAGTATTGGGTGCTGGCTCTCCTGCACAGTGTATACAGACGGCCTGACAACCCGCTATTATGTGCTGGCTCTCCTGCATGGTGTTTACAGACGGCCTGACACCCGTCTGTTGGGTGCTGGCTCTTCTGCACTGTGTATACAGACGGCCTGACACCCCACTATTAGGTGCTTGCTCTCCTGCATGGTGTTTACAGACGGCCTGACACCCCTCTGTTGGGTGCTGGCTCTTCTGCACTCTGTATACAGACGGCCTTACACCCCGCTATTAGGTGCTGGCTCTCCTGCATGGTATTTACAGACGGCCTGACACCCCTCTGTTGGGTGCTGGCTCTTCTGCACTGTGTATACAGACTGCCTTACACACCACTATTAGGTGCTGGCTCTCCTGCATGGTGTTTACAGACGGCCTGACACCCCACTGTTGGGTGCTGGCTCTTCTGCACTGTGTATACAGACGGCCTGACACCCCGCTATTAGGTGCTGGCTCTCCTGCATGGTATTTACAGACGGCCTGACACCCCTCTGTTGGGTGCTGGCTCTTCTGCACTGTGTATACAGACTGCCTTACACACCACTATTAGGTGCTGGCTCTCCTGCATGGTGTTTACAGACGGCCTGACACCCCACTGTTGGGTGCTGGCTCTTCTGCACTCTGTATACAGACGGCCTTACACCCCGCTATTAGGTGCTGGCTCTCCTGCATGGTATTTACAGACGGCCTGACACCCCTCTGTTGGGTGCTGGCTCTTCTGCACTGTGTATACAGACTGCCTTACACACCACTATTAGGTGCTGGCTCTCCTGCATGGTGTTTACAGACGGCCTGACACCCCACTGTTGGGTGCTGGCTCTTCTGCACTGTGTATACAGACGGCCTGACACCCCGCTATTAGGTGCTGGCTCTCCTGCATGGTGTTTACAGACGGCCTGACACCCCTCTGTTGGGTGCTGGCTCTTCTGCACTGTGTATACAGACGCCCTTACACCCCGCTATTAGATGCTGGCTCTCCTGCATGGTGTTTACAGACGGCCTGACACCCCTCTGTTGGGTGCTGGCTCTTCTGCACTGTGTATACAGACAGCCTTACACCCCGCTATTAGGTGCTGGCTCTCCTGCATGGTGTTTACAGACGGCCTGACACCCCCCTGTTGGGTGCTGGCTCTTCTGCACTGTGTAAAGAGACGGCCTTACACACCGCTATTAGGTGCTGGCTCTCCTGCATGGTGTTTACAGACGGCCTGACACCCCTCTGTTGGGTGCTGGCTCTTCTGCACTGTGTATACAGACGGCCTTACACCCCTATATAAGGTGTCTGCTCTCCTGCACCCAGTAATAATAAATATGCATATATGTCATGAACATATTATCGCGCCTCATTCTTTTTTTATCAGGTGGGCCTTCTCTACAAATGAATTGCGATGTCACCAGACAAGCCAACTACATCTCTGGGCTTCTGTGAGGTCATCTTTACTACAGCATATACTGAAGATGGGACGGCAATAGCAGCTGACCCACAACAGGTAATGACGCGCGATAATACCTTCCTGGCACACATGCATATTTATTAAATCTGTATGTTTGCTAAAGACTGTCATTTGTACAGTATTGTTATAGCCGGCCTGACACCCCGGTATTGGGTGCTGGCTCTCCTGCACTGTGTATAGAGACAGCCTGACACCCCGGTATTGGGTGCTGGCTCTCCTGCACAGTGTATACAGACGGCCTGACATCCCGCTATTAGGTGCTGGCTCTCCTGCATGGTGTTTACAGACGGCCTGACACCCCTCTGTTGGGTGCTGGCTCTTCTGCACTGTGTATACAGACGGCCTGACACCCCGCTATTAGGTGCTGGCTCTCCTGCATGGTGTTTACAGACGGCCTGACACCCCTCTGTTGGGTGCTGGCTCTTCTGCACTGTGTATACAGACGGCCTTACACCCCGCTATTAGGTGCTGGCTCTCCTGCATGGTGTTTACAGACGGCCTGACACCCCTCTGTTGGGTGCTGGCTCTTCTTCACTGTGTATACAGACGGCCTTACACCCCGCTATTAGGTGCTGGCTCTCCTGCATGGTGTTTACAGACGGCCTGACACCCCACTGTTGGGTGCTGGCTCTTCTGCACTGTGTATACAGATGGCCTGACACCCCGCTATTAGGTGCTGGCTCTCCTGCATGGTGTTTACAGACGGCCTGACACCCCTCTGTTGGGTGCTGGCTCTTCTGCACTGTGTATACAGACGGCCTTACACCCCGCTATTAGGTGCTGGCTCTCCTGCATGGTGTTTACAGACGGCCTGACACCCCTCTGTTGGGTGCTGGCTCTTCTGCACTGTGTATACAGACGGCCTTACACCCCGCTATTAGGTGCTGGCTCTCCTGCATGGTGTTTACAGACGGCCTGACACCCCCCTGTTGGGTGCTGGCTCTTCTGCACTGTGTATACAGACGTCCTTACACACCGCTATTAGGTGCTGGCTCTCCTGCATGGTGTTTACAGACGGCCTGACACCCCTCTGTTGGGTGCTGGCTCTTCTGCACTGTGTATACAGACAGCCTTACACCCCTATATAAGGTGTCTGCTCTCCTGCACCCAGTAATAATAAATATGCATATATGTCATGAACATATTATCGCGCCTCATTCTTTTTTTATCAGGTGGGCCTTCTCTACAAATGAATTGCGATGTCACCAGACAAGCCAACTACATCTCTGGGCTTCTGTGAGGTCATTTTTACTACAGCATATACTGAAGATGGGACGGCAATAGCAGCTGACCCACAACAGGTAATGACGCGCGATAATACCTTCCTGGCACACATGCATATTTATTAAATCTGTATGTTTGCTAAAGACTGTCATTTGTACAGTATTGTTATAGCCGACCTGACACCCCGGTATTGGGTGCTGGCTCTCCTGCACTGTGTATAGAGACAGCCTGACACCCCGGTATTGGGTGCTGGCTCTCCTGCACAGTGTATACAGACGGCCTGACATCCCGCTATTAGGTGCTGGCTCTCCTGCATGGTGTTTACAGACGGCCTGACACCCCTCTGTTGGGTGCTGGCTCTTCTGCACTGTGTATACAGACGGCCTTACACCCCGCTATTAGGTGCTGGCTCTCCTGCATGGTGTTTACAGACGACCTGACACCCCACTGTTGGGTGCTGGCTCTTCTGCACTGTGTATACAGACGGCCTGACACCCCGCTATTAGGTGCTGGCTCTCCTGCATGGTGTTTACAGACGGCCTGACACCCCTCTGTTGGGTGCTGGCTCTTCTGCACTGTGTATACAGACGGCCTTACACCCCGCTATTAGGTGCTGGCTCTCCTGCATGGTGTTTACAGACGGCCTGACACCCCTCTGTTGGGTGCTGGCTCTTCTGCACTGTGTATACAGACGGCCTTACACCCCGCTATTAGGTGCTGGCTCTCCTGCATGGTGTTTACACACGGCCTGACACCCCCCTGTTGGGTGCTGGCTCTTCTGCACTGTGTATACAGACGGCCTTACACACCGCTATTAGGTGCTGGCTCTCCTGCATGGTGTTTACAGACGGCCTGACACCCCTCTGTTGGGTGCTGGCTCTTCTGCACTGTGTATACAGACGGCCTTAAACCCCTATATAAGGTGTCTGCTCTCCTGCACCCAGTAATAATAAATATGCATATATGTCATGAACATATTATCGCGCCTCATTCTTTTTTTATCAGGTGGGCCTTCTACAAAAATGAATTGCGATGTCACCAGACAAGCCAACTACATCTCTGGGCTTCTGTGAGGTCATCTTTACTACAGCATATACTGAAGATGGGACGGCAATAGCAGCTGACCCACAACAGGTAATGACGCGCGATAATACCTTCCTGGCACACATGCATATTTATTAAATCTGTATATTTGCTAAAGACTGTCATTTGTACAGTATTGTTATAGCCGGCCTGACACCCCGGTATTGGGTGCTGGCTCTCCTGCACTGTGTATAGAGGCAGCCTGACACCCCGGTATTGGGTGCTGGCTCTCCTGCACAGTGTATACAGACGGCCTGACACCCCGCTATTAGGTGCTGGCTCTCCTGCATGGTGTTTACAGACGGCCTGACACCCCTCTGTTGGGTGCTGGCTCTTCTGCACTGTGTATACAGACGGCCTTACACCCCGCTATTAGGTGCTGGCTCTCCTGCATGGTGTTTACAGACGGCCTGACACCCCCCTGTTGGGTGCTGGCTCTTCTGCACTGTGTATACAGACGGCCTTACACACCGCTATTAGGTGCTGGCTCTCCTGCATGGTGTTTACAGACGGCCTGACACCCCTCTGTTGGGTGCTGGCTCTTCTGCACTGTGTATACAGACGGCCTTACACCCCGCTATTAGGTGCTGGCTCTCCTGCATGGTGTTTACAGACGGCCTGACACCCCCCTGTTGGGTGCTGGCTCTTCTGCACTGTGTATACAGACGGCCTTACACACCGCTATTAGGTGCTGGCTCTCCTGCATGGTGTTTACAGACGGCCTGACACCCCTCTGTTGGGTGCTGGCTCTTCTGCACTGTGTATACAGACGGCCTTACACCCCTATATAAGGTGTCTGCTCTCCTGCACCCAGTAATAATAAATATGCATATATGTCATGAACATATTATCGCGCCTCATTCTTTTTTCATCAGGTGGGCCTACTCTACAAATGAATTGCGATGTCACCAGACAAGCCAACTACATCTCTGGGCTTCTGTGAGGTCATCTTTACTACAGCATATACTGAAGATGGGACGGCAATAGCAGCTGACCCACAACAGGTAATGACGCGCGATAATACCTTCCTGGCACACATGCATATTTATTAAATCTGTATGTTTGCTAAAGACTGTCATTTGTACAGTATTGTTATAGCCGGCCTGACACCCCGGTATTGGGTGCTGGCTCTCCTGCACTGTGTATAGAGACAGCCTGACACCCCGGTATTTGGTGCTGGCTCTACTGCACAGTGTATACAGACGGCCTGACATCCCGCTATTAGGTGCTGGCTCTCCTGCATGGTGTTTACAGACGGCCTGACACCCCTCTGTTGGGTGCTGGCTCTTCTGCACTGTGTATACAGACAGCCTGACACCCCGCTATTAGGTGCTGGCTCTCCTGCATGGTGTTTACAGACGGCCTGACACCCCCCTGTTGGGTGCTGGCTCTTCTGCACTGTGTATACAGACGGCCTTACACCCCGCTATTAGGTGCTGGCTCTCCTGCATGGTGTTTACAGACGGCCTGACACCCCACTGTTGGGTGCTGGCTCTTCTGCACTGTGTATACAGACGGCCTGACACCCCGCTATTAGGTGCTGGCTCTCCTGCATGGTGTTTACAGACGGCCTGACACCCCTCTGTTGGGTGCTGGCTCTTCTGCACTGTGTATACAGACGGCCTTACACCCCGCTATTAGGTGCTGGCTCTCCTGCATGGTGTTTACAGACGGCCTGACACCCCTCTGTTGGGTGCTGGCTCTTCTGCACTGTGTATACAGACGGCCTTACACCCCGCTATTAGGTGCTGGCTCTCCTGCATGGTGTTTACAGACGGCCTGACACCCCTCTGTTGGGTGCTGGCTCTTCTGCACTGTGTATACAGACAGCCTTACACCCCTATATAAGGTGTCTGCTCTCCTGCACCCAGTAATAATAAATATGCATATATGTCATGAACATATTATCGCGCCTCATTCTTTTTTTATCAGGTGGGCCTTCTCTACAAATGAATTGCGATGTCACCAGACAAGCCAACTACATCTCTGGGCTTCTGTGAGGTCATCTTTACTACAGCATATACTGAAGATGGGACGGCAATAGCAGCTAACCCACAACAGGTAATGACGCGCGATAATACCTTCCTGGCACACATGCATATTTATTAAATCTGTATGTTTGCTAAAGACTTTCATTTGTACAGTATTGTTATAGCCGGCCTGACACCCCGGTATTGGGTGCTGGCTCTCCTGCACTGTGTATAGAGACAGCCTGACACCCCGGTATTGGGTGCTGGCTCTCCTGCACAGTGTATACAGACGGCCTGACATCCCGCTATTAGGTGCTGGCTCTCCTGCATGGTGTTTACAGACGGCCTGACACCCCTCTGTTGGGTGCTGGCTCTTCTGCACTGTGTATACAGATGGCCTGACACCCCGCTATTAGGTGCTGGCTCTCCTGCATGGTGTTCACAGACGGCCTGACACCCCTCTGTTGGGTGCTGGCTCTTCTGCACTGTGTATACAGACGGCCTTACACCCCGCTATTAGGTGCTGGCTCTCCTGCATGGTGTTTACAGACGGCCTGACACCCCACTGTTGGGTGCTGGCTCTTCTGCACTGTGTATACAGACGGCCTGACACCCCGCTATTAGGTGCTGGCTCTCCTGCATGGTGTTTACAGACGGCCTGACACCCCTCTGTTGGGTGCTGGCTCTTCTGCACTGTGTATACAGACGGCCTTACACCCCGCTATTAGGTGCTGGCTCTCCTGCATGGTGTTTACAGACGGCCTGACACCCCTCTGTTGGGTGCTGGCTCTTCTGCACTGTGTATACAGACGGCCTTACACCCCGCTATTAGGTGCTGGCTCTCCTGCATGGTGTTTACAGACGGCCTGACACCCCCCTGTTGGGTGCTGGCTCTTCTGCACTGTGTATACAGACGGCCTTACACACCGCTATTAGGTGCTGGCTCTCCTGCATGGTGTTTACAGACGGCCTGACACCCCTCTGTTGGGTGCTGGCTCTTCTGCACTGTGTATACAGACGGCCTTACACCCCTATATAAGGTGTCTGCTCTCCTGCACCCAGTAATAATAAATATGCATATATGTCATGAACATATTATCGCGCCTCATTCTTTTTTTATCAGGTGGGCCTTCTACAAAAATGAATTGCGATGTCACCAGACAAGCCAACTACATCTCTGGGCTTCTGTGAGGTCATCTTTACTACAGCATATACTGAAGATGGGACGGCAATAGCAGCTAACCCACAACAGGTAATGACGCGCGATAATACCTTCCTGGCACACATGCATATTTATTAAATCTGTATGTTTGCTAAAGACTGTCATTTGTACAGTATTGTTATAGCCTGCCTGACACCCCGGTATTGGGTGCTGGCTCTCCTGCACTGTGTATAGAGACAGCCTGACACCCCGGTATTGGGTGCTGGCTCTCCTGCACAGTGTATACAGACGGCCTGACACCCCGCTATTAGGTGCTGGCTCTCCTGCATGGTGTTTACAGACGGCCTGACACCCCTCTGTTGGGTGCTGGCTCTTCTGCACTGTGTATACAGACGGCCTTACACCCCGCTATTAGGTGCTGGCTCTCCTGCATGGTGTTTACAGACGGCCTGACACCCCTCTGTTGGGTGCTGGCTCTTCTGCACTGTGTATACAGACGGCCTTACACCCCTATATAAGGTGTCTGCTCTCCTGCACCCAGTAATAATAAATATGCATATATGTCATGAACATATTATCGCGCCTCATTCTTTTTTCATCAGGTGGGCCTTCTCTACAAATGAATTGCGATGTCACCAGACAAGCCAACTACATCTCTGGGCTTCTGTGAGGTCATCTTTACTACAGCATATACTGAAGATGGGACGGCAATAGCAGCTGACCCACAACAGGTAATGACGCGCGATAATACCTTCCTGGCACACATGCATATTTATTAAATCTGTATGTTTGCTAAAGACTGTCATTTGTACAGTATTGTTATAGCCGGCCTGACACCCCGGTATTGGGTGCTGGCTCTCCTGCACTGTGTATAGAGACAGCCTGACACCCCGGTATTGGGTGCTGGCTCTCCTGCACAATGTATACAGACGGCCTGACATCCCGCTATTAGGTGCTGGCTCTCCTGCATGGTGTTTGCAGACGGCCTGACACCCCTCTGTTGGGTGCTGGCTCTTCTGCACTGTGTATACAGACGGCCTGACACCCCGCTATTAGGTGCTGGCTCTCCTGCATGGTGTTTACAGACGGCCTGACACCCCCCTGTTGGGTGCTGGCTCTTCTGCACTGTGTATACAGACGGCCTTACACCCCGCTATTAGGTGCTGGCTCTCCTGCATGGTGTTTACAGACGGCCTGACACCCCACTGTTGGGTGCTGGCTCTTCTGCACTGTGTATACAGACGGCCTGACACCCCGCTATTAGGTGCTGGCTCTCCTGCATGGTGTTTACAGACGGCCTGACACCCCTCTGTTGGGTGCTGGCTCTTCTGCACTGTGTATACAGACGGCCTTACACCCCGCTATTAGGTGCTGGCTCTCCTGCATGGTGTTTACAGACGGCCTGACACCCCTCTGTTGGGTGCTGGCTCTTCTGCACTGTGTATACAGACGGCCTTACACCCCGCTATTAGGTGCTGGCTCTCCTGCATGGTGTTTACAGACGGCCTGACACCCCTCTGTTGGGTGCTGGCTCTTCTGCACTGTGTATACAGACAGCCTTACACCCCTATATAAGGTGTCTGCTCTCCTGCACCCAGTAATAATAAATATGCATATATGTCATGAACATATTATCGCGCCTCATTCTTTTTTTATCAGGTGGGCCTTCTCTACAAATGAATTGCGATGTCACCAGACAAGCCAACTACATCTCTGGGCTTCTGTGAGGTCATCATTACTACAGCATATACTGAAGATGGGACGGCAATAGCAGCTGACCCACAACAGGTAATGACGCGCGATAATACCTTCCTGGCACACATGCATATTTATTAAATCTGTATGTTTGCTAAAGACTTTCATTTGTACAGTATTGTTATAGCCGGCCTGACACCCCGGTATTGGGTGCTGGCTCTCCTGCACTGTGTATAGAGACAGCCTGACACCCCGGTATTGGGTGCTGGCTCTCCTGCACAGTGTATACAGACGGCCTGACATCCCGCTATTAGGTGCTGGCTCTCCTGCATGGTGTTTACAGACGGCCTGACACCCCTCTGTTGGGTGCTGGCTCTTCTGCACTGTGTATACAGATGGCCTGACACCCCGCTATTAGGTGCTGGCTCTCCTGCATGGTGTTTACAGACGGCCTGACACCCCTCTGTTGAGTGCTGGCTCTTCTGCACTGTGTATACAGACGGCCTTACACCCCGCTATTAGGTGCTGGCTCTCCTGCATGGTGTTTACAGACGGCCTGACACCCCACTGTTGGGTGCTGGCTCTTCTGCACTGTGTATACAGACGGCCTGACACCCCGCTATTAGGTGCTGGCTCTCCTGCATGGTGTTTACAGACGGCCTGACACCCCTCTGTTGGGTGCTGGCTCTTCTGCACTGTGTATACAGACGGCCTTCCGCCCCGCTATTAGGTGCTGGCTCTCCTGCATGGTGTTTACAGACGGCCTGACACCCCTCTGTTGGGTGCTGGCTCTTCTGCACTGTGTATACAGACGGCCTTACACCCCGCTATTAGGTGCTGGCTCTCCTGCATGGTGTTTACAGACGGCCTGACACCCCCCTGTTGGGTGCTGGCTCTTCTGCACTGTGTATACAGACGGCCTTACACACCGCTATTAGGTGCTGGCTCTCCTGCATGGTGTTTACAGACGACCTGACACCCCTCTGTTGGGTGCTGGCTCTTCTGCACTGTGTATACAGACGGCCTTACACCCCTATATAAGGTGTCTGCTCTCCTGCACCCAGTAATAATAAATATGCATATATGTCATGAACATATTATCGCGCCTCATTCTTTTTTTATCAGGTGGGCCTTCTACAAAAATGAATTGCGATGTCACCAGACAAGCCAACTACATCTCTGGGCTTCTGTGAGGTCATCTTTACTACAGCATATACTGAAGATGGGACGGCAATAGCAGCTGACCCACAACAGGTAATGACGCGCGATAATACCTTCCTGGCACACATGCATATTTATTAAATCTGTATGTTTGCTAAAGACTGTCATTTGTACAGTATTGTTATAGCCGGCCTGACACCCCGGTATTGGGTGCTGGCTCTCCTGCACTGTGTATAGAGACAGCCTGACACCCCGGTATTGGGTGCTGGCTCTCCTGCACAGTGTATACAGACGGCCTGACACCCCGCTATTAGGTGCTGGCTCTCCTGCATGGTGTTTACAGACGGCCTGACACCCCTCTGTTGGGTGCTGGCTCTTCTGCACTGTGTATACAGATGGCCTTACACCCCGCTATTAGGTGCTGGCTCTCCTGCATGGTGTTTACAGACGGCCTGACACCCCTCTGTTGGGTGCTGGCTCTTCTGCACTGTGTATACAGACGGCCTTACACCCCGCTATTAGGTGCTGGCTCTCCTGCATGGTGTTTACAGACGGCCTGACACCCCCCTGTTGGGTGCTGGCTCTTCTGCACTGTGTATACAGACGGCCTTACTCACCGCTATTAGGTGCTGGCTCTCCTGCATGGTGTTTACAGACGGCCTGACACCCCTCTGTTGGGTGCTGGCTCTTCTGCACTGTGTATACAGACGGCCTTACACCCCTATATAAGGTGTCTGCTCTCCTGCACCCAGTAATAATAAATATGCATATATGTCATGAACATATTATCGCGCCTCATTCTTTTTTTATCAGGTGGGCCTTCTCTACAAATGAATTGCGATGTCACCAGACAAGCCAACTACATCTCTGGGCTTCTGTGAGGTCATCTTTACTACAGCATATACTGAAGATGGGACGGCAATAGCAGCTGACCCACAACAGGTAATGACGCGCGATAATACCTTCCTGGCACACATGCATATTTATTAAATCTGTATGTTTGCTAAAGACTGTCATTTGTACAGTATTGTTATAGCCGGCCTGACACCCCGGTATTGGGTGCTGGCTCTCCTGCACTGTGTATAGAGACAGCCTGACACCCCGGTATTGGGTGCTGGCTCTCCTGCACAGTGTATACAGACGGCCTGACATCCCGCTATTAGGTGCTGGCTCTCCTGCATGGTGTTTACAGACGGCCTGACACCCCTCTGTTGGGTGCTGGCTCTTCTGCACTGTGTATACAGACGGCCTGACACCCCGCTATTAGGTGCTGGCTCTCCTGCATGGTGTTTACAGACGGCCTGACACCCCCCTGTTGGGTGCTGGCTCTTCTGCACTGTGTATACAGACGGCCTTACACCCCGCTATTAGGTGCTGGCTCTCCTGCATGGTGTTTACAGACGGCCTGACACCCCACTGTTGGGTGCTGGCTCTTCTGCACTGTGTATACAGACGGCCTGACACCCCGCTATTAGGTGCTGGCTCTCCTGCATGGTGTTTACAGACGGCCTGACACCCCTCTGTTGGGTGCTGGCTCTTCTGCACTGTGTATACAGACGGCCTTACACACCGCTATTAGGTGCTGGCTCTCCTGCATGGTGTTTACAGACGACCTGACACCCCTCTGTTGGGTGCTGGCTCTTCTGCACTGTGTATACAGACGGCCTTACACCCCTATATAAGGTGTCTGCTCTCCTGCACCCAGTAATAATAAATATGCATATATGTCATGAACATATTATCGCGCCTCATTCTTTTTTTATCAGGTGGGCCTTCTACAAAAATGAATTGCGATGTCACCAGACAAGCCAACTACATCTCTGGGCTTCTGTGAGGTCATCTTTACTACAGCATATACTGAAGATGGGACGGCAATAGCAGCTGACCCACAACAGGTAATGACGCGCGATAATACCTTCCTGGCACACATGCATATTTATTAAATCTGTATGTTTGCTAAAGACTGTCATTTGTACAGTATTGTTATAGCCGGCCTGACACCCCGGTATTGGGTGCTGGCTCTCCTGCACTGTGTATAGAGACAGCCTGACACCCCGGTATTGGGTGCTGGCTCTCCTGCACAGTGTATACAGACGGCCTGACACCCCGCTATTAGGTGCTGGCTCTCCTGCATGGTGTTTACAGACGGCCTGACACCCCTCTGTTGGGTGCTGGCTCTTCTGCACTGTGTATACAGATGGCCTTACACCCCGCTATTAGGTGCTGGCTCTCCTGCATGGTGTTTACAGACGGCCTGACACCCCTCTGTTGGGTGCTGGCTCTTCTGCACTGTGTATACAGACGGCCTTACACCCCGCTATTAGGTGCTGGCTCTCCTGCATGGTGTTTACAGACGGCCTGACACCCCCCTGTTGGGTGCTGGCTCTTCTGCACTGTGTATACAGACGGCCTTACACACCGCTATTAGGTGCTGGCTCTCCTGCATGGTGTTTACAGACGGCCTGACACCCCTCTGTTGGGTGCTGGCTCTTCTGCACTGTGTATACAGACGGCCTTACACCCCTATATAAGGTGTCTGCTCTCCTGCACCCAGTAATAATAAATATGCATATATGTCATGAACATATTATCGCGCCTCATTCTTTTTTTATCAGGTGGGCCTTCTCTACAAATGAATTGCGATGTCACCAGACAAGCCAACTACATCTCTGGGCTTCTGTGAGGTCATCTTTACTACAGCATATACTGAAGATGGGACGGCAATAGCAGCTGACCCACAACAGGTAATGACGCGCGATAATACCTTCCTGGCACACATGCATATTTATTAAATCTGTATGTTTGCTAAAGACTGTCATTTGTACAGTATTGTTATAGCCGGCCTGACACCCCGGTATTGGGTGCTGGCTCTCCTGCACTGTGTATAGAGACAGCCTGACACCCCGGTATTGGGTGCTGGCTCTCCTGCACAGTGTATACAGACGGCCTGACATCCCGCTATTAGGTGCTGGCTCTCCTGCATGGTGTTTACAGACGGCCTGACACCCCTCTGTTGGGTGCTGGCTCTTCTGCACTGTGTATACAGACGGCCTGACACCCCGCTATTAGGTGCTGGCTCTCCTGCATGGTGTTTACAGACGGCCTGACACCCCCCTGTTGGGTGCTGGCTCTTCTGCACTGTGTATACAGACGGCCTTACACCCCGCTATTAGGTGCTGGCTCTCCTGCATGGTGTTTACAGACGGCCTGACACCCCACTGTTGGGTGCTGGCTCTTCTGCACTGTGTATACAGACGGCCTGACACCCCGCTATTAGGTGCTGGCTCTCCTGCATGGTGTTTACAGACGGCCTGACACCCCTCTGTTGGGTGCTGGCTCTTCTGCACTGTGTATACAGACGGCCTTACACCCCGCTATTAGGTGCTGGCTCTCCTGCATGGTGTTTACAGACGGCCTGACACCCCTCTGTTGGGTGCTGGCTCTTCTGCACTGTGTATACAGACGGCCTTACACCCCGCTATTAGGTGCTGGCTCTCCTGCATGGTGTTTACAGACGGCCTGACACCCCCCTGTTGGGTGCTGGCTCTTCTGCACTGTGTATACAGACGGCCTTACACACCGCTATTAGGTGCTGGCTCTCCTGCATGGTGTTTACAGACGGCCTGACACCCCTCTGTTGGGTGCTGGCTCTTCTGCACTGTGTATACAGACAGCCTTACACCCCTATATAAGGTGTCTGCTCTCCTGCACCCAGTAATAATAAATATGCATATATGTCATGAACATATTATCGCGCCTCATTCTTTTTTTATCAGGTGGGCCTTCTCTACAAATGAATTGCGATGTCACCAGACAAGCCAACTACATCTCTGGGCTTCTGTGAGGTCATCTTTACTACAGCATATACTGAAGATGGGACGGCAATAGCAGCTGACCCACAACAGGTAATGACGCGCGATAATACCTTCCTGGCACACATGCATATTTATTAAATCTGTATGTTTGCTAAAGACTGTCATTTGTACAGTATTGTTATAGCCAGCCTGACACCCCGGTATTGGGTGCTGGCTCTCCTGCACTGTGTATAGAGACAGCCTGACACCCCGGTATTGGGTGCTGGCTCTCCTGCACAGTGTATACAGACGGCCTGACATCCCGCTATTAGGTGCCGGCTCTCCTGCATGGTGTTTACAGACGGCCTGACACCCCTCTGTTGGGTGCTGGCTCTTCTGCACTGTGTATACAGACGGCCTTACACCCCGCTATTAGGTGCTGGCTCTCCTGCATGGTGTTTACAGACGGCCTGACACCCCACTGTTGGGTGCTGGCACTTCTGCACTGTGTATACAGACGGCCTGACACCCTGCTATTAGGTGCTGGCTCTCCTGCATGGTGTTTACAGACGGCCTGACACCCCTCTGTTGGGTGCTGGCTCTTCTGCACTGTGTATACAGACGGCCTTACACCCCGCTATTAGGTGCTGGCTCTCCTGCATGGTGTTTACAGACGGCCTGACACCCCTCTGTTGGGTGCTGGCTCTTCTGCACTGTGTATACAGACGGCCTTACACCCCGCTATTAGGTGCTGGCTCTCCTGCATGGTGTTTACAGACGGCCTGACACCCCTCTGTTGGGTGCTGGCTCTTCTGCACTGTGTATACAGACAGCCTTACACCCCTATATAAGGTGTCTGCTCTCCTGCACCCAGTAATAATAAATATGCATATATGTCATGAACATATTATCGCGCCTCATTCTTTTTTTATCAGGTGGGCCTTCTCTACAAATGAATTGCGATGTCACCAGACAAGCCAACTACATCTCTGGGCTTCTGTGAGGTCATCATTACTACAGCATATACTGAAGATGGGACGGCAATAGCAGCTGACCCACAACAGGTAATGACGCGCGATAATACCTTCCTGGCACACATGCATATTTATTAAATCTGTATGTTTGCTAAAGACTTTCATTTGTACAGTATTGTTATAGCCGGCCTGACACCCCGGTATTGGGTGCTGGCTCTCCTGCACTGTGTATAGAGACAGCCTGACACCCCGGTATTGGGTGCTGGCTCTCCTGCACAGTGTATACAGACGGCCTGACATCCCGCTATTAGGTGCTGGCTCTCCTGCATGGTGTTTACAGACGGCCTGACACCCCTCTGTTGGGTGCTGGCTCTTCTGCACTGTGTATACAGATGGCCTGACACCCCGCTATTAGGTGCTGGCTCTCCTGCATGGTGTTTACAGACGGCCTGACACCCCTCTGTTGAGTGCTGGCTCTTCTGCACTGTGTATACAGACGGCCTTACACCCCGCTATTAGGTGCTGGCTCTCCTGCATGGTGTTTACAGACGGCCTGACACCCCACTGTTGGGTGCTGGCTCTTCTGCACTGTGTATACAGACGGCCTGACACCCCGCTATTAGGTGCTGGCTCTCCTGCATGGTGTTTACAGACGGCCTGACACCCCTCTGTTGGGTGCTGGCTCTTCTGCACTGTGTATACAGACGGCCTTCCGCCCCGCTATTAGGTGCTGGCTCTCCTGCATGGTGTTTACAGACGGCCTGACACCCCTCTGTTGGGTGCTGGCTCTTCTGCACTGTGTATACAGACGGCCTTACACCCCGCTATTAGGTGCTGGCTCTCCTGCATGGTGTTTACAGACGGCCTGACACCCCCCTGTTGGGTGCTGGCTCTTCTGCACTGTGTATACAGACGGCCTTACACACCGCTATTAGGTGCTGGCTCTCCTGCATGGTGTTTACAGACGACCTGACACCCCTCTGTTGGGTGCTGGCTCTTCTGCACTGTGTATACAGACGGCCTTACACCCCTATATAAGGTGTCTGCTCTCCTGCACCCAGTAATAATAAATATGCATATATGTCATGAACATATTATCGCGCCTCATTCTTTTTTTATCAGGTGGGCCTTCTACAAAAATGAATTGCGATGTCACCAGACAAGCCAACTACATCTCTGGGCTTCTGTGAGGTCATCTTTACTACAGCATATACTGAAGATGGGACGGCAATAGCAGCTGACCCACAACAGGTAATGACGCGCGATAATACCTTCCTGGCACACATGCATATTTATTAAATCTGTATGTTTGCTAAAGACTGTCATTTGTACAGTATTGTTATAGCCGGCCTGACACCCCGGTATTGGGTGCTGGCTCTCCTGCACTGTGTATAGAGACAGCCTGACACCCCGGTATTGGGTGCTGGCTCTCCTGCACAGTGTATACAGACGGCCTGACACCCCGCTATTAGGTGCTGGCTCTCCTGCATGGTGTTTACAGACGGCCTGACACCCCTCTGTTGGGTGCTGGCTCTTCTGCACTGTGTATACAGATGGCCTTACACCCCGCTATTAGGTGCTGGCTCTCCTGCATGGTGTTTACAGACGGCCTGACACCCCTCTGTTGGGTGCTGGCTCTTCTGCACTGTGTATACAGACGGCCTTACACCCCGCTATTAGGTGCTGGCTCTCCTGCATGGTGTTTACAGACGGCCTGACACCCCCCTGTTGGGTGCTGGCTCTTCTGCACTGTGTATACAGACGGCCTTACTCACCGCTATTAGGTGCTGGCTCTCCTGCATGGTGTTTACAGACGGCCTGACACCCCTCTGTTGGGTGCTGGCTCTTCTGCACTGTGTATACAGACGGCCTTACACCCCTATATAAGGTGTCTGCTCTCCTGCACCCAGTAATAATAAATATGCATATATGTCATGAACATATTATCGCGCCTCATTCTTTTTTTATCAGGTGGGCCTTCTCTACAAATGAATTGCGATGTCACCAGACAAGCCAACTACATCTCTGGGCTTCTGTGAGGTCATCTTTACTACAGCATATACTGAAGATGGGACGGCAATAGCAGCTGACCCACAACAGGTAATGACGCGCGATAATACCTTCCTGGCACACATGCATATTTATTAAATCTGTATGTTTGCTAAAGACTGTCATTTGTACAGTATTGTTATAGCCGGCCTGACACCCCGGTATTGGGTGCTGGCTCTCCTGCACTGTGTATAGAGACAGCCTGACACCCCGGTATTGGGTGCTGGCTCTCCTGCACAGTGTATACAGACGGCCTGACATCCCGCTATTAGGTGCTGGCTCTCCTGCATGGTGTTTACAGACGGCCTGACACCCCTCTGTTGGGTGCTGGCTCTTCTGCACTGTGTATACAGACGGCCTGACACCCCGCTATTAGGTGCTGGCTCTCCTGCATGGTGTTTACAGACGGCCTGACACCCCCCTGTTGGGTGCTGGCTCTTCTGCACTGTGTATACAGACGGCCTTACACCCCGCTATTAGGTGCTGGCTCTCCTGCATGGTGTTTACAGACGGCCTGACACCCCACTGTTGGGTGCTGGCTCTTCTGCACTGTGTATACAGACGGCCTGACACCCCGCTATTAGGTGCTGGCTCTCCTGCATGGTGTTTACAGACGGCCTGACACCCCTCTGTTGGGTGCTGGCTCTTCTGCACTGTGTATACAGACGGCCTTACACACCGCTATTAGGTGCTGGCTCTCCTGCATGGTGTTTACAGACGACCTGACACCCCTCTGTTGGGTGCTGGCTCTTCTGCACTGTGTATACAGACGGCCTTACACCCCTATATAAGGTGTCTGCTCTCCTGCACCCAGTAATAATAAATATGCATATATGTCATGAACATATTATCGCGCCTCATTCTTTTTTTATCAGGTGGGCCTTCTACAAAAATGAATTGCGATGTCACCAGACAAGCCAACTACATCTCTGGGCTTCTGTGAGGTCATCTTTACTACAGCATATACTGAAGATGGGACGGCAATAGCAGCTGACCCACAACAGGTAATGACGCGCGATAATACCTTCCTGGCACACATGCATATTTATTAAATCTGTATGTTTGCTAAAGACTGTCATTTGTACAGTATTGTTATAGCCGGCCTGACACCCCGGTATTGGGTGCTGGCTCTCCTGCACTGTGTATAGAGACAGCCTGACACCCCGGTATTGGGTGCTGGCTCTCCTGCACAGTGTATACAGACGGCCTGACACCCCGCTATTAGGTGCTGGCTCTCCTGCATGGTGTTTACAGACGGCCTGACACCCCTCTGTTGGGTGCTGGCTCTTCTGCACTGTGTATACAGATGGCCTTACACCCCGCTATTAGGTGCTGGCTCTCCTGCATGGTGTTTACAGACGGCCTGACACCCCTCTGTTGGGTGCTGGCTCTTCTGCACTGTGTATACAGACGGCCTTACACCCCGCTATTAGGTGCTGGCTCTCCTGCATGGTGTTTACAGACGGCCTGACACCCCCCTGTTGGGTGCTGGCTCTTCTGCACTGTGTATACAGACGGCCTTACACACCGCTATTAGGTGCTGGCTCTCCTGCATGGTGTTTACAGACGGCCTGACACCCCTCTGTTGGGTGCTGGCTCTTCTGCACTGTGTATACAGACGGCCTTACACCCCTATATAAGGTGTCTGCTCTCCTGCACCCAGTAATAATAAATATGCATATATGTCATGAACATATTATCGCGCCTCATTCTTTTTTTATCAGGTGGGCCTTCTCTACAAATGAATTGCGATGTCACCAGACAAGCCAACTACATCTCTGGGCTTCTGTGAGGTCATCTTTACTACAGCATATACTGAAGATGGGACGGCAATAGCAGCTGACCCACAACAGGTAATGACGCGCGATAATACCTTCCTGGCACACATGCATATTTATTAAATCTGTATGTTTGCTAAAGACTGTCATTTGTACAGTATTGTTATAGCCGGCCTGACACCCCGGTATTGGGTGCTGGCTCTCCTGCACTGTGTATAGAGACAGCCTGACACCCCGGTATTGGGTGCTGGCTCTCCTGCACAGTGTATACAGACGGCCTGACATCCCGCTATTAGGTGCTGGCTCTCCTGCATGGTGTTTACAGACGGCCTGACACCCCTCTGTTGGGTGCTGGCTCTTCTGCACTGTGTATACAGACGGCCTGACACCCCGCTATTAGGTGCTGGCTCTCCTGCATGGTGTTTACAGACGGCCTGACACCCCCCTGTTGGGTGCTGGCTCTTCTGCACTGTGTATACAGACGGCCTTACACCCCGCTATTAGGTGCTGGCTCTCCTGCATGGTGTTTACAGACGGCCTGACACCCCTCTGTTGGGTGCTGGCTCTTCTGCACTGTGTATACAGACGGCCTTACACCCCGCTATTAGGTGCTGGCTCTCCTGCATGGTGTTTACAGACGGCCTGACACCCCACTGTTGGGTGCTGGCACTTCTGCACTGTGTATACAGACGGCCTGACACCCTGCTATTAGGTGCTGGCTCTCCTGCATGGTGTTTACAGACGGCCTGACACCCCTCTGTTGGGTGCTGGCTCTTCTGCACTGTGTATACAGACGGCCTTACACCCCGCTATTAGGTGCTGGCTCTCCTGCATGGTGTTTACAGACGGCCTGACACCCCTCTGTTGGGTGCTGGCTCTTCTGCACTGTGTATACAGACGGCCTTACACCCCGCTATTAGGTGCTGGCTCTCCTGCATGGTGTTTACAGACGGCCTGACACCCCCCTGTTGGGTGCTGGCTCTTCTGCACTGTGTATACAGACGGCCTTACACACCGCTATTAGGTGCTGGCTCTCCTGCATGGTGTTTACAGACGGCCTGACACCCCTCTGTTGGGTGCTGGCTCTTCTGCACTGTGTATACAGACAGCCTTACACCCCTATATAAGGTGTCTGCTCTCCTGCATCCAGTAATAATAAATATGCATATATGTCATGAACATATTATCGCGCCTCATTCTTTTTTTATCAGGTGGGCCTTCTCTACAAATGAATTGCGATGTCACCAGACAAGCCAACTACATCTCTGGGCTTCTGTGAGGTCATCTTTACTACAGCATATACTGAAGATGGGACGGCAATAGCAGCTGACCCACAACAGGTAATGACGCGCGAAAATACCTTCCTGGCACACATGCATATTTATTAAATCTGTATGTTTGCTAAAGACTGTCATTTGTACAGTATTGTTATAGCCGGCCTGACACCCCGGTATTGGGTGCTGGCTCTCCTGCACTGTGTATAGAGACAGCCTGACACCCCGGTATTGGGTGCTGGCTCTCCTGCACAGTGTATACAGACGGCCTGACATCCCGCTATTAGGTGCTGGCTCTCCTGCATGGTGTTTACAGACGGCCTGACACCCCTCTGTTGGGTGCTGGCTCTTCTGCACTGTGTATACAGACGGCCTGACACCCCGCTATTAGGTGCTGGCTCTCCTGCATGGTGTTTACAGACGGCCTGACACCCCTCTGTTGGGTGCTGGCTCTTCTGCACTGTGTATACAGACGGCCTTACACCCCGCTATTAGGTGCTGGCTCTCCTGCATGGTGTTTACAGACGGCCTGACACCCCCCTGTTGGGTGCTGGCTCTTCTGCACTGTGTATACAGACGGCCTTACACACCGCTATTAGGTGCTGGCTCTCCTGCATGGTGTTTACAGACGGCCTGACACCCCTCTGTTGGGTGCTGGCTCTTCTGCACTGTGTATACAGACGGCCTTACACCCCTATATAAGGTGTCTGCTCTCCTGCACCCAGTAATAATAAATATGCATATATGTCATGAACATATTATCGCGCCTCATTCTTTTTTTATCAGGTGGGCCTTCTACAAAAATGAATTGCGATGTCACCAGACAAGCCAACTACATCTCTGGGCTTCTGTGAGGTCATCTTTACTACAGCATATACTGAAAATGGGACGGCAATAGCAGCTGACCCACAACAGGTAATGACGCGCGATAATACCTTCCTGGCACACATGCATATTTATTAAATCTGTAGGTTTGCTAAAGACTGTCATTTGTACAGTATTGTTATAGCCGGCCTGACACCCCGGTATTGGGTGCTGGCTCTCCTGCACTGTGTATAGAGACAGCCTGACACCCCGGTATTGGGTGCTGGCTCTCCTGCACAGTGTATACAGACGGCCTGACATCCCGCTATTAGGTGCTGGCTCTCCTGCATGGTGTTTACAGACGGCCTGACACCCCTCTGTTGGGTGCTGGCTCTTCTGCATTGTGTATACAGACGGCCTGACACCCCGCTATTAGGTGCTGGCTCTCCTGCATTGTGTTTACAGACGGCCTGACACCCCTCTGTTGGGTGCTGGCTCTTCTGCACTGTGTATACAGATGGCCTTACACCCCGCTATTAGGTGCTGGCTCTCCTGCATGGTGTTTACAGACGGCCTGACACCCCTCTGTTGGGTGCTGGCTCTTCTGCACTGTGTATACAGACGGCCTTACACCCCGCTATTAGGTGCTGGATCTCCTGCATGGTGTTTACAGACGGCCTGACACCCCTCTGTTGGGTGCTGGCTCTTCTGCACTGTGTATACAGACGGCCTTACACCCCGCTATTAGGTGCTGGCTCTCCTGCATGGTGTTTACAGACGGCCTGACACCCCCCTGTTGGGTGCTGGCTCTTCTGCACTGTGTATACAGACGGCCTTACACACCGCTATTAGGTGCTGGCTCTCCTGCATGGTGTTTACAGACGGCCTGACACCCCTCTGTTGGGTGCTGGCTCTTCTGCACTGTGTATACAGACGGCCTTACACCCCTATATAAGGTGTCTGCTCTCCTGCACCCAGTAATAATAAATATGCATATATGTCATGAACATATTATCGCGCCTCATTCTTTTTTTATCAGGTGGGCCTTCTCTACAAATGAATTGCGATGTCACCAGACAAGCCAACTACATCTCTGGGCTTCTGTGAGGTCATCTTTACTACAGCATATACTGAAGATGGGACGGCAATAGCAGCTGACCCACAACAGGTAATGACGCGCGATAATACCTTCCTGGCACACATGCATATTTATTAAATCTGTATGTTTGCTAAAGACTGTCATTTGTACAGTATTGTTATAGCCGGCCTGACACCCCGGTATTGGGTGCTGGCTCTCCTGCACTGTGTATAGAGACAGCCTGACACCCCGGTATTGGGTGCTGGCTCTCCTGCACAGTGTATACAGAAGGCCTGACATCCCGCTATTAGGTGCTGGCTCTCCTGCATGGTGTTTACAGACGGCCTGACACCCCTCTGTTGGGTGCTGGCTCTTCTGCACTGTGTATACAGACGGCCTGACACCCCGCTATTAGGTGCTGGCTCTCCTGCATGGTGTTTACAGACGGCCTGACACCCCTCTGTTGGGTGCTGGCTCTTCTGCACTGTGTATACAGATGGCCTTACACCCCGCTATTAGGTGCTGGCTCTCCTGCATGGTGTTTACAGACGGCCTGACACCCCTCTGTTGGGTGCTGGCTCTTCTGCACTGTGTATACAGACGGCCTTACACCCCGCTATTAGGTGCTGGATCTCCTGCATGGTGTTTACAGACGGCCTGACACCCCTCTGTTGGGTGCTGGCTCTTCTGCACTGTGTATACAGACGGCCTTACACCCCGCTATTAGGTGCTGGCTCTCCTGCATGGTGTTTACAGACGGCCTGACACCCCCCTGTTGGGTGCTGGCTCTTCTGCACTGTGTATACAGACGGCCTTACACACCGCTATTAGGTGCTGGCTCTCCTGCATGGTGTTTACAGACGGCCTGACACCCCTCTGTTGGGTGCTGGCTCTTCTGCACTGTGTATACAGACGGCCTTACACCCCTATATAAGGTGTCTGCTCTCCTGCACCCAGTAATAATAAATATGCATATATGTCATGAACATATTATCGCGCCTCATTCTTTTTTTATCAGGTGGGCCTTCTCTACAAATGAATTGCGATGTCACCAGACAAGCCAACTACATCTCTGGGCTTCTGTGAGGTCATCTTTACTACAGCATATACTGAAGATGGGACGGCAATAGCAGCTGACCCACAACAGGTAATGACGCGCGATAATACCTTCCTGGCACACATGCATATTTATTAAATCTGTATGTTTGCTAAAGACTGTCATTTGTACAGTATTGTTATAGCCGGCCTGACACCCCGGTATTGGGTGCTGGCTCTCCTGCACTGTGTATAGAGACAGCCTGACACCCCGGTATTGGGTGCTGGCTCTCCTGCACAGTGTATACAGACGGCCTGACATCCCGCTATTAGGTGCTGGCTCTCCTGCATGGTGTTTACAGACGGCCTGACACCCCTCTGTTGGGTGCTGGCTCTTCTGCACTGTGTATACAGACGGCCTGACACCCCGCTATTAGGTGCTGGCTCTCCTGCATGGTGTTTACAGACGGCCTGACACCCCCCTGTTGGGTGCTGGCTCTTCTGCACTGTGTATACAGACGGCCTTACACCCCGCTATTAGGTGCTGGCTCTCCTGCATGGTGTTTACAGACGGCCTGACACCCCACTGTTGGGTGCTGGCTCTTCTGCACTGTGTATACAGACGGCCTGACACCCCGCTATTAGGTGCTGGCTCTCCTGCATGGTGTTTACAGACGGCCTGACACCCCTCTGTTGGGTGCTGGCTCTTCTGCACTGTGTATACAGACGGCCTTACACCCCGCTATTAGGTGCTGGCTCTCCTGCATGGTGTTTACAGACGGCCTGACACCCCTCTGTTGGGTGCTGGCTCTTCTGCACTGTGTATACAGACGGCCTTACACCCCGCTATTAGGTGCTGGCTCTCCTGCATGGTGTTTACAGACGGCCTGACACCCCCCTGTTGGGTGCTGGCTCTTCTGCACTGTGTATACAGACGGCCTTACACACCGCTATTAGGTGCTGGCTCTCCTGCATGGTGTTTACAGACGGCCTGACACCCCTCTGTCAGGTGCTGGCTCTTCTGCACTGTGTATACAGACAGCCTTACACCCCTATATAAGGTGTCTGCTCTCCTGCACCCAGTAATAATAAATATGCATATATGTCATGAACATATTATCGCGCCTCATTCTTTTTTTATCAGGTGGGCCTTCTCTACAAATGAATTGCGATGTCACCAGACAAGCCAACTACATCTCTGGGCTTCTGTGAGGTCATCTTTACTACAGCATATACTGAAGATGGGACGGCAATAGCAGCTGACCCACAACAGGTAATGACGCGCGATAATACCTTCCTGGCACACATGCATATTTATTAAATCTGTATGTTTGCTAAAGACTGTCATTTGTACAGTATTGTTATAGCCAGCCTGACACCCCGGTATTGGGTGCTGGCTCTCCTGCACTGTGTATAGAGACAGCCTGACACCCCGGTATTGGGTGCTGGCTCTCCTGCACAGTGTATACAGACGGCCTGACATCCCGCTATTAGGTGCCGGCTCTCCTGCATGGTGTTTACAGACGGCCTGACACCCCTCTGTTGGGTGCTGGCTCTTCTGCACTGTGTATACAGACGGCCTTACACCCCGCTATTAGGTGCTGGCTCTCCTGCATGGTGTTTACAGACGGCCTGACACCCCACTGTTGGGTGCTGGCACTTCTGCACTGTGTATACAGACGGCCTGACACCCTGCTATTAGGTGCTGGCTCTCCTGCATGGTGTTTACAGACGGCCTGACACCCCTCTGTTGGGTGCTGGCTCTTCTGCACTGTGTATACAGACGGCCTTACACCCCGCTATTAGGTGCTGGCTCTCCTGCATGGTGTTTACAGACGGCCTGACACCCCTCTGTTGGGTGCTGGCTCTTCTGCACTGTGTATACAGACGGCCTTACACCCCGCTATTAGGTGCTGGCTCTCCTGCATGGTGTTTACAGACGGCCTGACACCCCCCTGTTGGGTGCTGGCTCTTCTGCACTGTGTATACAGACGGCCTTACACACCGCTATTAGGTGCTGGCTCTCCTGCATGGTGTTTCCAGACGGCCTGACACCCCCCTGTTGGGTGCTGGCTCTTCTGCACTGTGTATACAGACGGCCTTACACACCGCTATTAGGTGCTGGCTCTCCTGCATGGTGTTTACAGACGGCCTGACACCCCTCTGTTGGGTGCTGGCTCTTCTGCACTGTGTATACAGACAGCCTTACACCCCTATATAAGGTGTCTGCTCTCCTGCATCCAGTAATAATAAATATGCATATATGTCATGAACATATTATCGCGCCTCATTCTTTTTTTATCAGGTGGGCCTTCTCTACAAATGAATTGCGATGTCACCAGACAAGCCAACTACATCTCTGGGCTTCTGTGAGGTCATCTTTACTACAGCATATACTGAAGATGGGACGGCAATAGCAGCTGACCCACAACAGGTAATGACGCGCGATAATACCTTCCTGGCACACATGCATATTTATTAAATCTGTATGTTTGCTAAAGACTGTCATTTGTACAGTATTGTTATAGCCGGCCTGACACCCCGGTATTGGGTGCTGGCTCTCCTGCACTGTGTATAGAGACAGCCTGACACCCCGGTATTGGGTGCTGGCTCTCCTGCACAGTGTATACAGACGGCCTGACATCCCGCTATTAGGTGCTGGCTCTCCTGCATGGTGTTTACAGACGGCCTGACACCCCTCTGTTGGGTGCTGGCTCTTCTGCACTGTGTATACAGACGGCCTGACACCCCGCTATTAGGTGCTGGCTCTCCTGCATGGTGTTTACAGACGGCCTGACACCCCTCTGTTGGGTGCTGGCTCTTCTGCACTGTGTATACAGACGGCCTTACACCCCGCTATTAGGTGCTGGCTCTCCTGCATGGTGTTTACAGACGGCCTGACACCCCCCTGTTGGGTGCTGGCTCTTCTGCACTGTGTATACAGACGGCCTTACACACCGCTATTAGGTGCTGGCTCTCCTGCATGGTGTTTACAGACGGCCTGACACCCCTCTGTTGGGTGCTGGCTCTTCTGCACTGTGTATACAGACGGCCTTACACCCCTATATAAGGTGTCTGCTCTCCTGCACCCAGTAATAATAAATATGCATATATGTCATGAACATATTATCGCGCCTCATTCTTTTTTTATCAGGTGGACCTTCTACAAAAATGAATTGCGATGTCACCAGACAAGCCAACTACATCTCTGGGCTTCTGTGAGGTCATCTTTACTACAGCATATACTGAAAATGGGACGGCAATAGCAGCTGACCCACAACAGGTAATGACGCGCGATAATACCTTCCTGGCACACATGCATATTTATTAAATCTGTAGGTTTGCTAAAGACTGTCATTTGTACAGTATTGTTATAGCCGGCCTGACACCCCGGTATTGGGTGCTGGCTCTCCTGCACTGTGTATAGAGACAGCCTGACACCCCGGTATTGGGTGCTGGCTCTCCTGCACAGTGTATACAGACGGCCTGACATCCCGCTATTAGGTGCTGGCTCTCCTGCATGGTGTTTACAGACGGCCTGACACCCCCCTGTTGGGTGCTGGCTCTTCTGCACTGTGTATACAGACGGCCTTACACACCGCTATTAGGTGCTGGCTCTCCTGCATGGTGTTTACAGACGGCCTGACACCCCTCTGTTGGGTGCTGGCTCTTCTGCACTGTGTATACAGACGGCCTTACACCCCTATATAAGGTGTCTGCTCTCCTGCACCCAGTAATAATAAATATGCATATATGTCATGAACATATTATCGCGCCTCATTCTTTTTTTATCAGGTGGACCTTCTACAAAAATGAATTGCGATGTCACCAGACAAGCCAACTACATCTCTGGGCTTCTGTGAGGTCATCTTTACTACAGCATATACTGAAAATGGGACGGCAATAGCAGCTGACCCACAACAGGTAATGACGCGCGATAATACCTTCCTGGCACACATGCATATTTATTAAATCTGTAGGTTTGCTAAAGACTGTCATTTGTACAGTATTGTTATAGCCGGCCTGACACCCCGGTATTGGGTGCTGGCTCTCCTGCACTGTGTATAGAGACAGCCTGACACCCCGGTATTGGGTGCTGGCTCTCCTGCACAGTGTATACATACGGCCTGACATCCCGCTATTAGGTGCTGGCTCTCCTGCATGGTGTTTACAGACGGCCTGACACCCCTCTGTTGGGTGCTGGCTCTTCTGCATTGTGTATACAGACGGCCTGACACCCCGCTATTAGGTGCTGGCTCTCCTGCATTGTGTTTACAGACGGCCTGACACCCCTCTGTTGGGTGCTGGCTCTTCTGCACTGTGTATACAGATGGCCTTACACCCCGCTATTAGGTGCTGGCTCTCCTGCATGGTGTTTACAGACGGCCTGACACCCCTCTGTTGGGTGCTGGCTCTTCTGCACTGTGTATACAGACGGCCTTACACCCCGCTATTAGGTGCTGGATCTCCTGCATGGTGTTTACAGACGGCCTGACACCCCTCTGTTGGGTGCTGGCTCTTCTGCACTGTGTATACAGACGGCCTTACACCCCGCTATTAGGTGCTGGCTCTCCTGCATGGTGTTTACAGACGGCCTGACACCCCCCTGTTGGGTGCTGGCTCTTCTGCACTGTGTATACAGACGGCCTTACACACCGCTATTAGGTGCTGGCTCTCCTGCATGGTGTTTACAGACGGCCTGACACCCCTCTGTTGGGTGCTGGCTCTTCTGCACTGTGTATACAGACGGCCTTACACCCCTATATAAGGTGTCTGCTCTCCTGCACCCAGTAATAATAAATATGCATATATGTCATGAACATATTATCGCGCCTCATTCTTTTTTTATCAGGTGGGCCTTCTCTACAAATGAATTGCGATGTCACCAGACAAGCCAACTACATCTCTGGGCTTCTGTGAGGTCATCTTTACTACAGCATATACTGAAGATGGGACGGCAATAGCAGCTGACCCACAACAGGTAATGACGCGCGATAATACCTTCCTGGCACACATGCATATTTATTAAATCTGTATGTTTGCTAAAGACTGTCATTTGTACAGTATTGTTATAGCCGGCCTGACACCCCGGTATTGGGTGCTGGCTCTCCTGCACTGTGTATAGAGACAGCCTGACACCCTGGTATTGGGTGCTGGCTCTCCTGCACAGTGTATACAGACGGCCTGACATCCCGCTATTAGGTGCTGGCTCTCCTGCATGGTGTTTACAGACGGCCTGACACCCCTCTGTTGGGTGCTGGCTCTTCTGCACTGTGTATACAGACGGCCTGACACCCCGCTATTAGGTGCTGGCTCTCCTGCATGGTGTTTACAGACGGCCTGACACCCCTCTGTTGGGTGCTGGCTCTTCTGCACTGTGTATACAGACGGCCTTACACCCCGCTATTAGGTGCTGGCTCTCCTGCATGGTTTTTACAGACGGCCTGACACCCCTCTGTTGGGTGCTGGCTCTTCTGCACTGTGTATACAGACGGCCTTACACCCCGCTATTAGGTGCTGGCTCTCCTGCATGGTGTTTACAGACGGCCTGACACCCCTCTGTTGGGTGCTGGCTCTTCTGCACTGTGTATACAGACGGCCTTACACCCCGCTATTAGGTGCTGGCTCTCCTGCATGGTGTTTACAGACGGCCTGACACCCCTCTGTTGGGTGCTGGCTCTTCTGCACTGTGTATACAGACGGCCTTACACCCCGCTATTAGGTGCTGGCTCTCCTGCATGGTGTTTACAGACGGCCTGACACCCCCCTGTTGGGTGCTGGCTCTTCTGCACTGTGTATACAGACGGCCTTACACACCGCTATTAGGTGCTGGCTCTCCTTCATGGTGTTTACAGACGGCCTGACACCCCTCTGTTGGGTGCTGGCTCTTCTGCACTGTGTATACAGACAGCCTTACACCCCTATATAAGGTGTCTGCTCTCCTGCACCCAGTAATAATAAATATGCATATATGTCATGAACATATTATCGCGCCTCATTCTTTTTTTATCAGGTGGGCCTTCTACAAAAATGAATTGCGATGTCACCAGACAAGCCAACTACATCTCTGGGCTTCTGTGAGGTCATCTTTACTACAGCATATACTGAAGATGGGACGGCAATAGCAGCAGACCCACAACAGGTAATGACGCGCGATAATACCTTCCTGGCACACATGCATATTTATTAAATCTGTATGTTTGCTAAAGACTGTCATTTGTACAGTATTGTTATAGCCGGCCTGACACCCCGGTATTGGGTGCTGGCTCTCCTGCACTGTGTATAGAGACAGCCTGACACCCCGGTATTGGGTGCTGGCTCTCCTGCACAGTGTATACAGACGGCCTGACACCCCGCTATTAGGTGCTGGCTCTCCTGCATGGTGTTTACAGACGGCCTGACACCCCTCTGTTGGGTGCTGGCTCTTCTGCACTGTGTATACAGACGCCCTTACACCCCGCTATTAGATGCTGGCTCTCCTGCATGGTGTTTACAGACGGCCTGACACCCCTCTGTTGGGTGCTGGCTCTTCTGCACTGTGTATACAGACAGCCTTACACCCCGCTATTAGGTGCTGGCTCTCCTGCATGGTGTTTACAGACGGCCTGACACCCCCCTGTTGGGTGCTGGCTCTTCTGCACTGTGTATACAGACGGCCTTACACACCGCTATTAGGTGCTGGCTCTCCTGCATGGTGTTTACAGACGGCCTGACACCCCTCTGTTGGGTGCTGGCTCTTCTGCACTGTGTATACAGACGGCCTTACACCCCTATATAAGGTGTCTGCTCTCCTGCACCCAGTAATAATAAATATGCATATATGTCATGAACATATTATCGCGCCTCATTCTTTTTTTATCAGGTGGGCCTTCTCTACAAATGAATTGCGATGTCACCAGACAAGCCAACTACATCTCTGGGCTTCTGTGAGGTCATCTTTACTACAGCATATACTGAAGATGGGACGGCAATAGCAGCTGACCCACAACAGGTAATGACGCGCGATAATACCTTCCTGGCACACATGCATATTTATTAAATCTGTATGTTTGCTAAAGACTGTCATTTGTACAGTATTGTTATAGCCAGCCTGACACCCCGGTATTGGGTGCTGGCTCTCCTGCACTGTGTATAGAGACAGCCTGACACCCCGGTATTGGGTGCTGGCTCTCCTGCACAGTGTATACAGACGGCCTGACATCCCGCTATTAGGTGCCGGCTCTCCTGCATGGTGTTTACAGACGGCCTGACACCCCTCTGTTGGGTGCTGGCTCTTCTGCACTGTGTATACAGACGGCCTTACACCCCGCTATTAGGTGCTGGCTCTCCTGCATGGTGTTTACAGACGGCCTGACACCCCACTGTTGGGTGCTGGCATTTCTGCACTGTGTATACAGACGGCCTGACACCCTGCTATTAGGTGCTGGCTCTCCTGCATGGTGTTTACAGACGGCCTGACACCCCTCTGTTGGGTGCTGGCTCTTCTGCACTGTGTATACAGACGGCCTTACACCCCGCTATTAGGTGCTGGCTCTCCTGCATGGTGTTTACAGACGGCCTGACACCCCTCTGTTGGGTGCTGGCTCTTCTGCACTGTGTATACAGACGGCCTTACACCCCGCTATTAGGTGCTGGCTCTCCTGCATGGTGTTTACAGACGGCCTGACACCCCTCTGTTGGGTGCTGGCTCTTCTGCACTGTGTATACAGACAGCCTTACACCCCTATATAAGGTGTCTGCTCTCCTGCACCCAGTAATAATAAATATGCATATATGTCATGAACATATTATCGCGCCTCATTCTTTTTTTATCAGGTGGGCCTTCTCTACAAATGAATTGCGATGTCACCAGACAAGCCAACTACATCTCTGGGCTTCTGTGAGGTCATCATTACTACAGCATATACTGAAGATGGGACGGCAATAGCAGCTGACCCACAACAGGTAATGACGCGCGATAATACCTTCCTGGCACACATGCATATTTATTAAATCTGTATGTTTGCTAAAGACTTTCATTTGTACAGTATTGTTATAGCCGGCCTGACACCCCGGTATTGGGTGCTGGCTCTCCTGCACTGTGTATAGAGACAGCCTGACACCCCGGTATTGGGTGCTGGCTCTCCTGCACAGTGTATACAGACGGCCTGACATCCCGCTATTAGGTGCTGGCTCTCCTGCATGGTGTTTACAGACGGCCTGACACCCCTCTGTTGGGTGCTGGCTCTTCTGCACTGTGTATACAGATGGCCTGACACCCCGCTATTAGGTGCTGGCTCTCCTGCATGGTGTTTACAGACGGCCTGACACCCCTCTGTTGAGTGCTGGCTCTTCTGCACTGTGTATACAGACGGCCTTACACCCCGCTATTAGGTGCTGGCTCTCCTGCATGGTGTTTACAGACGGCCTGACACCCCACTGTTGGGTGCTGGCTCTTCTGCACTGTGTATACAGACGGCCTGACACCCCGCTATTAGGTGCTGGCTCTCCTGCATGGTGTTTACAGACGGCCTGACACCCCTCTGTTGGGTGCTGGCTCTTCTGCACTGTGTATACAGACGGCCTTCCGCCCCGCTATTAGGTGCTGGCTCTCCTGCATGGTGTTTACAGACGGCCTGACACCCCTCTGTTGGGTGCTGGCTCTTCTGCACTGTGTATACAGACGGCCTTACACCCCGCTATTAGGTGCTGGCTCTCCTGCATGGTGTTTACAGACGGCCTGACACCCCCCTGTTGGGTGCTGGCTCTTCTGCACTGTGTATACAGACGGCCTTACACACCGCTATTAGGTGCTGGCTCTCCTGCATGGTGTTTACAGACGACCTGACACCCCTCTGTTGGGTGCTGGCTCTTCTGCACTGTGTATACAGACGGCCTTACACCCCTATATAAGGTGTCTGCTCTCCTGCACCCAGTAATAATAAATATGCATATATGTCATGAACATATTATCGCGCCTCATTCTTTTTTTATCAGGTGGGCCTTCTACAAAAATGAATTGCAATGTCACCAGACAAGCCAACTACATCTCTGGGCTTCTGTGAGGTCATCTTTACTACAGCATATACTGAAGATGGGACGGCAATAGCAGCTGACCCACAACAGGTAATGACGCGCGATAATACCTTCCTGGCACACATGCATATTTATTAAATCTGTATGTTTGCTAAAGACTGTCATTTGTACAGTATTGTTATAGCCGGCCTGACACCCCGGTATTGGGTGCTGGCTCTCCTGCACTGTGTATAGAGACAGCCTGACACCCCGGTATTGGGTGCTGGCTCTCCTGCACAGTGTATACAGACGGCCTGACACCCCGCTATTAGGTGCTGGCTCTCCTGCATGGTGTTTACAGACGGCCTGACACCCCTCTGTTGGGTGCTGGCTCTTCTGCACTGTGTATACAGATGGCCTTACACCCCGCTATTAGGTGCTGGCTCTCCTGCATGGTGTTTACAGACGGCCTGACACCCCTCTGTTGGGTGCTGGCTCTTCTGCACTGTGTATACAGACGGCCTTACACCCCGCTATTAGGTGCTGGCTCTCCTGCATGGTGTTTACAGACGGCCTGACACCCCCCTGTTGGGTGCTGGCTCTTCTGCACTGTGTATACAGACGGCCTTACTCACCGCTATTAGGTGCTGGCTCTCCTGCATGGTGTTTACAGACGGCCTGACACCCCTCTGTTGGGTGCTGGCTCTTCTGCACTGTGTATACAGACGGCCTTACACCCCTATATAAGGTGTCTGCTCTCCTGCACCCAGTAATAATAAATATGCATATATGTCATGAACATATTATCGCGCCTCATTCTTTTTTTATCAGGTGGGCCTTCTCTACAAATGAATTGCGATGTCACCAGACAAGCCAACTACATCTCTGGGCTTCTGTGAGGTCATCTTTACTACAGCATATACTGAAGATGGGACGGCAATAGCAGCTGACCCACAACAGGTAATGACGCGCGATAATACCTTCCTGGCACACATGCATATTTATTAAATCTGTATGTTTGCTAAAGACTGTCATTTGTACAGTATTGTTATAGCCGGCCTGACACCCCGGTATTGGGTGCTGGCTCTCCTGCACTGTGTATAGAGACAGCCTGACACCCCGGTATTGGGTGCTGGCTCTCCTGCACAGTGTATACAGACGGCCTGACATCCCGCTATTAGGTGCTGGCTCTCCTGCATGGTGTTTACAGACGGCCTGACACCCCTCTGTTGGGTGCTGGCTCTTCTGCACTGTGTATACAGACGGCCTGACACCCCGCTATTAGGTGCTGGCTCTCCTGCATGGTGTTTACAGACGGCCTGACACCCCCCTGTTGGGTGCTGGCTCTTCTGCACTGTGTATACAGACGGCCTTACACCCCGCTATTAGGTGCTGGCTCTCCTGCATGGTGTTTACAGACGGCCTGACACCCCACTGTTGGGTGCTGGCTCTTCTGCACTGTGTATACAGACGGCCTGACACCCCGCTATTAGGTGCTGGCTCTCCTGCATGGTGTTTACAGACGGCCTGACACCCCTCTGTTGGGTGCTGGCTCTTCTGCACTGTGTATACAGACGGCCTTACACACCGCTATTAGGTGCTGGCTCTCCTGCATGGTGTTTACAGACGACCTGACACCCCTCTGTTGGGTGCTGGCTCTTCTGCACTGTGTATACAGACGGCCTTACACCCCTATATAAGGTGTCTGCTCTCCTGCACCCAGTAATAATAAATATGCATATATGTCATGAACATATTATCGCGCCTCATTCTTTTTTTATCAGGTGGGCCTTCTACAAAAATGAATTGCGATGTCACCAGACAAGCCAACTACATCTCTGGGCTTCTGTGAGGTCATCTTTACTACAGCATATACTGAAGATGGGACGGCAATAGCAGCTGACCCACAACAGGTAATGACGCGCGATAATACCTTCCTGGCACACATGCATATTTATTAAATCTGTATGTTTGCTAAAGACTGTCATTTGTACAGTATTGTTATAGCCGGCCTGACACCCCGGTATTGGGTGCTGGCTCTCCTGCACTGTGTATAGAGACAGCCTGACACCCCGGTATTGGGTGCTGGCTCTCCTGCACAGTGTATACAGACGGCCTGACACCCCGCTATTAGGTGCTGGCTCTCCTGCATGGTGTTTACAGACGGCCTGACACCCCTCTGTTGGGTGCTGGCTCTTCTGCACTGTGTATACAGATGGCCTTACACCCCGCTATTAGGTGCTGGCTCTCCTGCATGGTGTTTACAGACGGCCTGACACCCCTCTGTTGGGTGCTGGCTCTTCTGCACTGTGTATACAGACGGCCTTACACCCCGCTATTAGGTGCTGGCTCTCCTGCATGGTGTTTACAGACGGCCTGACACCCCCCTGTTGGGTGCTGGCTCTTCTGCACTGTGTATACAGACGGCCTTACACACCGCTATTAGGTGCTGGCTCTCCTGCATGGTGTTTACAGACGGCCTGACACCCCTCTGTTGGGTGCTGGCTCTTCTGCACTGTGTATACAGACGGCCTTACACCCCTATATAAGGTGTCTGCTCTCCTGCACCCAGTAATAATAAATATGCATATATGTCATGAACATATTATCGCGCCTCATTCTTTTTTTATCAGGTGGGCCTTCTCTACAAATGAATTGCGATGTCACCAGACAAGCCAACTACATCTCTGGGCTTCTGTGAGGTCATCTTTACTACAGCATATACTGAAGATGGGACGGCAATAGCAGCTGACCCACAACAGGTAATGACGCGCGATAATACCTTCCTGGCACACATGCATATTTATTAAATCTGTATGTTTGCTAAAGACTGTCATTTGTACAGTATTGTTATAGCCGGCCTGACACCCCGGTATTGGGTGCTGGCTCTCCTGCACTGTGTATAGAGACAGCCTGACACCCCGGTATTGGGTGCTGGCTCTCCTGCACAGTGTATACAGACGGCCTGACATCCCGCTATTAGGTGCTGGCTCTCCTGCATGGTGTTTACAGACGGCCTGACACCCCTCTGTTGGGTGCTGGCTCTTCTGCACTGTGTATACAGACGGCCTGACACCCCGCTATTAGGTGCTGGCTCTCCTGCATGGTGTTTACAGACGGCCTGACACCCCCCTGTTGGGTGCTGGCTCTTCTGCACTGTGTATACAGACGGCCTTACACCCCGCTATTAGGTGCTGGCTCTCCTGCATGGTGTTTACAGACGGCCTGACACCCCACTGTTGGGTGCTGGCTCTTCTGCACTGTGTATACAGACGGCCTGACACCCCGCTATTAGGTGCTGGCTCTCCTGCATGGTGTTTACAGACGGCCTGACACCCCTCTGTTGGGTGCTGGCTCTTCTGCACTGTGTATACAGACGGCCTTACACCCCGCTATTAGGTGCTGGCTCTCCTGCATGGTGTTTACAGACGGCCTGACACCCCTCTGTTGGGTGCTGGCTCTTCTGCACTGTGTATACAGACGGCCTTACACCCCGCTATTAGGTGCTGGCTCTCCTGCATGGTGTTTACAGACGGCCTGACACCCCCCTGTTGGGTGCTGGCTCTTCTGCACTGTGTATACAGACGGCCTTACACACCGCTATTAGGTGCTGGCTCTCCTGCATGGTGTTTACAGACGGCCTGACACCCCTCTGTTGGGTGCTGGCTCTTCTGCACTGTGTATACAGACAGCCTTACACCCCTATATAAGGTGTCTGCTCTCCTGCACCCAGTAATAATAAATATGCATATATGTCATGAACATATTATCGCGCCTCATTCTTTTTTTATCAGGTGGGCCTTCTCTACAAATGAATTGCGATGTCACCAGACAAGCCAACTACATCTCTGGGCTTCTGTGAGGTCATCTTTACTACAGCATATACTGAAGATGGGACGGCAATAGCAGCTGACCCACAACAGGTAATGACGCGCGATAATACCTTCCTGGCACACATGCATATTTATTAAATCTGTATGTTTGCTAAAGACTGTCATTTGTACAGTATTGTTATAGCCAGCCTGACACCCCGGTATTGGGTGCTGGCTCTCCTGCACTGTGTATAGAGACAGCCTGACACCCCGGTATTGGGTGCTGGCTCTCCTGCACAGTGTATACAGACGGCCTGACATCCCGCTATTAGGTGCCGGCTCTCCTGCATGGTGTTTACAGACGGCCTGACACCCCTCTGTTGGGTGCTGGCTCTTCTGCACTGTGTATACAGACGGCCTTACACCCCGCTATTAGGTGCTGGCTCTCCTGCATGGTGTTTACAGACGGCCTGACACCCCACTGTTGGGTGCTGGCACTTCTGCACTGTGTATACAGACGGCCTGACACCCTGCTATTAGGTGCTGGCTCTCCTGCATGGTGTTTACAGACGGCCTGACACCCCTCTGTTGGGTGCTGGCTCTTCTGCACTGTGTATACAGACGGCCTTACACCCCGCTATTAGGTGCTGGCTCTCCTGCATGGTGTTTACAGACGGCCTGACACCCCTCTGTTGGGTGCTGGCTCTTCTGCACTGTGTATACAGACGGCCTTACACCCCGCTATTAGGTGCTGGCTCTCCTGCATGGTGTTTACAGACGGCCTGACACCCCCCTGTTGGGTGCTGGCTCTTCTGCACTGTGTATACAGACGGCCTTACACACCGCTATTAGGTGCTGGCTCTCCTGCATGGTGTTTACAGACGGCCTGACACCCCTCTGTTGGGTGCTGGCTCTTCTGCACTGTGTATACAGACAGCCTTACACCCCTATATAAGGTGTCTGCTCTCCTGCATCCAGTAATAATAAATATGCATATATGTCATGAACATATTATCGCGCCTCATTCTTTTTTTATCAGGTGGGCCTTCTCTACAAATGAATTGCGATGTCACCAGACAAGCCAACTACATCTCTGGGCTTCTGTGAGGTCATCTTTACTACAGCATATACTGAAGATGGGACGGCAATAGCAGCTGACCCACAACAGGTAATGACGCGCGAAAATACCTTCCTGGCACACATGCATATTTATTAAATCTGTATGTTTGCTAAAGACTGTCATTTGTACAGTATTGTTATAGCCGGCCTGACACCCCGGTATTGGGTGCTGGCTCTCCTGCACTGTGTATAGAGACAGCCTGACACCCCGGTATTGGGTGCTGGCTCTCCTGCACAGTGTATACAGACGGCCTGACATCCCGCTATTAGGTGCTGGCTCTCCTGCATGGTGTTTACAGACGGCCTGACACCCCTCTGTTGGGTGCTGGCTCTTCTGCACTGTGTATACAGACGGCCTGACACCCCGCTATTAGGTGCTGGCTCTCCTGCATGGTGTTTACAGACGGCCTGACACCCCTCTGTTGGGTGCTGGCTCTTCTGCACTGTGTATACAGACGGCCTTACACCCCGCTATTAGGTGCTGGCTCTCCTGCATGGTGTTTACAGACGGCCTGACACCCCCCTGTTGGGTGCTGGCTCTTCTGCACTGTGTATACAGACGGCCTTACACACCGCTATTAGGTGCTGGCTCTCCTGCATGGTGTTTACAGACGGCCTGACACCCCTCTGTTGGGTGCTGGCTCTTCTGCACTGTGTATACAGACGGCCTTACACCCCTATATAAGGTGTCTGCTCTCCTGCACCCAGTAATAATAAATATGCATATATGTCATGAACATATTATCGCGCCTCATTCTTTTTTTATCAGGTGGGCCTTCTACAAAAATGAATTGCGATGTCACCAGACAAGCCAACTACATCTCTGGGCTTCTGTGAGGTCATCTTTACTACAGCATATACTGAAAATGGGACGGCAATAGCAGCTGACCCACAACAGGTAATGACGCGCGATAATACCTTCCTGGCACACATGCATATTTATTAAATCTGTAGGTTTGCTAAAGACTGTCATTTGTACAGTATTGTTATAGCCGGCCTGACACCCCGGTATTGGGTGCTGGCTCTCCTGCACTGTGTATAGAGACAGCCTGACACCCCGGTATTGGGTGCTGGCTCTCCTGCACAGTGTATACAGACGGCCTGACATCCCGCTATTAGGTGCTGGCTCTCCTGCATGGTGTTTACAGACGGCCTGACACCCCTCTGTTGGGTGCTGGCTCTTCTGCATTGTGTATACAGACGGCCTGACACCCCGCTATTAGGTGCTGGCTCTCCTGCATTGTGTTTACAGACGGCCTGACACCCCTCTGTTGGGTGCTGGCTCTTCTGCACTGTGTATACAGATGGCCTTACACCCCGCTATTAGGTGCTGGCTCTCCTGCATGGTGTTTACAGACGGCCTGACACCCCTCTGTTGGGTGCTGGCTCTTCTGCACTGTGTATACAGACGGCCTTACACCCCGCTATTAGGTGCTGGATCTCCTGCATGGTGTTTACAGACGGCCTGACACCCCTCTGTTGGGTGCTGGCTCTTCTGCACTGTGTATACAGACGGCCTTACACCCCGCTATTAGGTGCTGGCTCTCCTGCATGGTGTTTACAGACGGCCTGACACCCCCCTGTTGGGTGCTGGCTCTTCTGCACTGTGTATACAGACGGCCTTACACACCGCTATTAGGTGCTGGCTCTCCTGCATGGTGTTTACAGACGGCCTGACACCCCTCTGTTGGGTGCTGGCTCTTCTGCACTGTGTATACAGACGGCCTTACACCCCTATATAAGGTGTCTGCTCTCCTGCACCCAGTAATAATAAATATGCATATATGTCATGAACATATTATCGCGCCTCATTCTTTTTTTATCAGGTGGGCCTTCTCTACAAATGAATTGCGATGTCACCAGACAAGCCAACTACATCTCTGGGCTTCTGTGAGGTCATCTTTACTACAGCATATACTGAAGATGGGACGGCAATAGCAGCTGACCCACAACAGGTAATGACGCGCGATAATACCTTCCTGGCACACATGCATATTTATTAAATCTGTATGTTTGCTAAAGACTGTCATTTGTACAGTATTGTTATAGCCGGCCTGACACCCCGGTATTGGGTGCTGGCTCTCCTGCACTGTGTATAGAGACAGCCTGACACCCCGGTATTGGGTGCTGGCTCTCCTGCACAGTGTATACAGAAGGCCTGACATCCCGCTATTAGGTGCTGGCTCTCCTGCATGGTGTTTACAGACGGCCTGACACCCCTCTGTTGGGTGCTGGCTCTTCTGCACTGTGTATACAGACGGCCTGACACCCCGCTATTAGGTGCTGGCTCTCCTGCATGGTGTTTACAGACGGCCTGACACCCCTCTGTTGGGTGCTGGCTCTTCTGCACTGTGTATACAGATGGCCTTACACCCCGCTATTAGGTGCTGGCTCTCCTGCATGGTGTTTACAGACGGCCTGACACCCCTCTGTTGGGTGCTGGCTCTTCTGCACTGTGTATACAGACGGCCTTACACCCCGCTATTAGGTGCTGGATCTCCTGCATGGTGTTTACAGACGGCCTGACACCCCTCTGTTGGGTGCTGGCTCTTCTGCACTGTGTATACAGACGGCCTTACACCCCGCTATTAGGTGCTGGCTCTCCTGCATGGTGTTTACAGACGGCCTGACACCCCCCTGTTGGGTGCTGGCTCTTCTGCACTGTGTATACAGACGGCCTTACACACCGCTATTAGGTGCTGGCTCTCCTGCATGGTGTTTACAGACGGCCTGACACCCCTCTGTTGGGTGCTGGCTCTTCTGCACTGTGTATACAGACGGCCTTACACCCCTATATAAGGTGTCTGCTCTCCTGCACCCAGTAATAATAAATATGCATATATGTCATGAACATATTATCGCGCCTCATTCTTTTTTTATCAGGTGGGCCTTCTCTACAAATGAATTGCGATGTCACCAGACAAGCCAACTACATCTCTGGGCTTCTGTGAGGTCATCTTTACTACAGCATATACTGAAGATGGGACGGCAATAGCAGCTGACCCACAACAGGTAATGACGCGCGATAATACCTTCCTGGCACACATGCATATTTATTAAATCTGTATGTTTGCTAAAGACTGTCATTTGTACAGTATTGTTATAGCCGGCCTGACACCCCGGTATTGGGTGCTGGCTCTCCTGCACTGTGTATAGAGACAGCCTGACACCCCGGTATTGGGTGCTGGCTCTCCTGCACAGTGTATACAGACGGCCTGACATCCCGCTATTAGGTGCTGGCTCTCCTGCATGGTGTTTACAGACGGCCTGACACCCCTCTGTTGGGTGCTGGCTCTTCTGCACTGTGTATACAGACGGCCTGACACCCCGCTATTAGGTGCTGGCTCTCCTGCATGGTGTTTACAGACGGCCTGACACCCCCCTGTTGGGTGCTGGCTCTTCTGCACTGTGTATACAGACGGCCTTACACCCCGCTATTAGGTGCTGGCTCTCCTGCATGGTGTTTACAGACGGCCTGACACCCCACTGTTGGGTGCTGGCTCTTCTGCACTGTGTATACAGACGGCCTGACACCCCGCTATTAGGTGCTGGCTCTCCTGCATGGTGTTTACAGACGGCCTGACACCCCTCTGTTGGGTGCTGGCTCTTCTGCACTGTGTATACAGACGGCCTTACACCCCGCTATTAGGTGCTGGCTCTCCTGCATGGTGTTTACAGACGGCCTGACACCCCTCTGTTGGGTGCTGGCTCTTCTGCACTGTGTATACAGACGGCCTTACACCCCGCTATTAGGTGCTGGCTCTCCTGCATGGTGTTTACAGACGGCCTGACACCCCCCTGTTGGGTGCTGGCTCTTCTGCACTGTGTATACAGACGGCCTTACACACCGCTATTAGGTGCTGGCTCTCCTGCATGGTGTTTACAGACGGCCTGACACCCCTCTGTCAGGTGCTGGCTCTTCTGCACTGTGTATACAGACAGCCTTACACCCCTATATAAGGTGTCTGCTCTCCTGCACCCAGTAATAATAAATATGCATATATGTCATGAACATATTATCGCGCCTCATTCTTTTTTTATCAGGTGGGCCTTCTCTACAAATGAATTGCGATGTCACCAGACAAGCCAACTACATCTCTGGGCTTCTGTGAGGTCATCTTTACTACAGCATATACTGAAGATGGGACGGCAATAGCAGCTGACCCACAACAGGTAATGACGCGCGATAATACCTTCCTGGCACACATGCATATTTATTAAATCTGTATGTTTGCTAAAGACTGTCATTTGTACAGTATTGTTATAGCCAGCCTGACACCCCGGTATTGGGTGCTGGCTCTCCTGCACTGTGTATAGAGACAGCCTGACACCCCGGTATTGGGTGCTGGCTCTCCTGCACAGTGTATACAGACGGCCTGACATCCCGCTATTAGGTGCCGGCTCTCCTGCATGGTGTTTACAGACGGCCTGACACCCCTCTGTTGGGTGCTGGCTCTTCTGCACTGTGTATACAGACGGCCTTACACCCCGCTATTAGGTGCTGGCTCTCCTGCATGGTGTTTACAGACGGCCTGACACCCCACTGTTGGGTGCTGGCACTTCTGCACTGTGTATACAGACGGCCTGACACCCTGCTATTAGGTGCTGGCTCTCCTGCATGGTGTTTACAGACGGCCTGACACCCCTCTGTTGGGTGCTGGCTCTTCTGCACTGTGTATACAGACGGCCTTACACCCCGCTATTAGGTGCTGGCTCTCCTGCATGGTGTTTACAGACGGCCTGACACCCCTCTGTTGGGTGCTGGCTCTTCTGCACTGTGTATACAGACGGCCTTACACCCCGCTATTAGGTGCTGGCTCTCCTGCATGGTGTTTACAGACGGCCTGACACCCCCCTGTTGGGTGCTGGCTCTTCTGCACTGTGTATACAGACGGCCTTACACACCGCTATTAGGTGCTGGCTCTCCTGCATGGTGTTTCCAGACGGCCTGACACCCCCCTGTTGGGTGCTGGCTCTTCTGCACTGTGTATACAGACGGCCTTACACACCGCTATTAGGTGCTGGCTCTCCTGCATGGTGTTTACAGACGGCCTGACACCCCTCTGTTGGGTGCTGGCTCTTCTGCACTGTGTATACAGACAGCCTTACACCCCTATATAAGGTGTCTGCTCTCCTGCATCCAGTAATAATAAATATGCATATATGTCATGAACATATTATCGCGCCTCATTCTTTTTTTATCAGGTGGGCCTTCTCTACAAATGAATTGCGATGTCACCAGACAAGCCAACTACATCTCTGGGCTTCTGTGAGGTCATCTTTACTACAGCATATACTGAAGATGGGACGGCAATAGCAGCTGACCCACAACAGGTAATGACGCGCGATAATACCTTCCTGGCACACATGCATATTTATTAAATCTGTATGTTTGCTAAAGACTGTCATTTGTACAGTATTGTTATAGCCGGCCTGACACCCCGGTATTGGGTGCTGGCTCTCCTGCACTGTGTATAGAGACAGCCTGACACCCCGGTATTGGGTGCTGGCTCTCCTGCACAGTGTATACAGACGGCCTGACATCCCGCTATTAGGTGCTGGCTCTCCTGCATGGTGTTTACAGACGGCCTGACACCCCTCTGTTGGGTGCTGGCTCTTCTGCACTGTGTATACAGACGGCCTGACACCCCGCTATTAGGTGCTGGCTCTCCTGCATGGTGTTTACAGACGGCCTGACACCCCTCTGTTGGGTGCTGGCTCTTCTGCACTGTGTATACAGACGGCCTTACACCCCGCTATTAGGTGCTGGCTCTCCTGCATGGTGTTTACAGACGGCCTGACACCCCCCTGTTGGGTGCTGGCTCTTCTGCACTGTGTATACAGACGGCCTTACACACCGCTATTAGGTGCTGGCTCTCCTGCATGGTGTTTACAGATGGCCTGACACCCCTCTGTTGGGTGCTGGCTCTTCTGCACTGTGTATACAGACGGCCTTATGTGAGGTTATCATACTCACTGTAAATCTGTAATTACTATATTTTATTAGGTGTAGTAATTAATGTACTATTTTAGTCCGTCGGTACCCTCTTGTTCTCCATATATGTCTATATACTCCCTATATGTGTGTGTAGTTCCAGATCAGATCGCTCTTGCCCTAATATGGTCTGCCAGGAAATACCCAGGAAATAATTCACCAAAAGGTTATGTCCCATTACCATACTTTTGTTCCTGCTATCACAGGAGGGTGTTAGCTGAGGGACAATCTTCACAGGGGGTGATTCAATTCCCCTGCTACCAACAGGAAATGTTCACAGGGGGTAATCAGGACATAATGTAATCAGACTATGATTGTGTCTCTACCTTCAGCTCCTTTGTGTCAATACCAGACTTAGTGGAACCCGGCACCACAGGGGGTGATCAGCCCATAACGTAATCTTGTGTTGTATTGTATCTTGCTATGCATATCTTGACCACTTCCAGACTTTCTGGAACCGACCCCAGCAGGGGGCAGAAGCAGATGGGCAGCAGCAGTACCTGGGAGGGGGGGATAAACCTGACTTGAATCCACCAATAGGGATTGAGTGCAAGCCCACTGATGGTATGGAGAAGCGTGGGAAATTGGAAGTTTTTAAAATGACTGGCACACAAGCCAGGAGGGGGAGAATTGATGGACTGTCCTGGACTAAGAGGTTATGCTCTGTCTAGGTATCGTGTGGATTTATATGCTATCACTGCTGTGGGGATTAAGTGATAGTTTGCCCTGTGGAACTGATCTGGGACTGTGACTATACAAGGACTGTCTGTTTGGGCCTGCTACCTGAATATCTTTCTACTCTGCCATTTACCTTTGCCACTGTTTATTGTCTATTTGTGCGTGCTGTGGAAAATAAACCATTCTTCTGGTTTCATCTGCTCGGTGTCTGAGTGATTGAGGAACTCGTACCCTCACATTTGGCGGCAGCGACAGTGGGATCATTCAGACACCAACCATCGAGCACAGAAAGCACAGAGAACAGAGGATCAGACCATATGTAAGGAAACGGAAAATGCAATAAGGTGATGTTCAGCAAGTGAGCAGGTGTCAGTCCTGTGAAAGGGAAAATGTTTCCAAGGAAAGAAAATCGATGCCTCAAGACCCCTGTAGCAGAGGAGCTCAGGGATGGAGGTTCTTCAGTGTATCGGCAGGCTGGGAAGCCGGATCTGTTATTTATTGTCAGGAAAATGCAGTATATCTGGAAGTACTGGGAAGACGCTCAGCAGATGGTCAGCGGGTGGAGAGTATCCAGCATACAGGACAAAGTGTGTTACCTGGGGGATGCATTCCTGCACTGTAAAGGTGAGGCCACTTCTTGGAATCTGCTAGGAGAGCCAGAGTTTGTAGAATTTACAGAGGAAGTGATTGCCACAGTTACCCAGATGCTACAAAGAGGACAATATTCTGAGGCTGAAGGACAAGTCCAGAATACATTGATGCCCCAGATAGAACCAGAGGAAAGGTCTAGAAGGGGGCTACTGCAATCTGGGCAGACAACCGAGGGGTCTGCCACAGAATTAATTGTTACTGCAAGAGAAGGGTCGTTGTCAGGGGGGCCCCTAACTGCCCTTGAAGAAATGAGTATGGAGGAGCTGATAGCAGAAGGTCAGCTGCGAGGGATACCCATCCGATCCTGCACTCGCGGGGAAATCCTTCAGCAGATCCTTCACGATCAGGGAGATCCTACAAATGCATTTGCTGATTACCGAGCATGGATTCTCCATTTCGGTGCACAGTTGAGTGTGTGGGAACAATTGCAGTGTCTGGAGGAGTGCTTCGTGGTGGCAGAGGAAGAGGCGATTGATCGGGGGCTCCTGGATACCCCAGCATGGCAAGATCAGTGTCGCAGGGGGCGTGATGAAAGGCACCGTTTGCAATTGCTTCTCCCCCATCCTAGGGAGGAAGCTGCTCAGTGTTCTCTGCAGGGGGAGGTTATCCCCAAAGTGAAGGAGGTTATTCAGGAGGAGCTGCACTACTGCTTCCCTTTTGCTGAGGTGGGAGATGCAGAGCTATTATCCTGCTGCCAGGGGATCTATGAGGACTGCGTCCAAGAAGAGATCGCCGTGGTTAGAGGAGTATCCGACAACATCCAGGCCACCAGCCCACCAGTCACAGATGACGTCGTGTTTCGGGCTGCCCAGCATACTCAGCTGGGGAAGGAGGCTATCGCGGAGAAGGAGGTGTGCGCAGAAGTAGCTGCAGGTGAGCGTCTGGCTTTTAAGGGGACAGAGCTGACACAGCCTGTCCTGCAGCCACCAGCGGAATTGTTTGTGATGGAGGGTCCCTCCTCAGCCCTGGACATTGAGACCAAATGCTGGACTGAAATTTGCCATGCCCCTAGTTTGGGTTTGGGGGAGGAAGGACATGACGGGGTGGTGGAAGTGCCAGGGCCAGAGCCCCTATATTGGCCTGCTGTTTGGCCCCTGTTCCTTGGGCAAGAGGGGGAGGTGGAAAGTGGTCCCTGCCCCATTGTGCCCGAGGCAAAAGTATTAGTAGGTTACAATGTTGCAGAGGGGGGGTACCCAGAATCCGAAGAAGAGGAATCGCTACATCCCTTGTTAGTTCCAATGTATGACTTAGACTGTAATCATGCCCTTGCTGGTTCTGCAAACCAGCCGCCTTTTACAAGATGGGTTTGGTATGATGTCACCCTGTGGGACTCAGGTGGTAAATCCAAACCCCAGATTCTCTGCTCTGCATCCCGCTATTCCAGGTTGTTATTGGTTCCAGAACAGCTTGGTACCGGGACTACAATAGTAGGGGAAGGAATGTGAGGTTATCATACTCACTGTAAATCTGTAATTACTATATTTTATTAGGTGTAGTAATTAATGTACTATTTTAGTCCGTCGGTACCCTCTTGTTCTCCATATATGTCTATATACTCCCTATATGTGTGTGTAGTTCCAGATCAGATCGCTCTTGCCCTAATATGGTCTGCCAGGAAATACCCAGGAAATAATTCACCAAAAGGTTATGTCCCATTACCATACTTTTGTTCCTGCTATCACAGGAGGGTGTTAGCTGAGGGACAATCTTCACAGGGGGTGATTCAATTCCCCTGCTACCAACAGGAAATGTTCACAGGGGGTAATCAGGACATAATGTAATCAGACTATGATTGTGTCTCTACCTTCAGCTCCTTTGTGTCAATACCAGACTTAGTGGAACCCGGCACCACAGGGGGTGATCAGCCCATAACGTAATCTTGTGTTGTATTGTATCTTGCTATGCATATCTTGACCACTTCCAGACTTTCTGGAACCGACCCCAGCAGGGGGCAGAAGCAGATGGGCAGCAGCAGTACCTGGGAGGGGGGATAAACCTGACTTGAATCCACCAATAGGGATTGAGTGCAAGCCCACTGATGGTATGGAGAAGCGTGGGAAATTGGAAGTTTTTAAAATGACTGGCACACAAGCCAGGAGGGGGAGAATTGATGGACTGTCCTGGACTAAGAGGTTATGCTCTGTCTAGGTATCGTGTGGATTTATATGCTATCACTGCTGTGGGGATTAAGTGATAGTTTGCCCTGTGGAACTGATCTGGGACTGTGACTATACAAGGACTGTCTGTTTGGGCCTGCTACCTGAATATCTTTCTACTCTGCCATTTACCTTTGCCACTGTTTATTGTCTATTTGTGCGTGCTGTGGAAAATAAACCATTCTTCTGGTTTCATCTGCTCGGTGTCTGAGTGATTGAGGAACTCGTACCCTCACACCTTACACCCCTATATAAGGTGTCTGCTCTCCTGCACCCAGTAATAATAAATATGCATATATGTCATGTGTGAGGGTACGAGTTCCTCAATCACTCAGACACCGAGCAGATGAAACCAGAAGAATGGTTTATTTTCCACAGCACGCACAAATAGACAATAAACAGTGGCAAAGGTAAATTGCAGAGTAGAAAGATATTCAGGTAGCAGGCCCAAACAGACAGTCCTTGTATAGTCACAGTCCCAGATCAGTTCCACAGGGCAAACTATCACTTAATCCCCACAGCAGTGATAGCATATAAGTCCACACGATACCTAGACAGAGCATAACCTCTTAGTCCAGGACAGTCCATCAAATTCTCTCCCTGGTTTGTGTGCCAGTCATTTTAAAAACTTCCAATTTCCCACGCTTCTCCATACCATCAGTGGGCTTGCACTCAATCCCTATTGGTGGATTCAAGTCAGGTTTATCCCCCCTCCCAGGTACTGCTGCTGCCCATCTGCTTCTGCCCCCTGCTGGGGTCGGTTCCAGAAAGTCTGGAAGTGGTCAAGATATGCATAGCAAGATACAATACAACACAAGATTACGTTATGGGCTGATCACCCCCTGTGGTGCCGGGTTCCACTAAGTCTGGTATTGACACAAAGGAGCTGAAGGTAGAGACACAATCATAGTCTGATTACATTATGTCCTGATTACCCCCTGTGAACATTTCCTGTTGGTAGCAGGGGAATTGAATCACCCCCTGTGAAGATTGTCCCTCAGCTAACACCCTCCTGTGATAGCAGGAACAAAAGTATGGTAATGGGTGTGAGGGTACGAGTTCCTCAATCACTCAGACACCGAGCAGATGAAACCAGAAGAATGGTTTATTTTCCACAGCACGCACAAATAGACAATAAACAGTGGCAAAGGTAAATTGCAGAGTAGAAAGATATTCCGGTAGCAGGCCCAAACAGACAGTCCTTGTATAGTCACAGTCCCAGATCAGTTCCACAGGGCAAACTATCACTTGTCCACACAGCTGTGATAGCAGAAAACTGTATAAGTCCACAAAACACTGGCAACTCCACAGAAGCGAGGATGAGGCGTTCCACAAGACACAGGTAGAGCATACCTCTGAACCTTAAGACTGCGACTAACCTCCTTCCTCCTCTCTTCTCCTTCAGCTCTCATTCACATCTCTCTCCTCTCTTCCTGCACACACCAACTTACATCCCAAAGGCACCCCTCTCCCCCTCCCTCAGGAATTCTTAACCCTTCCTATGCTGGGTGCAGTTGTATGAATATAACAGGGTCTCCTATTACCTGTCCAGGGGCTGATTAACTCACTCCCTTCATCTGGCTTTGAAGCTTGTGTATGTGAGGGATTTCACACCTTCATGTAAACAGATCTCTTCTCTGGAGACTGACCCTGGTGTTATCCAGCCTTTAGCTTCTTGTTATTTGGGGGGGGGAAGTGTATGTCTCTGCCACTACCTGTTGTCTCTGTTACTAAACAGCCTATAAAGAGGTCCTTTGATCCCTGAACCAAAAACTATACACAAACTGAACAGATTCTAATCTAAGCATTTGGTCGCTTCTAGCCGGACCATTTGTCTCCACATACACAGTTACAATATTTAAGTAATACGCATTTGGGGCTTACATGAATAAAGTCCTGGGAAATACAGACATACATAGGGAACAATAGGGCTAAAATGTACATTAATTACTGTGGAGTAGAGGATGTCACAATTCACTTTTATCGCCAATGCCCATCCTTCACATTTCCTCCCCCACATTTTAGTCCATGTTCCTGGTGTCCTGGGTAATGGCAAGGGCTGGTCTCCTGGTGTTAGGTGGCACTGGGTCTGGTTCCTGCTGACGGGATAGGCCATCCGCGTTTCCATGATCTTTACCCTTTTTGTGAGAAATAGAGAAGTTGTACAGTTGTAGGGCTAAGCTCCACCTCAGTAACCGTCCATTGTCTCCGGCTGTACGTTGTAGAAAACTAAGGGGGTTATGATCTGTTACCACTGAAAACTCACGCCCATACACATAGGGCTGCAACTTCTTTAGTGCCCAGACGATGGCTAGGCACTCCTTTTCAATGGTGGCGTAGGCTATCTCGCGGGCAACTAGTTTTCGGGAAATAAAGGCAACTGGGTGCTCACACCCATCCTCCCCTATTTGACTTAGCACAGCTCCTATTCCACAAGCTGAAGCATCTGTTTGCACAATGAACCGCCGGCGGAAGTCAGGGGCGGCTAACACTGGGGACCGGGACAAGATGTCCTTAAGCTGGGAGAAAGCCTGCTCGCAGTCAGGGGTCCAGTCAATGTTTCGGGTGTACTTCTTGGTCGTTAGGTCAGTCAGTGGTTTGGCAATGGTGCTGTACTGAGGAACAAATTTACGATAGTACCCCGCTGTGCCCAGGAAGGCACGTACCTGTTTTTGGTTAGTGGGGTGAGGCCACTTCAGAATGGCCTCAATTTTTGCTGGTTCTGGACGAATACGGCCTCCCCCAACCCGGTGGCCAAGGTACAGCACCTCTGCCATCCCCATCTGACACTTATCCGGTCTGATTGTCAACCCTGCCTGGCTAATCTCTGCTAAAACCTGGGCTACATGCTGCAGATGATCCTCCCAGGTCTCACTAAAAATTGCTATATCATCCAGGTAGGCCTGGGCAAACTCCTGACACCCTGTCAGTATGCGATCTACTGTACGCTGGAAGGTGGCAGGGGCATTCTTCATCCCGAAGGGCATGTCAGTAAATTCAAAAAGCCCAAATGGGGTATTGAACGCTGACCTCTCCTGTGCCTCTCTGGTAAGGGGTATCTGCCAGTACCCCTTGCTAAGGTCCAGGGTGGACACATAGCGAGCCATCCCCAACCTGTCTAACAGCTCATCTACCCGGGGCATGGGGTATGCGTCTGTCACTGTCACCTCATTCAGCTTCCTATAGTCCACGCAGAAGCGTGTACTCCCATCCTTTTTGGGCACTAAGACCACGCTGGAGGCCCAGGGACTATTTGATGGCACAATGACCCCAAGCGCCAGCATTTCGTCTACCTCTTTTTTCATCATATTGAGCACCTCGGGATTCAGCCGATATGCTGGTTGCCTAATGGGCCGAGTTGCTCCGGTGTCGACATGATGGGCTGCTACATGAGTGCGTCCCGGCCTGCTAGTGAACTGAGGCCCCACTAGCTCCAAAACCTCCCTCATTTGTCGGGTCTGGGTTTCAGTTAACTGTGTGCCTATGGGCACGGCCTCCACCCCCACATCCTTCTTGGTTGCTGCCAGAATGTCAGGGATAGGGTCAGTCTCTGGGTCATCCATTGGTGGGCAGCAGATTGCCACAGCCCCTATTTCCCTGGTGACATATTTTTTTAATCTATTTATGTGGTAGGTGCCCACCCGCTTCCCGGTTTGATCTAGGGCAATGATATAATCTACCTGCCCCTGTCGGTCCACTACAGTATATGGCCCTGCCCAGGTCGCCTGTAACTTGTGCTTTCGTACAGGTACCAGTACCATCACTTTCTGACCCACTTCCAACTCCCGTTCACGTGCATGCTGGTTGTAATAGTGGCACTGCCTTCCCTGTGCCTCCAGCATATGGTCATGCGCAAGCTGCATTAGCCTTTGCAGTCTCTCCCTCATTTGGGCCACATATTCTAAGACCGGAACCTCCGGTTCCTGGAATGATCCTTCCCAGCTTTCCCTGACTAAGTCGAGAGGACCCCGGACCCTTCTGGCATATAGTAACTCGAAAGGGGAGAACCCGGTAGAATCTTGCCTTACTTCGCGGTATGCGAATAGCAGCTGTTGCAAGGATTTCTCCCAGTCTCCCCCCTCTGATTCAGCATATGCCCGTAGCAACTGCTTAAGGGTCGCATTAAATCGCTCACACAATCCGTTTGTTTGGGGGTGATAGGCAGTGGTGCGAAAGGGATGGACCCCAAATTTGGCCCATATGGTCTGCAGTAAGTCCCCTTGAAATTGCGCACCTTGGTCGGTGACCACTTCTTCGGGAAATCCCACACGACTAAAGATATCCATGAGAGCCTGGGCAATATGCTCAGCATCTATGGATGCCAGCGCCACCGCCTCTGGGTACCTAGTCGCATAGTCAACCACAGTCAGTATGTATTTCTTTCCTGTTCTGCTCGGTTTCTTAAAAGGCCCAACAATGTCCATGGCCACTCTCTTGAATGGCTCACTGATCACAGGCATGGGTTGTAGGGGGACACGACGTGGGGGTCCCCCGAGGCGTTGACAGACCCCACATGACTCTCTATACTGTCTTACCTCCTGGTTTATCCCTGGCCAGAAGAAGTGCCGCAGCAGTCGGGCCCGGGTTTTACGAATCCCTAAATGGCCTGCTGAGGGGATGTCATGGGCAAGTGCTAGCAATCGCGCACGGTACTGCTGGGGAACAATTAACTGTTTCCTAGGGACTTCGGGCTCTAATGGGTCTGCTTTTGCTGGCACCCTGTACAGTCTCCCCTCCTCCCACTGAATGCGATCCTCCTGAGTTCCCCAATCACTCCGTCCTGCTGCCCTGCGGAGGCTAGCTAGGGACGGATCTGTTTGTTGGGCTTCCCTAAATTCCACTCTATCTACCTCCCCCAGATTCACGTCACAGTCAAGCAAGTCTGGTACCATGTTACTCACCGGCGGTGGCTCAGGGGCTGTAGCAGTAATTCCTGGTGCTGGCGGGAGAGGGCCCTCAGGTGCTATCTCTCCAGCCTGTGACTGGCTCCGGGTGATAGCTCCCACGAAACAACTGGCCAATCCACCACCCAAATCATTTCCTAGAATAACATGGGTGGGGAGCCCTTCCAGAAGTCCCACGTTCACTTCCCCAGAGTCCTGACCCCAATCCAAGTGTACCCGGGCCATGGGGATGACAGTGATCTGCCCCCCTGCCATGGAGATCTTAATTTTCCGTTGCTTCAGTAGTTGGCAGGGGGGGATTAATTCTGGGCGGATAAGGGTGATGGAGGCACCCGAATCTCTTAACCCCTGCAGTTCCTTCCCATTAACTTTTACAGCCTGTAGATGTGGCTTCATGTTATCCGGGGTGGCTTTTCCAATAGCTGCTACCACCTCCACCTGGTATACTACTTCCTCCGCCTCTGGCGCATCAGGACAGTACTCCCCTCCCCCTCCCCCAAATGATGGTTCCTGGCACACAGCTACTCGAGGCAAGGCATGTCGGGCACCTGGAAATGGTCCTCTTCCCCGGGGGCAATCTCGGCGGACATGACCCACCTTGTCACAGTTGTAGCAGCGACGGGCTCCTGGTAGCTCGGGTCCCCAAGGCCGGGGGTTGGGGGGCTGTGGAGCTGGGCGTTGGGGGGCCGCCGGTAGATCCCGATCTGGCTGGGCCCGTCGGAGATTGGTCTTTTCCTCGATGTTGGCCCCTCTCCACCGAGGCCTGTTAGCTGTGAACTCGTCCGCTAGTTGTGCCGCTTTCTCAGGGGTGGTAGGGGTCCGATCTGCTACCCACTCTCTGATCTCAAGAGGCATCTTGTTCAGCAGCTGCTCCAAGATAAAAGCATTTTTAATATCTTTTACAGTAAGGGCCTGCTTCACGGACAGCCACTTATCACAGTTCCTCCGCAACAGGTTATTAAACTCTGTAAATGAAGAATCGCCTTTTCGGGTTATGGTGCGAAACTTCACACGGTATGATTCAGCAGTCACCGCATATCTAGCAAGCAGGACACTCCGTACCTCCTCATATACCAGCACCTGCTCTGGGCTCAGGGCATGGAATGCTTCCAGAGCCCTTCCTCTCAGACTGGGGAACAGAAATCGAGGCCACTCTGCTGCCTCAATTCCATGCAAAGTCATAACAGATTCAAACATCTGCAAATGGGTATCAATATCCGAACCGGCATCATCAAAAGGTGGGATGTCATTATATCTCAGCCTGGCCACCTGGCTTACTGATGCTGCCGTAGTGGGTATAGAGGACTGCAACCCCAATGCAGCTCCCAAAACTGAGGCTCCTTGTCCCAGAGCTGCCAGCAAGTCCTGCAACTGATCTGCATTTCCAACAGGCAGCGCAGCCCCTGAAGCATTTGTCCTGTTGGCCCCCTGCACCTCGTTCCGCTCTAGGACGGGGTCCTCATCGTCCTCCTGTCCAGGGTGTTCTTGGTCCCATTGTGCCAGCTTTGCCATTAATGCTGCTCTGGTGTCCAATGCCTCAAACTCAATCTGCCTCGTACGGCACAGATCCTGCAGTTGATCCTTTTTGCTGTATCGGTAGCATAGTGGTGCTGGATCCATTCCCTGAGGTGTTTATGACTCGTTGCTCGAAGGTTGGTGTCTGAGTGATCCCGCTGCTGCCGCCAAATGTGAGGGTACGAGTTCCTCAATCACTCAGACACCGAGCAGATGAAACCAGAAGAATGGTTTATTTTCCACAGCACGCACAAATAGACAATAAACAGTGGCAAAGGTAAATTGCAGAGTAGAAAGATATTCCGGTAGCAGGCCCAAACAGACAGTCCTTGTATAGTCACAGTCCCAGATCAGTTCCACAGGGCAAACTATCACTTGTCCACACAGCTGTGATAGCAGAAAACTGTATAAGTCCACAAAACACTGGCAACTCCACAGAAGCGAGGATGAGGCGTTCCACAAGACACAGGTAGAGCATACCTCTGAACCTTAAGACTGCGACTAACCTCCTTCCTCCTCTCTTCTCCTTCAGCTCTCATTCACATCTCTCTCCTCTCTTCCTGCACACACCAACTTACATCCCAAAGGCACCCCTCTCCCCCTCCCTCAGGAATTCTTAACCCTTCCTATGCTGGGTGCAGTTGTATGAATATAACAGGGTCTCCTATTACCTGTCCAGGGGCTGATTAACTCACTCCCTTCATCTGGCTTTGAAGCTTGTGTATGTGAGGGATTTCACACCTTCATGTAAACAGATCTCTTCTCTGGAGACTGACCCTGGTGTTATCCAGCCTTTAGCTTCTTGTTATTTGGGGGGGGGAAGTGTATGTCTCTGCCACTACCTGTTGTCTCTGTTACTAAACAGCCTATAAAGAGGTCCTTTGATCCCTGAACCAAAAACTATACACAAACTGAACAGATTCTAATCTAAGCATTTGGTCGCTTCTAGCCGGACCATTTGTCTCCACATACACAGTTACAATATTTAAGTAATACGCATTTGGGGCTTACATGAATAAAGTCCTGGGAAATACAGACATACATAGGGAACAATAGGGCTAAAATGTACATTAATTACTGTGGAGTAGAGGATGTCACAATTCACTTTTATCGCCAATGCCCATCCTTCACAATGGGACATAACCTTTTGGTGAATTATTTCCTGGGTATTTCCTGGCAGACCATATTAGGGCAAGAGCGATCTGATCTGGAACTACACACACATATAGGGAGTATATAGACATATATGGAGAACAAGAGGGTACCGACGGACTAAAATAGTACATTAATTACTACACCTAATAAAATATAGTAATTACAGATTTACAGTGAGTATGATAACCTCACATTCCTTCCCCTACTATTGTAGTCCCGGTACCAAGCTGTTCTGGAACCAATAACAACCTGGAATAGCGGGATGCAGAGCAGAGAATCTGGGGTTTGGATTTACCACCTGAGTCCCACAGGGTGACATCATACCAAACCCATCTTGTAAAAGGCGGCTGGTTTGCAGAACCAGCAAGGGCATGATTACAGTCTAAGTCATACATTGGAACTAACAAGGGATGTAGCGATTCCTCTTCTTCGGATTCTGGGTACCCCCCCTCTGCAACATTGTAACCTACTAATACTTTTGCCTCGGGCACAATGGGGCAGGGACCACTTTCCACCTCCCCCTCTTGCCCAAGGAACAGGGGCCAAACAGCAGGCCAATATAGGGGCTCTGGCCCTGGCACTTCCACCACCCCGTCATGTCCTTCCTCCCCCAAACCCAAACTAGGGGCATGGCAAATTTCAGTCCAGCATTTGGTCTCAATGTCCAGGGCTGAGGAGGGACCCTCCATCACAAACAATTCCGCTGGTGGCTGCAGGACAGGCTGTGTCAGCTCTGTCCCCTTAAAAGCCAGATGCTCACCTGCAGCTACTTCTGCGCACACCTCCTTCTCCGCGATAGCCTCCTTCCCCAGCTGAGTATGCTGGGCAGCCCGAAACACGACGTCATCTGTGACTGGTGGGCTGGTGGCCTGGATGTTGTCGGATACTCCTCTAACCACGGCGATCTCTTCTTGGACGCAGTCCTCATAGATCCCCTGGCAGCAGGATAATAGCTCTGCATCTCCCACCTCAGCAAAAGGGAAGCAGTAGTGCAGCTCCTCCCTAGGATGGGGGAGAAGCAATTGCAAACGGTGCCTTTCATCACGCCCCCTGCGACACTGATCTTGCCATGCTGGGGTATCCAGGAGCCCCCGATCAATCGCCTCTTCCTCTGCCACCACGAAGCACTCCTCCAGACACTGCAATTGTTCCCACACACTCAACTGGGCACCGAAATGGAGGATCCAGGCTCGATAATCAGCAAATGCATTTGTAGGATCTCCCTGATCGTGAAGGATCTGCTGAAGGATTTCCCCGCGAGTGCAGGATTGGATGGGTATACCTCGCAGCTGACCTTCTGCTATCAGCTCCTCCATACTCATTTCTTCAAGGGCAGTTAGGGGCCCCCCTGACAACGACCCTTCTCTTGCGGTAACAATTAATTCTGTGGCAGACCCCTCGGTTGTCTGCCCAGATTGCAGTAGCCCCCTTCTAGACCTTTCCTCTGGTTCTATCTGGGGCATCAATTTATTCTGGACTTGTCCTTCAGCCTCAGAATATTGTCCTCTTTGTAGCATCTGGGTAACTGTAGCAATCACTTCCTCTGTAAATTCTACAAACTCTGGCTCTCCTAGCAGATTCCAAGAAGTGGCCTCACCTTTACAGTGCAGGAATGCATCCCCCAGGTAACACACTTTGTCCTGTATGCTGGATACTCTCCACCCGCTGACCATCTGCTGAGCGTCTTCCCAGTACTTCCAGATATACTGCATTTTACTGACAATAAATAACAGATCCGGCTTCCCAGCCTGCCGATACACTGAAGAACCTCCATCCCTGAGCTCCTCTGCTACAGGGGTCTTGAGGCATCGATTTTCTTTCCTTGGAAACATTTTCCCTTTCACAGGACTGACACCTGCTCACTTGCTGAACATCACCTTATTGCATTTTCCGTTTCCTTACATATGGTCTGATCCTCTGTGCTTTCTGTGCTCGATGGTTGGTGTCTGAATGATCCCACTGTCGCTGCCGCCAAATGTGAGGGTACGAGTTCCTCAATCACTCAGACACCGAGCAGATGAAACCAGAAGAATGGTTTATTTTCCACAGCACGCACAAATAGACAATAAACAGTGGCAAAGGTAAATTGCAGAGTAGAAAGATATTCAGGTAGCAGGCCCAAACAGACAGTCCTTGTATAGTCACAGTCCCAGATCAGTTCCACAGGGCAAACTATCACTTAATCCCCACAGCAGTGATAGCATATAAGTCCACACGATACCTAGACAGAGCATAACCTCTTAGTCCAGGACAGTCCATCAAATTCTCTCCCTGGTTTGTGTGCCAGTCATTTTAAAAACTTCCAATTTCCCACGCTTCTCCATACCATCAGTGGGCTTGCACTCAATCCCTATTGGTGGATTCAAGTCAGGTTTATCCCCCCTCCCAGGTACTGCTGCTGCCCATCTGCTTCTGCCCCCTGCTGGGGTCGGTTCCAGAAAGTCTGGAAGTGGTCAAGATATGCATAGCAAGATACAATACAACACAAGATTACGTTATGGGCTGATCACCCCCTGTGGTGCCGGGTTCCACTAAGTCTGGTATTGACACAAAGGAGCTGAAGGTAGAGACACAATCATAGTCTGATTACATTATGTCCTGATTACCCCCTGTGAACATTTCCTGTTGGTAGCAGGGGAATTGAATCACCCCCTGTGAAGATTGTCCCTCAGCTAACACCCTCCTGTGATAGCAGGAACAAAAGTATGGTAATGGGACATAACCTTTTGGTGAATTATTTCCTGGGTATTTCCTGGCAGACCATATTAGGGCAAGAGCGATCTGATCTGGAACTACACACACATATAGGGAGTATATAGACATATATGGAGAACAAGAGGGTACCGACGGACTAAAATAGTACATTAATTACTACACCTAATAAAATATAGTAATTACAGATTTACAGTGAGTATGATAACCTCACATCATGAACATATTATCGCGCCTCATTCTTTTTTTATCAGGTGGACCTTCTACAAAAATGAATTGCGATGTCACCAGACAAGCCAACTACATCTCTGGGCTTCTGTGAGGTCATCTTTACTACAGCATATACTGAAAATGGGACGGCAATAGCAGCTGACCCACAACAGGTAATGACGCGCGATAATACCTTCCTGGCACACATGCATATTTATTAAATCTGTAGGTTTGCTAAAGACTGTCATTTGTACAGTATTGTTATAGCCGGCCTGACACCCCGGTATTGGGTGCTGGCTCTCCTGCACTGTGTATAGAGACAGCCTGACACCCCGGTATTGGGTGCTGGCTCTCCTGCACAGTGTATACAGACGGCCTGACATCCCGCTATTAGGTGCTGGCTCTCCTGCATGGTGTTTACAGACGGCCTGACACCCCCCTGTTGGGTGCTGGCTCTTCTGCACTGTGTATACAGACGGCCTTACACACCGCTATTAGGTGCTGGCTCTCCTGCATGGTGTTTACAGACGGCCTGACACCCCTCTGTTGGGTGCTGGCTCTTCTGCACTGTGTATACAGACGGCCTTACACCCCTATATAAGGTGTCTGCTCTCCTGCACCCAGTAATAATAAATATGCATATATGTCATGAACATATTATCGCGCCTCATTCTTTTTTTATCAGGTGGACCTTCTACAAAAATGAATTGCGATGTCACCAGACAAGCCAACTACATCTCTGGGCTTCTGTGAGGTCATCTTTACTACAGCATATACTGAAAATGGGACGGCAATAGCAGCTGACCCACAACAGGTAATGACGCGCGATAATACCTTCCTGGCACACATGCATATTTATTAAATCTGTAGGTTTGCTAAAGACTGTCATTTGTACAGTATTGTTATAGCCGGCCTGACACCCCGGTATTGGGTGCTGGCTCTCCTGCACTGTGTATAGAGACAGCCTGACACCCCGGTATTGGGTGCTGGCTCTCCTGCACAGTGTATACAGACGGCCTGACATCCCGCTATTAGGTGCTGGCTCTCCTGCATGGTGTTTACAGACGGCCTGACACCCCTCTGTTGGGTGCTGGCTCTTCTGCATTGTGTATACAGACGGCCTGACACCCCGCTATTAGGTGCTGGCTCTCCTGCATTGTGTTTACAGACGGCCTGACACCCCTCTGTTGGGTGCTGGCTCTTCTGCACTGTGTATACAGATGGCCTTACACCCCGCTATTAGGTGCTGGCTCTCCTGCATGGTGTTTACAGACGGCCTGACACCCCTCTGTTGGGTGCTGGCTCTTCTGCACTGTGTATACAGACGGCCTTACACCCCGCTATTAGGTGCTGGATCTCCTGCATGGTGTTTACAGACGGCCTGACACCCCTCTGTTGGGTGCTGGCTCTTCTGCACTGTGTATACAGACGGCCTTACACCCCGCTATTAGGTGCTGGCTCTCCTGCATGGTGTTTACAGACGGCCTGACACCCCCCTGTTGGGTGCTGGCTCTTCTGCACTGTGTATACAGACGGCCTTACACACCGCTATTAGGTGCTGGCTCTCCTGCATGGTGTTTACAGACGGCCTGACACCCCTCTGTTGGGTGCTGGCTCTTCTGCACTGTGTATACAGACGGCCTTACACCCCTATATAAGGTGTCTGCTCTCCTGCACCCAGTAATAATAAATATGCATATATGTCATGAACATATTATCGCGCCTCATTCTTTTTTTATCAGGTGGGCCTTCTCTACAAATGAATTGCGATGTCACCAGACAAGCCAACTACATCTCTGGGCTTCTGTGAGGTCATCTTTACTACAGCATATACTGAAGATGGGACGGCAATAGCAGCTGACCCACAACAGGTAATGACGCGCGATAATACCTTCCTGGCACACATGCATATTTATTAAATCTGTATGTTTGCTAAAGACTGTCATTTGTACAGTATTGTTATAGCCGGCCTGACACCCCGGTATTGGGTGCTGGCTCTCCTGCACTGTGTATAGAGACAGCCTGACACCCTGGTATTGGGTGCTGGCTCTCCTGCACAGTGTATACAGACGGCCTGACATCCCGCTATTAGGTGCTGGCTCTCCTGCATGGTGTTTACAGACGGCCTGACACCCCTCTGTTGGGTGCTGGCTCTTCTGCACTGTGTATACAGACGGCCTGACACCCCGCTATTAGGTGCTGGCTCTCCTGCATGGTGTTTACAGACGGCCTGACACCCCTCTGTTGGGTGCTGGCTCTTCTGCACTGTGTATACAGACGGCCTTACACCCCGCTATTAGGTGCTGGCTCTCCTGCATGGTTTTTACAGACGGCCTGACACCCCTCTGTTGGGTGCTGGCTCTTCTGCACTGTGTATACAGACGGCCTTACACCCCGCTATTAGGTGCTGGCTCTCCTGCATGGTGTTTACAGACGGCCTGACACCCCTCTGTTGGGTGCTGGCTCTTCTGCACTGTGTATACAGACGGCCTTACACCCCGCTATTAGGTGCTGGCTCTCCTGCATGGTGTTTACAGACGGCCTGACACCCCTCTGTTGGGTGCTGGCTCTTCTGCACTGTGTATACAGACGGCCTTACACCCCGCTATTAGGTGCTGGCTCTCCTGCATGGTGTTTACAGACGGCCTGACACCCCCCTGTTGGGTGCTGGCTCTTCTGCACTGTGTATACAGACGGCCTTACACACCGCTATTAGGTGCTGGCTCTCCTTCATGGTGTTTACAGACGGCCTGACACCCCTCTGTTGGGTGCTGGCTCTTCTGCACTGTGTATACAGACAGCCTTACACCCCTATATAAGGTGTCTGCTCTCCTGCACCCAGTAATAATAAATATGCATATATGTCATGAACATATTATCGCGCCTCATTCTTTTTTTATCAGGTGGGCCTTCTACAAAAATGAATTGCGATGTCACCAGACAAGCCAACTACATCTCTGGGCTTCTGTGAGGTCATCTTTACTACAGCATATACTGAAGATGGGACGGCAATAGCAGCAGACCCACAACAGGTAATGACGCGCGATAATACCTTCCTGGCACACATGCATATTTATTAAATCTGTATGTTTGCTAAAGACTGTCATTTGTACAGTATTGTTATAGCCGGCCTGACACCCCGGTATTGGGTGCTGGCTCTCCTGCACTGTGTATAGAGACAGCCTGACACCCCGGTATTGGGTGCTGGCTCTCCTGCACAGTGTATACAGACGGCCTGACACCCCGCTATTAGGTGCTGGCTCTCCTGCATGGTGTTTACAGACGGCCTGACACCCCTCTGTTGGGTGCTGGCTCTTCTGCACTGTGTATACAGACGCCCTTACACCCCGCTATTAGATGCTGGCTCTCCTGCATGGTGTTTACAGACGGCCTGACACCCCTCTGTTGGGTGCTGGCTCTTCTGCACTGTGTATACAGACAGCCTTACACCCCGCTATTAGGTGCTGGCTCTCCTGCATGGTGTTTACAGACGGCCTGACACCCCCCTGTTGGGTGCTGGCTCTTCTGCACTGTGTATACAGACGGCCTTACACACCGCTATTAGGTGCTGGCTCTCCTGCATGGTGTTTACAGACGGCCTGACACCCCTCTGTTGGGTGCTGGCTCTTCTGCACTGTGTATACAGACGGCCTTACACCCCTATATAAGGTGTCTGCTCTCCTGCACCCAGTAATAATAAATATGCATATATGTCATGAACATATTATCGCGCCTCATTCTTTTTTTATCAGGTGGGCCTTCTCTACAAATGAATTGCGATGTCACCAGACAAGCCAACTACATCTCTGGGCTTCTGTGAGGTCATCTTTACTACAGCATATACTGAAGATGGGACGGCAATAGCAGCTGACCCACAACAGGTAATGACGCGCGATAATACCTTCCTGGCACACATGCATATTTATTAAATCTGTATGTTTGCTAAAGACTGTCATTTGTACAGTATTGTTATAGCCGGCCTGACACCCCGGTATTGGGTGCTGGCTCTCCTGCACTGTGTATAGAGACAGCCTGACACCCCGGTATTGGGTGCTGGCTCTCCTGCACAGTGTATACAGACGGCCTGACATCCCGCTATTAGGTGCTGGCTCTCCTGCATGGTGTTTACAGACGGCCTGACACCCCTCTGTTGGGTGCTGGCTCTTCTGCACTGTGTATACAGACGGCCTGACACCCCGCTATTAGGTGCTGGCTCTCCTGCATGGTGTTTACAGACGGCCTGACACCCCTCTGTTGGGTGCTGGCTCTTCTGCACTGTGTATACAGACGGCCTTACACCCCGCTATTAGGTGCTGGCTCTCCTGCATGGTGTTTACAGACGGCCTGACACCCCTCTGTTGGGTGCTGGCTCTTCTGCACTGTGTATACAGACGGCCTTACACCCCGCTATTAGGTGCTGGCTCTCCTGCATGGTGTTTACAGACGGCCTGACACCCCACTGTTGGGTGCTGGCTCTTCTGCACTGTGTATACAGACGGCCTGACACCCCGCTATTAGGTGCTGGCTCTCCTGCATGGTGTTTACAGACGGCCTGACACCCCTCTGTTGGGTGCTGGCTCTTCTGCACTGTGTATACAGATGGCCTTACACCCCGCTATTAGGTGCTGGCTCTCCTGCATGGTGTTTACAGACGGCCTGACACCCCTCTGTTGGGTGCTGGCTCTTCTGCACTGTGTATACAGACGGCCTTACACCCCGCTATTAGGTGCTGGCTCTCCTGCATGGTGTTTACAGACGGCCTGACACCCCCCTGTTGGGTGCTGGCTCTTCTGCACTGTGTATACAGACGTCCTTACACACCGCTATTAGGTGCTGGCTCTCCTGCATGGTGTTTACAGACGGCCTGACACCCCTCTGTTGGGTGCTGGCTCTTCTGCACTGTGTATACAGACAGCCTTACACCCCTATATAAGGTGTCTGCTCTCCTGCACCCAGTAATAATAAATATGCATATATGTCATGAACATATTATCGCGCCTCATTCTTTTTTTATCAGGTGGGCCTTCTCTACAAATGAATTGCGATGTCACCAGACAAGCCAACTACATCTCTGGGCTTCTGTGAGGTCATCTTTACTACAGCATATACTGAAGATGGGACGGCAATAGCAGCTGACCCACAACAGGTAATGACGCGCGATAATACCTTCCTGGCACACATGCATATTTATTAAATCTGTATGTTTGCTAAAGACTGTCATTTGTACAGTATTGTTATAGCCGACCTGACACCCCGGTATTGGGTGCTGGCTCTCCTGCACTGTGTATAGAGACAGCCTGACACCCCGGTATTGGGTGCTGGCTCTCCTGCACAGTGTATACAGACGGCCTGACATCCCGCTATTAGGTGCTGGCTCTCCTGCATGGTGTTTACAGACGGCCTGACACCCCTCTGTTGGGTGCTGGCTCTTCTGCACTGTGTATACAGACGGCCTTACACCCCGCTATTAGGTGCTGGCTCTCCTGCATGGTGTTTACAGACGACCTGACACCCCACTGTTGGGTGCTGGCTCTTCTGCACTGTGTATACAGACGGCCTGACACCCCGCTATTAGGTGCTGGCTCTCCTGCATGGTGTTTACAGACGGCCTGACACCCCTCTGTTGGGTGCTGGCTCTTCTGCACTGTGTATACAGACGGCCTTACACCCCGCTATTAGGTGCTGGCTCTCCTGCATGGTGTTTACAGACGGCCTGACACCCCTCTGTTGGGTGCTGGCTCTTCTGCACTGTGTATACAGACGGCCTTACACCCCGCTATTAGGTGCTGGCTCTCCTGCATGGTGTTTACACACGGCCTGACACCCCCCTGTTGGGTGCTGGCTCTTCTGCACTGTGTATACAGACGGCCTTACACACCGCTATTAGGTGCTGGCTCTCCTGCATGGTGTTTACAGACGGCCTGACACCCCTCTGTTGGGTGCTGGCTCTTCTGCACTGTGTATACAGACGGCCTTTAACCCCTATATAAGGTGTCTGCTCTCCTGCACCCAGTAATAATAAATATGCATATATGTCATGAACATATTATCGCGCCTCATTCTTTTTTTATCAGGTGGGCCTTCTACAAAAATGAATTGCGATGTCACCAGACAAGCCAACTACATCTCTGGGCTTCTGTGAGGTCATCTTTACTACAGCATATACTGAAGATGGGACGGCAATAGCAGCTGACCCACAACAGGTAATGACGCGCGATAATACCTTCCTGGCACACATGCATATTTATTAAATCTGTATGTTTGCTAAAGACTGTCATTTGTACAGTATTGTTATAGCCGGCCTGACACCCCGGTATTGGGTGCTGGCTCTCCTGCACTGTGTATAGAGGCAGCCTGACACCCCGGTATTGGGTGCTGGCTCTCCTGCACATTGTATACAGACGGCCTGACACCCCGCTATTAGGTGCTGGCTCTCCTGCATGGTGTTTACAGACGGCCTGACACCCCTCTGTTGGGTGCTAGCTCTTCTGCACTGTGTATACAGACGGCCTTACACCCCGCTATTAGGTGCTGGCTCTCCTGCATGGTGTTTACAGACGGCCTGACACCCCTCTGTTGGGTGCTGGCTCTTCTGCACTGTGTATACAGACGGCCTTACACCCCGCTATTAGGTGCTGGCTCTCCTGCATGGTGTTTACAGACGGCCTGACACCCCCCTGTTGGGTGCTGGCTCTTCTGCACTGTGTATACAGACGGCCTTACACACCGCTATTAGGTGCTGGCTCTCCTGCATGGTGTTTACAGACGGCCTGACACCCCTCTGTTGGGTGCTGGCTCTTCTGCACTGTGTATACAGACGGCCTTACACCCCTATATAAGGTGTCTGCTCTCCTGCACCCAGTAATAATAAATATGCATATATGTCATGAACATATTATCGCGCCTCATTCTTTTTTCATCAGGTGGGCCTACTCTACAAATGAATTGCGATGTCACCAGACAAGCAAACTACATCTCTGGGCTTCTGTGAGGTCATCTTTACTACAGCATATACTGAAGATGGGACGGCAATAGCAGCTGACCCACAACAGGTAATGACGCGCGATAATACCTTCCTGGCACACATGCATATTTATTAAATCTGTATGTTTGCTAAAGACTGTCATTTGTACAGTATTGTTATAGCCGGCCTGACACCCCGGTATTGGGTGCTGGCTCTCCTGCACTGTGTATAGAGACAGCCTGACACCCCGGTATTTGGTGCTGGCTCTCCTGCACAGTGTATACAGACGGCCTGACATCCCGCTATTAGGTGCTGGCTCTCCTGCATGGTGTTTACAGACGGCCTGACACCCCTCTGTTGGGTGCTGGCTCTTCTGCACTGTGTATACAGACGGCCTGACACCCCGCTATTAGGTGCTGGCTCTCCTGCATGGTGTTTACAGACGGCCTGACACCCCCCTGTTGGGTGCTGGCTCTTCTGCACTGTGTATACAGACGGCCTTACACCCCGCTATTAGGTGCTGGCTCTCCTGCATGGTGTTTACAGACGGCCTGACACCCCACTGTTGGGTGCTGGCTCTTCTGCACTGTGTATACAGACGGCCTGACACCCCGCTATTAGGTGCTGGCTCTCCTGCATGGTGTTTACAGACGGCCTGACACCCCTCTGTTGGGTGCTGGCTCTTCTGCACTGTGTATACAGACGGCCTTACACCCCGCTATTAGGTGCTGGCTCTCCTGCATGGTGTTTACAGACGGCCTGACACCCCTCTGTTGGGTGCTGGCTCTTCTGCACTGTGTATACAGACGGCCTTACACCCCGCTATTAGGTGCTGGCTCTCCTGCATGGTGTTTACAGACGGCCTGACACCCCTCTGTTGGGTGCTGGCTCTTCTGCACTGTGTATACAGACAGCCTTACACCCCTATATAAGGTGTCTGCTCTCCTGCACCCAGTAATAATAAATATGCATATATGTCATGAACATATTATCGCGCCTCATTCTTTTTTTATCAGGTGGGCCTTCTCTACAAATGAATTGCGATGTCACCAGACAAGCCAACTACATCTCTGGGCTTCTGTGAGGTCATCTTTACTACAGCATATACTGAAGATGGGACGGCAATAGCAGCTGACCCACAACAGGTAATGACGCGCGATAATACCTTCCTGGCACACATGCATATTTATTAAATCTGTATGTTTGCTAAAGACTTTCATTTGTACAGTATTGTTATAGCCGGCCTGACACCCCGGTATTGGGTGCTGGCTCTCCTGCACTGTGTATAGAGACAGCCTGACACCCCGGTATTGGGTGCTGGCTCTCCTGCACAGTGTATACAGACGGCCTGACATCCCGCTATTAGGTGCTGGCTCTCCTGCATGGTGTTTACAGACGGCCTGACACCCCTCTGTTGGGTGCTGGCTCTTCTGCACTGTGTATACAGATGGCCTGACACCCCGCTATTAGGTGCTGGCTCTCCTGCATGGTGTTCACAGACGGCCTGACACCCCTCTGTTGGGTGCTGGCTCTTCTGCACTGTGTATACAGACGGCCTTACACCCCGCTATTAGGTGCTGGCTCTCCTGCATGGTGTTTACAGACGGCCTGACACCCCACTGTTGGGTGCTGGCTCTTCTGCACTGTGTATACAGACGGCCTGACACCCCGCTATTAGGTGCTGGCTCTCCTGCATGGTGTTTACAGACGGCCTGACACCCCTCTGTTGGGTGCTGGCTCTTCTGCACTGTGTATACAGACGGCCTTACACCCCGCTATTAGGTGCTGGCTCTCCTGCATGGTGTTTACAGACGGCCTGACACCCCTCTGTTGGGTGCTGGCTCTTCTGCACTGTGTATACAGACGGCCTTACACCCCGCTATTAGGTGCTGGCTCTCCTGCATGGTGTTTACAGACGGCCTGACACCCCCCTGTTGGGTGCTGGCTCTTCTGCACTGTGTATACAGACGGCCTTACACACCGCTATTAGGTGCTGGCTCTCCTGCATGGTGTTTACAGACGGCCTGACACCCCTCTGTTGGGTGCTGGCTCTTCTGCACTGTGTATACAGACGGCCTTACACCCCTATATAAGGTGTCTGCTCTCCTGCACCCAGTAATAATAAATATGCATATATGTCATGAACATATTATCGCGCCTCATTCTTTTTTTATCAGGTGGGCCTTCTACAAAAATGAATTGCGATGTCACCAGACAAGCCAACTACATCTCTGGGCTTCTGTGAGGTCATCTTTACTACAGCATATACTGAAGATGGGACGGCAATAGCAGCTGACCCACAACAGGTAATGACGCGCGATAATACCTTCCTGGCACACATGCATATTTATTAAATCTGTATGTTTGCTAAAGACTGTCATTTGTACAGTATTGTTATAGCCGGCCTGACACCCCGGTATTGGGTGCTGGCTCTCCTGCACTGTGTATAGAGACAGCCTGACACCCCGGTATTGGGTGCTGGCTCTCCTGCACAGTGTATACAGACGGCCTGACACCCCGCTATTAGGTGCTGGCTCTCCTGCATGGTGTTTACAGACGGCCTGACACCCCTCTGTTGGGTGCTGGCTCTTCTGCACTGTGTATACAGACGGCCTTACACCCCGCTATTAGGTGCTGGCTCTCCTGCATGGTGTTTACAGACGGCCTGACACCCCTCTGTTGGGTGCTGGCTCTTCTGCACTGTGTATACAGACGGCCTTACACCCCTATATAAGGTGTCTGCTCTCCTGCACCCAGTAATAATAAATATGCATATATGTCATGAACATATTATCGCGCCTCATTCTTTTTTCATCAGGTGGGCCTTCTCTACAAATGAATTGCGATGTCACCAGACAAGCCAACTACATCTCTGGGCTTCTGTGAGGTCATCTTTACTACAGCATATACTGAAGATGGGACGGCAATAGCAGCTGACCCACAACAGGTAATGACGCGCGATAATACCTTCCTGGCACACATGCATATTTATTAAATCTGTATGTTTGCTAAAGACTGTCATTTGTACAGTATTGTTATAGCCGGCCTGACACCCCGGTATTGGGTGCTGGCTCTCCTGCACTGTGTATAGAGACAGCCTGACACCCCGGTATTGGGTGCTGGCTCTCCTGCACAGTGTATACAGAAGGCCTGACATCCCGCTATTAGGTGCTGGCTCTCCTGCATGGTGTTTGCAGACGGCCTGACACCCCTCTGTTGGGTGCTGGCTCTTCTGCACTGTGTATACAGACGGCCTGACACCCCGCTATTAGGTGCTGGCTCTCCTGCATGGTGTTTACAGACGGCCTGACACCCCCCTGTTGGGTGCTGGCTCTTCTGCACTGTGTATACAGACGGCCTTACACCCCGCTATTAGGTGCTGGCTCTCCTGCATGGTGTTTACAGACGGCCTGACACCCCACTGTTGGGTGCTGGCTCTTCTGCACTGTGTATACAGACGGCCTGACACCCCGCTATTAGGTGCTGGCTCTCCTGCATGGTGTTTACAGACGGCCTGACACCCCTCTGTTGGGTGCTGGCTCTTCTGCACTGTGTATACAGACGGCCTTACACCCCGCTATTAGGTGCTGGCTCTCCTGCATGGTGTTTACAGACGGCCTGACACCCCTCTGTTGGGTGCTGGCTCTTCTGCACTGTGTATACAGACGGCCTTACACCCCGCTATTAGGTGCTGGCTCTCCTGCATGGTGTTTACAGACGGCCTGACACCCCTCTGTTGGGTGCTGGCTCTTCTGCACTGTGTATACAGACAGCCTTACACCCCTATATAAGGTGTCTGCTCTCCTGCACCCAGTAATAATAAATATGCATATATGTCATGAACATATTATCGCGCCTCATTCTTTTTTTATCAGGTGGGCCTTCTCTACAAATGAATTGCGATGTCACCAGACAAGCCAACTACATCTCTGGGCTTCTGTGAGGTCATCATTACTACAGCATATACTGAAGATGGGACGGCAATAGCAGCTGACCCACAACAGGTAATGACGCGCGATAATACCTTCCTGGCACACATGCATATTTATTAAATCTGTATGTTTGCTAAAGACTTTCATTTGTACAGTATTGTTATAGCCGGCCTGACACCCCGGTATTGGGTGCTGGCTCTCCTGCACTGTGTATAGAGACAGCCTGACACCCCGGTATTGGGTGCTGGCTCTCCTGCACAGTGTATACAGACGGCCTGACATCCCGCTATTAGGTGCTGGCTCTCCTGCATGGTGTTTACAGACGGCCTGACACCCCTCTGTTGGGTGCTGGCTCTTCTGCACTGTGTATACAGATGGCCTGACACCCCGCTATTAGGTGCTGGCTCTCCTGCATGGTGTTTACAGACGGCCTGACACCCCTCTGTTGGGTGCTGGCTCTTCTGCACTGTGTATACAGACGGCCTTACACCCCGCTATTAGGTGCTGGCTCTCCTGCATGGTGTTTACAGACGGCCTGACACCCCACTGTTGGGTGCTGGCTCTTCTGCACTGTGTATACAGACGGCCTGACACCCCGCTATTAGGTGCTGGCTCTCCTGCATGGTGTTTACAAACGGCCTGACACCCCTCTGTTGGGTGCTGGCTCTTCTGCACTGTGTATACAGACGGCCTTCCGCCCCGCTATTAGGTGCTGGCTCTCCTGCATTGTGTTTACAGACGGCCTGACACCCCTCTGTTGGGTGCTGGCTCTTCTGCACTGTGTATACAGACGGCCTTACACCCCGCTATTAGGTGCTGGCTCTCCTGCATGGTGTTTACAGACGGCCTGACACCCCCCTGTTGGGTGCTGGCTCTTCTGCACTGTGTATACAGACGGCCTTACACACCGCTATTAGGTGCTGGCTCTCCTGCATGGTGTTTACAGACGGCCTGACACCCCTCTGTTGGGTGCTGGCTCTTCTGCACTGTGTATACAGACAGCCTTACACCCCTATATAAGGTGTCTGCTCTCCTGCATCCAGTAATAATAAATATGCATATATGTCATGAACATATTATCGCGCCTCATTCTTTTTTTATCAGGTGGGCCTTCTCTACAAATGAATTGCGATGTCACCAGACAAGCCAACTACATCTCTGGGCTTCTGTGAGGTCATCTTTACTACAGCATATACTGAAGATGGGACGGCAATAGCAGCTGACCCACAACAGGTAATGACGCGCGATAATACCTTCCTGGCACACATGCATATTTATTAAATCTGTATGTTTGCTAAAGACTGTCATTTGTACAGTATTGTTATAGCCGGCCTGACACCCCGGTATTGGGTGCTGGCTCTCCTGCACTGTGTATAGAGACAGCCTGACACCCCGGTATTGGGTGCTGGCTCTCCTGCACAGTGTATACAGACGGCCTGACATCCCGCTATTAGGTGCTGGCTCTCCTGCATGGTGTTTACAGACGGCCTGACACCCCTCTGTTGGGTGCTGGCTCTTCTGCACTGTGTATACAGACGGCCTGACACCCCGCTATTAGGTGCTGGCTCTCCTGCATGGTGTTTACAGACGGCCTGACACCCCTCTGTTGGGTGCTGGCTCTTCTGCACTGTGTATACAGACGGCCTTACACCCCGCTATTAGGTGCTGGCTCTCCTGCATGGTGTTTACAGACGGCCTGACACCCCCCTGTTGGGTGCTGGCTCTTCTGCACTGTGTATACAGACGGCCTTACACACCGCTATTAGGTGCTGGCTCTCCTGCATGGTGTTTACAGACGGCCTGACACCCCTCTGTTGGGTGCTGGCTCTTCTGCACTGTGTATACAGACGGCCTTACACCCCTATATAAGGTGTCTGCTCTCCTGCACCCAGTAATAATAAATATGCATATATGTCATGAACATATTATCGCGCCTCATTCTTTTTTTATCAGGTGGACCTTCTACAAAAATGAATTGCGATGTCACCAGACAAGCCAACTACATCTCTGGGCTTCTGTGAGGTCATCTTTACTACAGCATATACTGAAAATGGGACGGCAATAGCAGCTGACCCACAACAGGTAATGACGCGCGATAATACCTTCCTGGCACACATGCATATTTATTAAATCTGTAGGTTTGCTAAAGACTGTCATTTGTACAGTATTGTTATAGCCGGCCTGACACCCCGGTATTGGGTGCTGGCTCTCCTGCACTGTGTATAGAGACAGCCTGACACCCCGGTATTGGGTTCTGGCTCTCCTGCACAGTGTATACAGACGGCCTGACATCCCGCTATTAGGTGCTGGCTCTCCTGCATGGTGTTTACAGACGGCCTGACACCCCTCTGTTGGGTGCTGGCTCTTCTGCATTGTGTATACAGACGGCCTGACACCCCGCTATTAGGTGCTGGCTCTCCTGCATTGTGTTTACAGACGGCCTGACACCCCTCTGTTGGGTGCTGGCTCTTCTGCACTGTGTATACAGATGGCCTTACACCCCGCTATTAGGTGCTGGCTCTCCTGCATGGTGTTTACAGACGGCCTGACACCCCTCTGTTGGGTGCTGGCTCTTCTGCACTGTGTATACAGACGGCCTTACACCCCGCTATTAGGTGCTGGATCTCCTGCATGGTGTTTACAGACGGCCTGACACCCCTCTGTTGGGTGCTGGCTCTTCTGCACTGTGTATACAGACGGCCTTACACCCCGCTATTAGGTGCTGGCTCTCCTGCATGGTGTTTACAGACGGCCTGACACCCCCCTGTTGGGTGCTGGCTCTTCTGCACTGTGTATACAGACGGCCTTACACACCGCTATTAGGTGCTGGCTCTCCTGCATGGTGTTTACAGACGGCCTGACACCCCTCTGTTGGGTGCTGGCTCTTCTGCACTGTGTATACAGACGGCCTTACACCCCTATATAAGGTGTCTGCTCTCCTGCACCCAGTAATAATAAATATGCATATATGTCATGAACATATTATCGCGCCTCATTCTTTTTTTATCAGGTGGGCCTTCTCTACAAATGAATTGCGATGTAACCAGACAAGCCAACTACATCTCTGGGCTTCTGTGAGGTCATCTTTACTACAGCATATACTGAAGATGGGACGGCAATAGCAGCTGACCCACAACAGGTAATGACGCGCGATAATACCTTCCTGGCACACATGCATATTTATTAAATCTGTATGTTTGCTAAAGACTGTCATTTGTACAGTATTGTTATAGCCGGCCTGACACCCCGGTATTGGGTGCTGGCTCTCCTGCACTGTGTATAGAGACAGCCTGACACCCCGGTATTGGGTGCTGGCTCTCCTGCACAGTGTATACAGACGGCCTGACATCCCGCTATTAGGTGCTGGCTCTCCTGCATGGTGTTTACAGACGGCCTGACACCCCTCTGTTGGGTGCTGGCTCTTCTGCACTGTGTATACAGACGGCCTGACACCCCGCTATTAGGTGCTGGCTCTCCTGCATGGTGTTTACAGACGGCCTGACACCCCTCTGTTGGGTGCTGGCTCTTCTGCACTGTGTATACAGACGGCCTTACACCCCGCTATTAGGTGCTGGCTCTCCTGCATGGTTTTTACAGACGGCCTGACACCCCTCTGTTGGGTGCTGGCTCTTCTGCACTGTGTATACAGACGGCCTTACACCCCGCTATTAGGTGCTGGCTCTCCTGCATGGTGTTTACAGACGGCCTGACACCCCACTGTTGGGTGCTGGCTCTTCTGCACTGTGTATACAGACGGCCTGACACCCCGCTATTAGGTGCTGGCTCTCCTGCATGGTGTTTACAGACGGCCTGACACCCCTCTGTTGGGTGCTGGCTCTTCTGCACTGTGTATACAGACGGCCTTACACCCCGCTATTAGGTGCTGGCTCTCCTGCATGGTGTTTACAGACGGCCTGACACCCCTCTGTTGGGTGCTGGCTCTTCTGCACTGTGTATACAGACGGCCTTACACCCCGCTATTAGGTGCTGGCTCTCCTGCATGGTGTTTACAGACGGCCTGACACCCCCCTGTTGGGTGCTGGCTCTTCTGCACTGTGTATACAGACGGCCTTACACACCGCTATTAGGTGCTGGCTCTCCTTCATGGTGTTTACAGACGGCCTGACACCCCTCTGTTGGGTGCTGGCTCTTCTGCACTGTGTATACAGACAGCCTTACACCCCTATATAAGGTGTCTGCTCTCCTGCACCCAGTAATAATAAATATGCATATATGTCATGAACATATTATCGCGCCTCATTCTTTTTTTATCAGGTGGGCCTTCTCTAAAAATGAATTGCGATGTCACCAGACAAGCCAACTACATCTCTGGGCTTCTGTGAGGTCATCTTTACTACAGCATATACTGAAGATGGGACGGCAATAGCAGCTGACCCACAACAGGTAATGACGCGCGATAATACCTTCCTGGCACACATGCATATTTATTAAATCTGTATGTTTGCTAAAGACTGTCATTTGTACAGTATTGTTATAGCCGACCTGACACCCCGGTATTGGGTGCTGGCTCTCCTGCACTGTGTATAGAGACAGCCTGACACCCCGGTATTGGGTGCTGGCTCTCCTGCACAGTGTATACAGACGGCCTGACATCCCGCTATCAGGTGCTGGCTCTCCTGCATGGTGTTTACAGACGGCCTGACACCCCTCTGTTGGGTGCTGGCTCTTCTGCACTGTGTATACAGACGGCCTTACACCCCGCTATTAGGTGCTGGCTCTCCTGCATGGTGTTTACAGACGACCTGACACCCCACTGTTGGGTGCTGGCTCTTCTGCACTGTGTATACAGACGGCCTGACACCCCGCTATTAGGTGCTGGCTCTCCTGCATGGTTTTTACAGACGGCCTGACACCCCTCTGTTGGGTGCTGGCTCTTCTGCACTGTGTATACAGACGGCCTTACACCCCGCTATTAGGTGCTGGCTCTCCTGCATGGTGTTTACAGACGGCCTGACACCCCTCTGTTGGGTGCTGGCTCTTCTGCACTGTGTATACAGACGGCCTTACACCCCGCTATTAGGTGCTGGCTCTCCTGCATGGTGTTTACACACGGCCTGACACCCCCCTGTTGGGTGCTGGCTCTTCTGCACTGTGTATACAGACGGCCTTACACACCGCTATTAGGTGCTGGCTCTCCTGCATGGTGTTTACAGACGGCCTGACACCCCTCTGTTGGGTGCTGGCTCTTCTGCACTGTGTATACAGACAGCCTTACACCCCTATATAAGGTGTCTGCTCTCCTGCACCCAGTAATAATAAATATGCATATATGTCATGAACATATTATCGCGCCTCATTCTTTTTTTATCAGGTGGGCCTTCTACAAAAATGAATTGCGATGTCACCAGACAAGCCAACTACATCTCTGGGCTTCTGTGAGGTCATCTTTACTACAGCATATACTGAAGATGGGACGGCAATAGCAGCTGACCCACAACAGGTAATGACGCGCGATAATACCTTCCTGGCACACATGCATATTTATTAAATCTGTATGTTTGCTAAAGACTGTCATTTGTACAGTATTGTTATAGCCGGCCTGACACCCCGGTATTGGGTGCTGGCTCTCCTGCACTGTGTATAGAGACAGCCTGACACCCCGGTATTGGGTGCTGGCTCTCCTGCACAGTGTATACAGACGGCCTGACACCCCGCTATTAGGTGCTGGCTCTCCTGCATGGTGTTTACAGACGGCCTGACACCCCTCTGTTGGGTGCTGGCTCTTCTGCACTGTGTATACAGACGGCCTTACACCCCGCTATTAGGTGCTGGCTCTCCTGCATGGTGTTTACAGACGGCCTGACACCCCTCTGTTGGGTGCTGGCTCTTCTGCACTGTGTATACAGACGGCCTTACACCCCGCTATTAGGTGCTGGCTCTCCTGCATGGTGTTTACAGACGGCCTGACACCCCCCTGTTGGGTGCTGGCTCTTCTGCACTGTGTATACAGACAGCCTTACACACCGCTATTAGGTGCTGGCTCTCCTGCATGGTGTTTACAGACGGCCTGACACCCCTCTGTTGGGTGCTGGCTCTTCTGCACTGTGTATACAGACGGCCTTACACCCCTATATAAGGTGTCTGCTCTCCTGCACCCAGTAATAATAAATATGCATATATGTCATGAACATATTATCGCGCCTCATTCTTTTTTTATCAGGTGGGCCTTCTCTACAAATGAATTGCGATGTCACCAGACAAGCCAACTACATCTCTGGGCTTCTGTGAGGTCATCTTTACTACAGCATATACTGAAGATGGGACGGCAATAGCAGCTGACCCACAACAGGTAATGACGCGCGATAATACCTTCCTGGCACACATGCATATTTATTAAATCTGTATGTTTGCTAAAGACTGTCATTTGTACAGTATTGTTATAGCCGGCCTGACACCCCGGTATTGGGTGCTGGCTCTCCTGCACTGTGTATAGAGACAGCCTGACACCCCGGTATTGGGTGCTGGCTCTCCTGCACAGTGTATACAGACGGCCTGACATCCCGCTATTAGGTGCTGGCTCTCCTGCATGGTGTTTACAGATGGCCTGACACCCCTCTGTTGGGTGCTGGCTCTTCTGCACTGTGTATACAGACGGCCTGACACCCCGCTATTAGGTGCTGGCTCTCCTGCATGGTGTTTACAGACGGCCTGACACCCCCCTGTTGGGTGCTGGCTCTTCTGCACTGTGTATACAGACGGCCTTACACCCCTCTATTAGGTGCTGGCTCTCCTGCATGGTGTTTACAGACGGCCTGACACCCCGCTGTTGGGTGCTGGCTCTTCTGCACTGTGTATACAGACGGCCTGACACCCCGCTATTAGGTGCTGGCTCTCCTGCATGGTGTTTACAGACGGCCTGACACCCCTCTGTTGGGTGCTGGCTCTTCTGCACTGTGTATACAGACGGCCTTACACCCCGCTATTAGGTGCTGGCTCTCCTGCATGGTGTTTACAGACGGCCTGACACCCCTCTGTTGGGTGCTGGCTCTTCTGCACTGTGTATACAGACGGCCTTACACCCCGCTATTAGGTGCTGGCTCTCCTGCATGGTGTTTACAGACGGCCTGACACCCCTCTGTTGGGTGCTGGCTCTTCTGCACTGTGTATACAGACAGCCTTACACCCCTATATAAGGTGTCTGCTCTCCTGCACCCAGTAATAATAAATATGCATATATGTCATGAACATATTATCGCGCCTCATTCTTTTTTTATCAGGTGGGCCTTCTCTACAAATGAATTGCGATGTCACCAGACAAGCCAACTACATCTCTGGGCTTCTGTGAGGTCATCTTTACTACAGCATATACTGAAGATGGGACGGCAATAGCAGCTGACCCACAACAGGTAATGACGCGCGATAATACCTTCCTGGCACACATGCATATTTATTAAATCTGTATGTTTGCTAAAGACTGTCATTTGTACAGTATTGTTATAGCCGGCCTGACACCCCGGTATTGGGTGCTGGCTCTCCTGCACTGTGTATAGAGACAGCCGGACACCCCGGTATTGGGTGCTGGCTCTCCTGCACAGTGTATACAGACGGCCTGACATCCCGCTATTAGGTGCTGGCTCTCCTGCATGGTGTTTACAGACGGCCTGACACCCCTCTGTTGGGTGCTGGCTCTTCTGCACTGTGTATACAGACGGCCTGACACCCCGCTATTAGGTGCTGGCTCTCCTGCATGGTGTTTACAGACGGCCTGACACCCCTCTGTTGGGTGCTGGCTCTTCTGCACTGTGTATACAGACGGCCTTACACCCCGCTATTAGGTGCTGGCTCTCCTGCATGGTGTTTACAGACGGCCTGACACCCCACTGTTGGGTGCTGGCTCTTCTGCACTGTGTATACAGACGGCCTGACACCCCGCTATTAGGTGCTGGCTCTCCTGCATGGTGTTTACAGACGGCCTGACACCCCTCTGTTGGGTGCTGGCTCTTCTGCACTGTGTATACAGACGGCCTTACACCCCGCTATTAGGTGCTGGCTCTCCTGCACCCAGTAATAATAAATATGCATATATGTCATGAACATATTATCGCGCCTCATTCTTTTTTTATCAGGTGGGCCTTCTCTACAAATGAATTGCGATGTCACCAGACAAGCCAACTACATCTCTGGGCTTCTGTGAGGTCATCTTTACTACAGCATATACTGAAGATGGGACGGCAATAGCAGCTGACCCACAACAGGTAATGACGCACGATAATTCCTTCCTTGCACACATGCATATTTATTAAATCTGTATGTTTGCTAAAGACTGTCATTTGTACAGTATTGTTATAGCCAGCCTGACACCCCGGTATTGGGTGCTGGCTCTCCTGCACTGTGTATAGAGACAGCCTGACACCCCGGTATTGGGTGCTGGCTCTCCTGCACAGTGTATACAGACGGCCTGACATCCCGCTATTAGGTGCCGGCTCTCCTGCATGGTGTTTACAGACGGCCTGACACCCCTCTGTTGGGTGCTGGCTCTTCTGCACTGTGTATACAGACGGCCTTACACCCCGCTATTAGGTGCTGGCTCTCCTGCATGGTGTTTACAGACGGCCTGACACCCCACTGTTGGGTGCTGGCACTTCTGCACTGTGTATACAGACGGCCTGACACCCTGCTATTAGGTGCTGGCTCTCCTGCATGGTGTTTACAGACGGCCTGACACCCCTCTGTTGGGTGCTGGCTCTTCTGCACTGTGTATACAGACGGCCTTACACCCCGCTATTAGGTGCTGGCTCTCCTGCATGGTGTTTACAGACGGCCTGACACCCCTCTGTTGGGTGCTGGCTCTTCTGCACTGTGTATACAGACGGCCTTACACCCCGCTATTAGGTGCTGGCTCTCCTGCATGGTGTTTACAGACGGCCTGACACCCCCCTGTTGGGTGCTGGCTCTTCTGCACTGTGTATACAGACGGCCTTACACACCGCTATTAGGTGCTGGCTCTCCTGCATGGTGTTTACAGACGGCCTGACACCCCTCTGTTGGGTGCTGGCTCTTCTGCACTGTGTATACAGACAGCCTTACACCCCTATATAAGGTGTCTGCTCTCCTGCATCCAGTAATAATAAATATGCATATATGTCATGAACATATTATCGCGCCTCATTCTTTTTTTATCAGGTGGGCCTTCTCTACAAATGAATTGCGATGTCACCAGACAAGCCAACTACATCTCTGGGCTTCTGTGAGGTCATCTTTACTACAGCATATACTGAAGATGGGACGGCAATAGCAGCTGACCCACAACAGGTAATGACGCGCGATAATACCTTCCTGGCACACATGCATATTTATTAAATCTGTATGTTTGCTAAAGACTGTCATTTGTACAGTATTGTTATAGCCGGCCTGACACCCCGGTATTGGGTGCTGGCTCTCCTGCACTGTGTATAGAGACAGCCTGACACCCCGGTATTGGGTGCTGGCTCTCCTGCACAGTGTATACAGACGGCCTGACATCCCGCTATTAGGTGCTGGCTCTCCTGCATGGTGTTTACAGACGGCCTGACACCCCTCTGTTGGGTGCTGGCTCTTCTGCACTGTGTATACAGACGGCCTGACACCCCGCTATTAGGTGCTGGCTCTCCTGCATGGTGTTTACAGACGGCCTGACACCCCTCTGTTGGGTGCTGGCTCTTCTGCACTGTGTATACAGACGGCCTTACACCCCGCTATTAGGTGCTGGCTCTCCTGCATGGTGTTTACAGACGGCCTGACACCCCCCTGTTGGGTGCTGGCTCTTCTGCACTGTGTATACAGACGGCCTTACACACCGCTATTAGGTGCTGGCTCTCCTGCATGGTGTTTACAGACGGCCTGACACCCCTCTGTTGGGTGCTGGCTCTTCTGCACTGTGTATACAGACGGCCTTACACCCCTATATAAGGTGTCTGCTCTCCTGCACCCAGTAATAATAAATATGCATATATGTCATGAACATATTATTGCGCCTCATTCTTTTTTTATCAGGTGGACCTTCTACAAAAATGAATTGCGATGTCACCAGACAAGCCAACTACATCTCTGGGCTTCTGTGAGGTCATCTTTACTACAGCATATACTGAAAATGGGACGGCAATAGCAGCTGACCCACAACAGGTAATGACGCGCGATAATACCTTCCTGGCACACATGCATATTTATTAAATCTGTAGGTTTGCTAAAGACTGTCATTTGTACAGTATTGTTATAGCCGGCCTGACACCCCGGTATTGGGTGCTGGCTCTCCTGCACTGTGTATAGAGACAGCCTGACACCCCGGTATTGGGTGCTGGCTCTCCTGCACAGTGTATACAGACGGCCTGACATCCCGCTATTAGGTGCTGGCTCTCCTGCATGGTGTTTACAGACGGCCTGACACCCCTCTGTTGGGTGCTGGCTCTTCTGCATTGTGTATACAGACGGCCTGACACCCCGCTATTAGGTGCTGGCTCTCCTGCATTGTGTTTACAGACGGCCTGACACCCCTCTGTTGGGTGCTGGCTCTTCTGCACTGTGTATACAGATGGCCTTACACCCCGCTATTAGGTGCTGGCTCTCCTGCATGGTGTTTACAGACGGCCTGACACCCCTCTGTTGGGTGCTGGCTCTTCTGCACTGTGTATACAGACGGCCTTACACCCCGCTATTAGGTGCTGGATCTCCTGCATGGTGTTTACAGACGGCCTGACACCCCTCTGTTGGGTGCTGGCTCTTCTGCACTGTGTATACAGACGGCCTTACACCCCGCTATTAGGTGCTGGCTCTCCTGCATGGTGTTTACAGACGGCCTGACACCCCCCTGTTGGGTGCTGGCTCTTCTGCACTGTGTATACAGACGGCCTTACACACCGCTATTAGGTGCTGGCTCTCCTGCATGGTGTTTACAGACGGCCTGACACCCCTCTGTTGGGTGCTGGCTCTTCTGCACTGTGTATACAGACGGCCTTACACCCCTATATAAGGTGTCTGCTCTCCTGCACCCAGTAATAATAAATATGCATATATGTCATGAACATATTATCGCGCCTCATTCTTTTTTTATCAGGTGGGCCTTCTCTACAAATGAATTGCGATGTCACCAGACAAGCCAACTACATCTCTGGGCTTCTGTGAGGTCATCTTTACTACAGCATATACTGAAGATGGGACGGCAATAGCAGCTGACCCACAACAGGTAATGACGCGCGATAATACCTTCCTGGCACACATGCATATTTATTAAATCTGTATGTTTGCTAAAGACTGTCATTTGTACAGTATTGTTATAGCCGGCCTGACACCCCGGTATTGGGTGCTGGCTCTCCTGCACTGTGTATAGAGACAGCCTGACACCCCGGTATTGGGTGCTGGCTCTCCTGCACAGTGTATACAGACGGCCTGACATCCCGCTATTAGGTGCTGGCTCTCCTGCATGGTGTTTACAGACGGCCTGACACCCCTCTGTTGGGTGCTGGCTCTTCTGCACTGTGTATACAGACGGCCTTACACCCCGCTATTAGGTGCTGGCTCTCCTGCATGGTGTTTACAGACGGCCTGACACCCCACTGTTGGGTGCTGGCTCTTCTGCACTGTGTATACAGACGGCCTGACACCCCGCTATTAGGTGCTGGCTCTCCTGCATGGTGTTTACAGACGGCCTGACACCCCTCTGTTGGGTGCTGGCTCTTCTGCACTGTGTATACAGACGGCCTGACACCCCGCTATTAGGGGCTGGCTCTCCTGCATGGTGTTTACAGACGGCCTGACACCCCTCTGTTGGGTGCTGGCTCTTCTGCACTGTGTATACAGACGGCCTTACACCCCGCTATTAGGTGCTGGCTCTCCTGCATGGTTTTTACAGACGGCCTGACACCCCTCTGTTGGGTGCTGGCTCTTCTGCACTGTGTATACAGACGGCCTTACACCCCGCTATTAGGTGCTGGCTCTCCTGCATGGTGTTTACAGACGGCCTGACACCCCACTGTTGGGTGCTGGCTCTTCTGCACTGTGTATACAGACGGCCTGACACCCCGCTATTAGGTGCTGGCTCTCCTGCATGGTGTTTACAGACGGCCTGACACCCCTCTGTTGGGTGCTGGCTCTTCTGCACTGTGTATACATACGGCCTTACACCCCGCTATTAGGTGCTGGCTCTCCTGCATGGTGTTTACAGACGGCCTGACACCCCTCTGTTGGGTGCTGGCTCTTCTGCACTGTGTATACAGACGGCCTTACACCCCGCTATTAGGTGCTGGCTCTCCTGCATGGTGTTTACAGACGGCCTGACACCCCCCTGTTGGGTGCTGGCTCTTCTGCACTGTGTATACAGACGGCCTTACACACCGCTATTAGGTGCTGGCTCTCCTTCATGGTGTTTACAGACGGCCTGACACCCCTCTGTTGGGTGCTGGCTCTTCTGCACTGTGTATACAGACAGCCTTACACCCCTATATAAGGTGTCTGCTCTCCTGCACCCAGTAATAATAAATATGCATATATGTCATGAACATATTATCGCGCCTAATTCTTTTTTTATCAGGTGGGCCTTCTCTAAAAATGAATTGCGATGTCACCAGACAAGCCAACTACATCTCTGGGCTTCTGTGAGGTCATCTTTACTACAGCATATACTGAAGATGGGACGGCAATAGCAGCTGACCCACAACAGGTAATGACGCGCGATATTACCTTCCTGGCACACATGCATATTTATTAAATCTGTATGTTTGCTAAAGACTGTCATTTGTACAGTATTGTTATAGCCGACCTGACACCCCGGTATTGGGTGCTGGCTCTCCTGCACTGTGTATAGAGACAGCCTGACACCCCGGTATTGGGTGCTGGCTCTCCTGCACAGTGTATACAGACGGCCTGACATCCCGCTATCAGGTGCTGGCTCTCCTGCATGGTGTTTACAGACGGCCTGACACCCCTCTGTTGGGTGCTGGCTCTTCTGCACTGTGTATACAGACGGCCTTACACCCCGCTATTAGGTGCTGGCTCTCCTGCATGGTGTTTACAGACGACCTGACACCCCACTGTTGGGTGCTGGCTCTTCTGCACTGTGTATACAGACGGCCTGACACCCCGCTATTAGGTGCTGGCTCTCCTGCATGGTTTTTACAGACGGCCTGACACCCCTCTGTTGGGTGCTGGCTCTTCTGCACTGTGTATACAGACGGCCTTACACCCCGCTATTAGGTGCTGGCTCTCCTGCATGGTGTTTACAGACGGCCTGACACCCCTCTGTTGGGTGCTGGCTCTTCTGCACTGTGTATACAGACGGCCTTACACCCCGCTATTAGGTGCTGGCTCTCCTGCATGGTGTTTACACACGGCCTGACACCCCCCTGTTGGGTGCTGGCTCTTCTGCACTGTGTATACAGACGGCCTTACACACCGCTATTAGGTGCTGGCTCTCCTGCATGGTGTTTACAGACGGCCTGACACCCCTCTGTTGGGTGCTGGCTCTTCTGCACTGTGTATACAGACAGCCTTACACCCCTATATAAGGTGTCTGCTCTCCTGCACCCAGTAATAATAAATATGCATATATGTCATGAACATATTATCGCGCCTCATTCTTTTTTTATCAGGTGGGCCTTCTACAAAAATGAATTGCGATGTCACCAGACAAGCCAACTACATCTCTGGGCTTCTGTGAGGTCATCTTTACTACAGCATATACTGAAGATGGGACGGCAATAGCAGCTGACCCACAACAGGTAATGACGCGCGATAATACCTTCCTGGCACACATGCATATTTATTAAATCTGTATGTTTGCTAAAGACTGTCATTTGTACAGTATTGTTATAGCCGGCCTGACACCCCGGTATTGGGTGCTGGCTCTCCTGCACTGTGTATAGAGACAGCCTGACACCCCGGTATTGGGTGCTGGCTCTCCTGCACAGTGTATACAGACGGCCTGACACCCCGCTATTAGGTGCTGGCTCTCCTGCATGGTGTTTACAGACGGCCTGACACCCCTCTGTTGGGTGCTGGCTCTTCTGCACTGTGTATACAGACGGCCTTACACCCCGCTATTAGGTGCTGGCTCTCCTGCATGGTGTTTACAGACGGCCTGACACCCCTCTGTTGGGTGCTGGCTCTTCTGCACTGTGTATACAGACGGCCTTACACCCCGCTATTAGGTGCTGGCTCTCCTGCATGGTGTTTACAGACGGCCTGGCACCCCCCTGTTGGGTGCTGGCTCTTCTGCACTGTGTATACAGACAGCCTTACACACCGCTATTAGGTGCTGGCTCTCCTGCATGGTGTTTACAGACGGCCTGACACCCCTCTGTTGGGTGCTGGCTCTTCTGCACTGTGTATACAGACGGCCTTACACCCCTATATAAGGTGTCTGCTCTCCTGCACCCAGTAATAATAAATATGCATATATGTCATGAACATATTATCGCGCCTCATTCTTTTTTTATCAGGTGGGCCTTCTCTACAAATGAATTGCGATGTCACCAGACAAGCCAACTACATCTCTGGGCTTCTGTGAGGTCATCTTTACTACAGCATATACTGAAGATGGGACGGCAATAGCAGCTGACCCACAACAGGTAATGACGCGCGATAATACCTTCCTGGCACACATGCATATTTATTAAATCTGTATGTTTGCTAAAGACTGTCATTTGTACAGTATTGTTATAGCCGGCCTGACACCCCGGTATTGGGTGCTGGCTCTCCTGCACTGTGTATAGAGACAGCCTGACACCCCGGTATTGGGTGCTGGCTCTCCTGCACAGTGTATACAGACGGCCTGACATCCCGCTATTAGGTGCTGGCTCTCCTGCATGGTGTTTACAGATGGCCTGACACCCCTCTGTTGGGTGCTGGCTCTTCTGCACTGTGTATACAGACGGCCTGACACCCCGCTATTAGGTGCTGGCTCTCCTGCATGGTGTTTACAGACGGCCTGACACCCCCCTGTTGGGTGCTGGCTCTTCTGCACTGTGTATACAGACGGCCTTACACCCCTCTATTAGGTGCTGGCTCTCCTGCATGGTGTTTACAGACGGCCTGACACCCCGCTGTTGGGTGCTGGCTCTTCTGCACTGTGTATACAGACGGCCTGACACCCCGCTATTAGGTGCTGGCTCTCCTGCATGGTGTTTACAGACGGCCTGACACCCCTCTGTTGGGTGCTGGCTCTTCTGCACTGTGTATACAGACGGCCTTACACCCCGCTATTAGGTGCTGGCTCTCCTGCATGGTGTTTACAGACGGCCTGACACCCCTCTGTTGGGTGCTGGCTCTTCTGCACTGTGTATACAGACGGCCTTACACCCCGCTATTAGGTGCTGGCTCTCCTGCATGGTGTTTACAGACGGCCTGACACCCCTCTGTTGGGTGCTGGCTCTTCTGCACTGTGTATACAGACAGCCTTACACCCCTATATAAGGTGTCTGCTCTCCTGCACCCAGTAATAATAAATATGCATATATGTCATGAACATATTATCGCGCCTCATTCTTTTTTTATCAGGTGGGCCTTCTCTACAAATGAATTGCGATGTCACCAGACAAGCCAACTACATCTCTGGGCTTCTGTGAGGTCATCTTTACTACAGCATATACTGAAGATGGGACGGCAATAGCAGCTGACCCACAACAGGTAATGACGCGCGATAATACCTTCCTGGCACACATGCATATTTATTAAATCTGTATGTTTGCTAAAGACTGTCATTTGTACAGTATTGTTATAGCCGGCCTGACACCCCGGTATTGGGTGCTGGCTCTCCTGCACTGTGTATAGAGACAGCCGGACACCCCGGTATTGGGTGCTGGCTCTCCTGCACAGTGTATACAGACGGCCTGACATCCCGCTATTAGGTGCTGGCTCTCCTGCATGGTGTTTACAGACGGCCTGACACCCCTCTGTTGGGTGCTGGCTCTTCTGCACTGTGTATACAGACGGCCTGACACCCCGCTATTAGGTGCTGGCTCTCCTGCATGGTGTTTACAGACGGCCTGACACCCCTCTGTTGGGTGCTGGCTCTTCTGCACTGTGTATACAGACGGCCTTACACCCCGCTATTAGGTGCTGGCTCTCCTGCATGGTGTTTACAGACGGCCTGACACCCCACTGTTGGGTGCTGGCTCTTCTGCACTGTGTATACAGACGGCCTGACACCCCGCTATTAGGTGCTGGCTCTCCTGCATGGTGTTTACAGACGGCCTGACACCCCTCTGTTGGGTGCTGGCTCTTCTGCACTGTGTATACAGACGGCCTTACACCCCGCTATTAGGTGCTGGCTCTCCTGCATGGTGTTTACAGACGGCCTGACACCCCTCTGTTGGGTGCTGGCTCTTCTGCACTGTGTATACAGACGGCCTTACACCCCGCTATTAGGTGCTGGCTCTCCTGCATGGTGTTTACAGACGGCCTGACACCCCCCTGTTGGGTGCTGGCTCTTCTGCACTGTGTATACAGACGGCCTTACACACCGCTATTAGGTGCTGGCTCTCCTGCATGGTGTTTACAGACGGCCTGACACCCCTCTGTTGGGTGCTGGCTCTTCTGCACTGTGTATACAGACGGCCTTACACCCCTATATAAGGTGTCTGCTCTCCTGCACCCAGTAATAATAAATATGCATATATGTCATGAACATATTATCGCGCCTCATTCTTTTTTTATCAGGTGGGCCTTCTCTACAAATGAATTGCGATGTCACCAGACAAGCCAACTACATCTCTGGGCTTCTGTGAGGTCATCTTTACTACAGCATATACTGAAGATGGGACGGCAATAGCAGCTGACCCACAACAGGTAATGACGCGCGATAATACCTTCCTGGCACACATGCATATTTATTAAATCTGTATGTTTGCTAAAGACTGTCATTTGTACAGTATTGTTATAGCCGGCCTGACACCCCGGTATTGGGTGCTGGCTCTCCTGCACTGTGTATAGAGACAGCCTGACACCCCGGTATTGGGTGCTGGCTCTCCTGCACAGTGTATACAGACGGCCTGACACCCCGCTATTAGGTGCTGGCTCTCCTGCATGGTGTTTACAGACGGCCTGACACCCCTCTGTTGGGTGCTGGCTCTTCTGCACTGTGTATACAGACGGCCTTACACCCCGCTATTAGGTGCTGGCTCTCCTGCATGGTGTTTACAGACGGCCTGACACCCCTCTGTTGGGTGCTGGCTCTTCTGCACTGTGTATACAGACGGCCTTACACCCCGCTATTAGGTGCTGGCTCTCCTGCATGGTGTTTACAGACGGCCTGACACCCCCCTGTTGGGTGCTGGCTCTTCTGCACTGTGTATACAGACGGCCTTACACACCGCTATTAGGTGCTGGCTCTCCTGCATGGTGTTTACAGACGACCTGACACCCCTCTGTTGGGTGCTGGCTCTTCTGCACTGTGTATACAGACGGCCTTACACCCCTATATAAGGTGTCTGCTCTCCTGCACCCAGTAATAATAAATATGCATATATGTCATGAACATATTATCGCGCCTCATTCTTTTTTTATCAGGTGGGCCTTCTCTACAAATGAATTGCGATGTCACCAGACAAGCCAACTACATCTCTGGGCTTCTGTGAGGTCATCTTTACTACAGCATATACTGAAGATGGGACGGCAATAGCAGCTGACCCACAACAGGTAATGACGCGCGATAATACCTTCCTGGCACACATGCATATTTATTAAATCTGTATGTTTGCTATAGACTGTCATTTGTACAGTATTGTTATAGCCGGCCTGACACCCCGGTATTGGGTGCTGGCTCTCCTGCACTGTGTATAGAGACAGCCTGACACCCCGGTATTGGGTGCTGGCTCTCCTGCACAGTGTATACAGACGGCCTGACATCCCGCTATTAGGTGCTGGCTCTCCTGCATGGTGTTTACAGACGGCCTGACACCCCTCTGTTGGGTGCTGGCTCTTCTGCACTGTGTATACAGACGGCCTGACACCCCGCTATTAGGTGCTGGCTCTCCTGCATGGTGTTTACAGACGGCCTGACACCCCCCTGTTGGGTGCTGGCTCTTCTGCACTGTGTATACAGACGGCCTTACACCCCGCTATTAGGTGCTGGCTCTCCTGCATGGTGTTTACAGACGGCCTGACACCCCACTGTTGGGTGCTGGCTCTTCTGCACTGTGTATACAGACGGCCTGACACCCCGCTATTAGGTGCTGGCTCTCCTGCATGGTGTTTACAGACGGCCTGACACCCCTCTGTTGGGTGCTGGCTCTTCTGCACTGTGTATACAGACGGCCTTACACCCCGCTATTAGGTGCTGGCTCTCCTGCATGGTGTTTACAGACGGCCTGACACCCCTCTGTTGGGTGCTGGCTCTTCTGCACTGTGTATACAGACGGCCTTACACCCCGCTATTAGGTGCTGGCTCTCCTGCATGGTGTTTACAGACGGCCTGACACCCCCCTGTTGGGTGCTGGCTCTTCTGCACTGTGTATACAGACGGCCTTACACACCGCTATTAGGTGCTGGCTCTCCTGCATGGTGTTTACAGACGGCCTGACACCCCTCTGTTGGGTGCTGGCTCTTCTGCACTGTGTATACAGACAGCCTTACACCCCTATATAAGGTGTCTGCTCTCCTGCACCCAGTAATAATAAATATGCATATATGTCATGAACATATTATCGCGCCTCATTCTTTTTTTATCAGGTGGGCCTTCTCTACAAATGAATTGCGATGTCACCAGACAAGCCAACTACATCTCTGGGCTTCTGTGAGGTCATCTTTACTACAGCATATACTGAAGATGGGACGGCAATAGCAGCTGACCCACAACAGGTAATGACGCGCGATAATACCTTCCTGGCACACATGCATATTTATTAAATCTGTATGTTTGCTAAAGACTGTCATTTGTACAGTATTGTTATAGCCGGCCTGACACCCCGGTATTGGGTGCTGGCTCTCCTGCACTGTGTATAGAGACAGCCTGACACCCCGGTATTGGGTGCTGGCTCTCCTGCACAGTGTATACAGACGGCCTGACATCCCGCTATTAGGTGCCGGCTCTCCTGCATGGTGTTTACAGACGGCCTGACACCCCTCTGTTGGGTGCTGGCTCTTCTGCACTGTGTATACAGACGGCCTTACACCCCGCTATTAGGTGCTGGCTCTCCTGCATGGTGTTTACAGACGGCCTGACACCCCACTGTTGGGTGCTGGCTCTTCTGCACTGTGTATACAGACGGCCTAACACCCCGCTATTAGGTGCTGGCTCTCCTGCATGGTGTTTACAGACGGCCTGACACCCCTCTGTTGGGTGCTGGCTCTTCTGCACTGTGTATACAGACGGCCTTACACCCCGCTATTAGGTGCTGGCTCTCCTGCATGGTGTTTACAGACGGCCTGACACCCCTCTGTTGGGTGCTGGCTCTTCTGCACTGTGTATACAGACGGCCTTACACCCCGCTATTAGGTGCTGGCTCTCCTGCATGGTGTTTACAGACGGCCTGACACCCCCCTGTTGGGTGCTGGCTCTTCTGCACTGTGTATGCAGACGGCCTTACACACCGCTATTAGGTGCTGGCTCTCCTGCATGGTGTTTACAGACGGCCTGACACCCCTCTGTTGGGTGCTGGCTCTTCTGCACTGTGTATACAGACAGCCTTACACCCCTATATAAGGTGTCTGCTCTCCTGCACCCAGTAATAATAAATATGCATATATGTCATGAACATATTATCGCGCCTCATTCTTTTTTTATCAGGTGGGCCTTCTCTACAAATGAATTGCGATGTCACCAGACAAGCCAACTACATCTCTGGGCTTCTGTGAGGTCATCTTTACTACAGCATATACTGAAGATGGGACGGCAATAGCAGCTGACCCACAACAGGTAATGACGCGCGATAATACCTTCCTGGCACACATGCATATTTATTAAATCTGTATGTTTGCTAAAGACTGTCATTTGTACAGTATTGTTATAGCCGGCCTGACACCCCGGTATTGGGTGCTGGCTCTCCTGCACTGTGTATAGAGACAGCCTGACACCCCGGTATTGGGTGCTGGCTCTCCTGCACAGTGTATACAGACGGCCTGACATCCCGCTATTAGGTGCTGGCTCTCCTGCATGGTGTTTACAGACGGCCTGACACCCCTCTGTTGGGTGCTGGCTCTTCTGCACTGTGTATACAGACGGCCTGACACCCCGCTATTAGGTGCTGGCTCTCCTGCATGGTGTTTACAGACGGCCTGACACCCCTCTGTTGGGTGCTGGCTCTTCTGCACTGTGTATACAGACGGCCTTACACCCCGCTATTAGGTGCTGGCTCTCCTGCATGGTGTTTACAGACGGCCTGACACCCCCCTGTTGGGTGCTGGCTCTTCTGCACTGTGTATACAGACGGCCTTACACACCGCTATTAGGTGCTGGCTCTCCTGCATGGTGTTTACAGACGGCCTGACACCCCTCTGTTGGGTGCTGGCTCTTCTGCACTGTGTATACAGACGGCCTTACACCCCTATATAAGGTGTCTGCTCTCCTGCACCCAGTAATAATAAATATGCATATATGTCATGAACATATTATTGCGCCTCATTCTTTTTTTATCAGGTGGACCTTCTACAAAAATGAATTGCGATGTCACCAGACAAGCCAACTACATCTCTGGGCTTCTGTGAGGTCATCTTTACTACAGCATATACTGAAAATGGGACGGCAATAGCAGCTGACCCACAACAGGTAATGACGCGCGATAATACCTTCCTGGCACACATGCATATTTATTAAATCTGTAGGTTTGCTAAAGACTGTCATTTGTACAGTATTGTTATAGCCGGCCTGACACCCCGGTATTGGGTGCTGGCTCTCCTGCACTGTGTATAGAGACAGCCTGACACCCCGGTATTGGGTGCTGGCTCTCCTGCACAGTGTATACAGACGGCCTGACATCCCGCTATTAGGTGCTGGCTCTCCTGCATGGTGTTTACAGACGGCCTGACACCCCTCTGTTGGGTGCTGGCTCTTCTGCATTGTGTATACAGACGGCCTGACACCCCGCTATTAGGTGCTGGCTCTCCTGCATTGTGTTTACAGACGGCCTGACACCCCTCTGTTGGGTGCTGGCTCTTCTGCACTGTGTATACAGATGGCCTTACACCCCGCTATTAGGTGCTGGCTCTCCTGCATGGTGTTTACAGACGGCCTGACACCCCTCTGTTGGGTGCTGGCTCTTCTGCACTGTGTATACAGACGGCCTTACACCCCGCTATTAGGTGCTGGATCTCCTGCATGGTGTTTACAGACGGCCTGACACCCCTCTGTTGGGTGCTGGCTCTTCTGCACTGTGTATACAGACGGCCTTACACCCCGCTATTAGGTGCTGGCTCTCCTGCATGGTGTTTACAGACGGCCTGACACCCCCCTGTTGGGTGCTGGCTCTTCTGCACTGTGTATACAGACGGCCTTACACACCGCTATTAGGTGCTGGCTCTCCTGCATGGTGTTTACAGACGGCCTGACACCCCTCTGTTGGGTGCTGGCTCTTCTGCACTGTGTATACAGACGGCCTTACACCCCTATATAAGGTGTCTGCTCTCCTGCACCCAGTAATAATAAATATGCATATATGTCATGAACATATTATCGCGCCTCATTCTTTTTTTATCAGGTGGGCCTTCTCTACAAATGAATTGCGATGTCACCAGACAAGCCAACTACATCTCTGGGCTTCTGTGAGGTCATCTTTACTACAGCATATACTGAAGATGGGACGGCAATAGCAGCTGACCCACAACAGGTAATGACGCGCGATAATACCTTCCTGGCACACATGCATATTTATTAAATCTGTATGTTTGCTAAAGACTGTCATTTGTACAGTATTGTTATAGCCGGCCTGACACCCCGGTATTGGGTGCTGGCTCTCCTGCACTGTGTATAGAGACAGCCTGACACCCCGGTATTGGGTGCTGGCTCTCCTGCACAGTGTATACAGACGGCCTGACATCCCGCTATTAGGTGCTGGCTCTCCTGCATGGTGTTTACAGACGGCCTGACACCCCTCTGTTGGGTGCTGGCTCTTCTGCACTGTGTATACAGACGGCCTTACACCCCGCTATTAGGTGCTGGCTCTCCTGCATGGTGTTTACAGACGGCCTGACACCCCACTGTTGGGTGCTGGCTCTTCTGCACTGTGTATACAGACGGCCTGACACCCCGCTATTAGGTGCTGGCTCTCCTGCATGGTGTTTACAGACGGCCTGACACCCCTCTGTTGGGTGCTGGCTCTTCTGCACTGTGTATACAGACGGCCTGACACCCCGCTATTAGGGGCTGGCTCTCCTGCATGGTGTTTACAGACGGCCTGACACCCCTCTGTTGGGTGCTGGCTCTTCTGCACTGTGTATACAGACGGCCTTACACCCCGCTATTAGGTGCTGGCTCTCCTGCATGGTTTTTACAGACGGCCTGACACCCCTCTGTTGGGTGCTGGCTCTTCTGCACTGTGTATACAGACGGCCTTACACCCCGCTATTAGGTGCTGGCTCTCCTGCATGGTGTTTACAGACGGCCTGACACCCCACTGTTGGGTGCTGGCTCTTCTGCACTGTGTATACAGACGGCCTGACACCCCGCTATTAGGTGCTGGCTCTCCTGCATGGTGTTTACAGACGGCCTGACACCCCTCTGTTGGGTGCTGGCTCTTCTGCACTGTGTATACATACGGCCTTACACCCCGCTATTAGGTGCTGGCTCTCCTGCATGGTGTTTACAGACGGCCTGACACCCCTCTGTTGGGTGCTGGCTCTTCTGCACTGTGTATACAGACGGCCTTACACCCCGCTATTAGGTGCTGGCTCTCCTGCATGGTGTTTACAGACGGCCTGACACCCCCCTGTTGGGTGCTGGCTCTTCTGCACTGTGTATACAGACGGCCTTACACACCGCTATTAGGTGCTGGCTCTCCTTCATGGTGTTTACAGACGGCCTGACACCCCTCTGTTGGGTGCTGGCTCTTCTGCACTGTGTATACAGACAGCCTTACACCCCTATATAAGGTGTCTGCTCTCCTGCACCCAGTAATAATAAATATGCATATATGTCATGAACATATTATCGCGCCTAATTCTTTTTTTATCAGGTGGGCCTTCTCTAAAAATGAATTGCGATGTCACCAGACAAGCCAACTACATCTCTGGGCTTCTGTGAGGTCATCTTTACTACAGCATATACTGAAGATGGGACGGCAATAGCAGCTGACCCACAACAGGTAATGACGCGCGATATTACCTTCCTGGCACACATGCATATTTATTAAATCTGTATGTTTGCTAAAGACTGTCATTTGTACAGTATTGTTATAGCCGACCTGACACCCCGGTATTGGGTGCTGGCTCTCCTGCACTGTGTATAGAGACAGCCTGACACCCCGGTATTGGGTGCTGGCTCTCCTGCACAGTGTATACAGACGGCCTGACATCCCGCTATCAGGTGCTGGCTCTCCTGCATGGTGTTTACAGACGGCCTGACACCCCTCTGTTGGGTGCTGGCTCTTCTGCACTGTGTATACAGACGGCCTTACACCCCGCTATTAGGTGCTGGCTCTCCTGCATGGTGTTTACAGACGACCTGACACCCCACTGTTGGGTGCTGGCTCTTCTGCACTGTGTATACAGACGGCCTGACACCCCGCTATTAGGTGCTGGCTCTCCTGCATGGTTTTTACAGACGGCCTGACACCCCTCTGTTGGGTGCTGGCTCTTCTGCACTGTGTATACAGACGGCCTTACACCCCGCTATTAGGTGCTGGCTCTCCTGCATGGTGTTTACAGACGGCCTGACACCCCTCTGTTGGGTGCTGGCTCTTCTGCACTGTGTATACAGACGGCCTTACACCCCGCTATTAGGTGCTGGCTCTCCTGCATGGTGTTTACACACGGCCTGACACCCCCCTGTTGGGTGCTGGCTCTTCTGCACTGTGTATACAGACGGCCTTACACACCGCTATTAGGTGCTGGCTCTCCTGCATGGTGTTTACAGACGGCCTGACACCCCTCTGTTGGGTGCTGGCTCTTCTGCACTGTGTATACAGACAGCCTTACACCCCTATATAAGGTGTCTGCTCTCCTGCACCCAGTAATAATAAATATGCATATATGTCATGAACATATTATCGCGCCTCATTCTTTTTTTATCAGGTGGGCCTTCTACAAAAATGAATTGCGATGTCACCAGACAAGCCAACTACATCTCTGGGCTTCTGTGAGGTCATCTTTACTACAGCATATACTGAAGATGGGACGGCAATAGCAGCTGACCCACAACAGGTAATGACGCGCGATAATACCTTCCTGGCACACATGCATATTTATTAAATCTGTATGTTTGCTAAAGACTGTCATTTGTACAGTATTGTTATAGCCGGCCTGACACCCCGGTATTGGGTGCTGGCTCTCCTGCACTGTGTATAGAGACAGCCTGACACCCCGGTATTGGGTGCTGGCTCTCCTGCACAGTGTATACAGACGGCCTGACACCCCGCTATTAGGTGCTGGCTCTCCTGCATGGTGTTTACAGACGGCCTGACACCCCTCTGTTGGGTGCTGGCTCTTCTGCACTGTGTATACAGACGGCCTTACACCCCGCTATTAGGTGCTGGCTCTCCTGCATGGTGTTTACAGACGGCCTGACACCCCTCTGTTGGGTGCTGGCTCTTCTGCACTGTGTATACAGACGGCCTTACACCCCGCTATTAGGTGCTGGCTCTCCTGCATGGTGTTTACAGACGGCCTGGCACCCCCCTGTTGGGTGCTGGCTCTTCTGCACTGTGTATACAGACAGCCTTACACACCGCTATTAGGTGCTGGCTCTCCTGCATGGTGTTTACAGACGGCCTGACACCCCTCTGTTGGGTGCTGGCTCTTCTGCACTGTGTATACAGACGGCCTTACACCCCTATATAAGGTGTCTGCTCTCCTGCACCCAGTAATAATAAATATGCATATATGTCATGAACATATTATCGCGCCTCATTCTTTTTTTATCAGGTGGGCCTTCTCTACAAATGAATTGCGATGTCACCAGACAAGCCAACTACATCTCTGGGCTTCTGTGAGGTCATCTTTACTACAGCATATACTGAAGATGGGACGGCAATAGCAGCTGACCCACAACAGGTAATGACGCGCGATAATACCTTCCTGGCACACATGCATATTTATTAAATCTGTATGTTTGCTAAAGACTGTCATTTGTACAGTATTGTTATAGCCGGCCTGACACCCCGGTATTGGGTGCTGGCTCTCCTGCACTGTGTATAGAGACAGCCTGACACCCCGGTATTGGGTGCTGGCTCTCCTGCACAGTGTATACAGACGGCCTGACATCCCGCTATTAGGTGCTGGCTCTCCTGCATGGTGTTTACAGATGGCCTGACACCCCTCTGTTGGGTGCTGGCTCTTCTGCACTGTGTATACAGACGGCCTGACACCCCGCTATTAGGTGCTGGCTCTCCTGCATGGTGTTTACAGACGGCCTGACACCCCCCTGTTGGGTGCTGGCTCTTCTGCACTGTGTATACAGACGGCCTTACACCCCTCTATTAGGTGCTGGCTCTCCTGCATGGTGTTTACAGACGGCCTGACACCCCGCTGTTGGGTGCTGGCTCTTCTGCACTGTGTATACAGACGGCCTGACACCCCGCTATTAGGTGCTGGCTCTCCTGCATGGTGTTTACAGACGGCCTGACACCCCTCTGTTGGGTGCTGGCTCTTCTGCACTGTGTATACAGACGGCCTTACACCCCGCTATTAGGTGCTGGCTCTCCTGCATGGTGTTTACAGACGGCCTGACACCCCTCTGTTGGGTGCTGGCTCTTCTGCACTGTGTATACAGACGGCCTTACACCCCGCTATTAGGTGCTGGCTCTCCTGCATGGTGTTTACAGACGGCCTGACACCCCTCTGTTGGGTGCTGGCTCTTCTGCACTGTGTATACAGACAGCCTTACACCCCTATATAAGGTGTCTGCTCTCCTGCACCCAGTAATAATAAATATGCATATATGTCATGAACATATTATCGCGCCTCATTCTTTTTTTATCAGGTGGGCCTTCTCTACAAATGAATTGCGATGTCACCAGACAAGCCAACTACATCTCTGGGCTTCTGTGAGGTCATCTTTACTACAGCATATACTGAAGATGGGACGGCAATAGCAGCTGACCCACAACAGGTAATGACGCGCGATAATACCTTCCTGGCACACATGCATATTTATTAAATCTGTATGTTTGCTAAAGACTGTCATTTGTACAGTATTGTTATAGCCGGCCTGACACCCCGGTATTGGGTGCTGGCTCTCCTGCACTGTGTATAGAGACAGCCGGACACCCCGGTATTGGGTGCTGGCTCTCCTGCACAGTGTATACAGACGGCCTGACATCCCGCTATTAGGTGCTGGCTCTCCTGCATGGTGTTTACAGACGGCCTGACACCCCTCTGTTGGGTGCTGGCTCTTCTGCACTGTGTATACAGACGGCCTGACACCCCGCTATTAGGTGCTGGCTCTCCTGCATGGTGTTTACAGACGGCCTGACACCCCTCTGTTGGGTGCTGGCTCTTCTGCACTGTGTATACAGACGGCCTTACACCCCGCTATTAGGTGCTGGCTCTCCTGCATGGTGTTTACAGACGGCCTGACACCCCACTGTTGGGTGCTGGCTCTTCTGCACTGTGTATACAGACGGCCTGACACCCCGCTATTAGGTGCTGGCTCTCCTGCATGGTGTTTACAGACGGCCTGACACCCCTCTGTTGGGTGCTGGCTCTTCTGCACTGTGTATACAGACGGCCTTACACCCCGCTATTAGGTGCTGGCTCTCCTGCATGGTGTTTACAGACGGCCTGACACCCCTCTGTTGGGTGCTGGCTCTTCTGCACTGTGTATACAGACGGCCTTACACCCCGCTATTAGGTGCTGGCTCTCCTGCATGGTGTTTACAGACGGCCTGACACCCCCCTGTTGGGTGCTGGCTCTTCTGCACTGTGTATACAGACGGCCTTACACACCGCTATTAGGTGCTGGCTCTCCTGCATGGTGTTTACAGACGGCCTGACACCCCTCTGTTGGGTGCTGGCTCTTCTGCACTGTGTATACAGACGGCCTTACACCCCTATATAAGGTGTCTGCTCTCCTGCACCCAGTAATAATAAATATGCATATATGTCATGAACATATTATCGCGCCTCATTCTTTTTTTATCAGGTGGGCCTTCTCTACAAATGAATTGCGATGTCACCAGACAAGCCAACTACATCTCTGGGCTTCTGTGAGGTCATCTTTACTACAGCATATACTGAAGATGGGACGGCAATAGCAGCTGACCCACAACAGGTAATGACGCGCGATAATACCTTCCTGGCACACATGCATATTTATTAAATCTGTATGTTTGCTAAAGACTGTCATTTGTACAGTATTGTTATAGCCGGCCTGACACCCCGGTATTGGGTGCTGGCTCTCCTGCACTGTGTATAGAGACAGCCTGACACCCCGGTATTGGGTGCTGGCTCTCCTGCACAGTGTATACAGACGGCCTGACACCCCGCTATTAGGTGCTGGCTCTCCTGCATGGTGTTTACAGACGGCCTGACACCCCTCTGTTGGGTGCTGGCTCTTCTGCACTGTGTATACAGACGGCCTTACACCCCGCTATTAGGTGCTGGCTCTCCTGCATGGTGTTTACAGACGGCCTGACACCCCTCTGTTGGGTGCTGGCTCTTCTGCACTGTGTATACAGACGGCCTTACACCCCGCTATTAGGTGCTGGCTCTCCTGCATGGTGTTTACAGACGGCCTGACACCCCCCTGTTGGGTGCTGGCTCTTCTGCACTGTGTATACAGACGGCCTTACACACCGCTATTAGGTGCTGGCTCTCCTGCATGGTGTTTACAGACGACCTGACACCCCTCTGTTGGGTGCTGGCTCTTCTGCACTGTGTATACAGACGGCCTTACACCCCTATATAAGGTGTCTGCTCTCCTGCACCCAGTAATAATAAATATGCATATATGTCATGAACATATTATCGCGCCTCATTCTTTTTTTATCAGGTGGGCCTTCTCTACAAATGAATTGCGATGTCACCAGACAAGCCAACTACATCTCTGGGCTTCTGTGAGGTCATCTTTACTACAGCATATACTGAAGATGGGACGGCAATAGCAGCTGACCCACAACAGGTAATGACGCGCGATAATACCTTCCTGGCACACATGCATATTTATTAAATCTGTATGTTTGCTATAGACTGTCATTTGTACAGTATTGTTATAGCCGGCCTGACACCCCGGTATTGGGTGCTGGCTCTCCTGCACTGTGTATAGAGACAGCCTGACACCCCGGTATTGGGTGCTGGCTCTCCTGCACAGTGTATACAGACGGCCTGACATCCCGCTATTAGGTGCTGGCTCTCCTGCATGGTGTTTACAGACGGCCTGACACCCCTCTGTTGGGTGCTGGCTCTTCTGCACTGTGTATACAGACGGCCTGACACCCCGCTATTAGGTGCTGGCTCTCCTGCATGGTGTTTACAGACGGCCTGACACCCCCCTGTTGGGTGCTGGCTCTTCTGCACTGTGTATACAGACGGCCTTACACCCCGCTATTAGGTGCTGGCTCTCCTGCATGGTGTTTACAGACGGCCTGACACCCCACTGTTGGGTGCTGGCTCTTCTGCACTGTGTATACAGACGGCCTGACACCCCGCTATTAGGTGCTGGCTCTCCTGCATGGTGTTTACAGACGGCCTGACACCCCTCTGTTGGGTGCTGGCTCTTCTGCACTGTGTATACAGACGGCCTTACACCCCGCTATTAGGTGCTGGCTCTCCTGCATGGTGTTTACAGACGGCCTGACACCCCTCTGTTGGGTGCTGGCTCTTCTGCACTGTGTATACAGACGGCCTTACACCCCGCTATTAGGTGCTGGCTCTCCTGCATGGTGTTTACAGACGGCCTGACACCCCCCTGTTGGGTGCTGGCTCTTCTGCACTGTGTATACAGACGGCCTTACACACCGCTATTAGGTGCTGGCTCTCCTGCATGGTGTTTACAGACGGCCTGACACCCCTCTGTTGGGTGCTGGCTCTTCTGCACTGTGTATACAGACAGCCTTACACCCCTATATAAGGTGTCTGCTCTCCTGCACCCAGTAATAATAAATATGCATATATGTCATGAACATATTATCGCGCCTCATTCTTTTTTTATCAGGTGGGCCTTCTCTACAAATGAATTGCGATGTCACCAGACAAGCCAACTACATCTCTGGGCTTCTGTGAGGTCATCTTTACTACAGCATATACTGAAGATGGGACGGCAATAGCAGCTGACCCACAACAGGTAATGACGCGCGATAATACCTTCCTGGCACACATGCATATTTATTAAATCTGTATGTTTGCTAAAGACTGTCATTTGTACAGTATTGTTATAGCCGGCCTGACACCCCGGTATTGGGTGCTGGCTCTCCTGCACTGTGTATAGAGACAGCCTGACACCCCGGTATTGGGTGCTGGCTCTCCTGCACAGTGTATACAGACGGCCTGACATCCCGCTATTAGGTGCCGGCTCTCCTGCATGGTGTTTACAGACGGCCTGACACCCCTCTGTTGGGTGCTGGCTCTTCTGCACTGTGTATACAGACGGCCTTACACCCCGCTATTAGGTGCTGGCTCTCCTGCATGGTGTTTACAGACGGCCTGACACCCCACTGTTGGGTGCTGGCTCTTCTGCACTGTGTATACAGACGGCCTAACACCCCGCTATTAGGTGCTGGCTCTCCTGCATGGTGTTTACAGACGGCCTGACACCCCTCTGTTGGGTGCTGGCTCTTCTGCACTGTGTATACAGACGGCCTTACACCCCGCTATTAGGTGCTGGCTCTCCTGCATGGTGTTTACAGACGGCCTGACACCCCTCTGTTGGGTGCTGGCTCTTCTGCACTGTGTATACAGACGGCCTTACACCCCGCTATTAGGTGCTGGCTCTCCTGCATGGTGTTTACAGACGGCCTGACACCCCCCTGTTGGGTGCTGGCTCTTCTGCACTGTGTATGCAGACGGCCTTACACACCGCTATTAGGTGCTGGCTCTCCTGCATGGTGTTTACAGACGGCCTGACACCCCTCTGTTGGGTGCTGGCTCTTCTGCACTGTGTATACAGACAGCCTTACACCCCTATATAAGGTGTCTGCTCTCCTGCACCCAGTAATAATAAATATGCATATATGTCATGAACATATTATCGCGCCTCATTCTTTTTTTATCAGGTGGGCCTTCTCTACAAATGAATTGCGATGTCACCAGACAAGCCAACTACATCTCTGGGCTTCTGTGAGGTCATCTTTACTACAGCATATACTGAAGATGGGACGGCAATAGCAGCTGACCCACAACAGGTAATGACGCGCGATAATACCTTCCTGGCACACATGCATATTTATTAAATCTGTATGTTTGCTAAAGACTGTCATTTGTACAGTATTGTTATAGCCGGCCTGACACCCCGGTATTGGGTGCTGGCTCTCCTGCACTGTGTATAGAGACAGCCTGACACCCCGGTATTGGGTGCTGGCTCTCCTGCACAGTGTATACAGACGGCCTGACATCCCGCTATTAGGTGCTGGCTCTCCTGCATGGTGTTTACAGACGGCCTGACACCCCTCTGTTGGGTGCTGGCTCTTCTGCACTGTGTATACAGACGGCCTGACACCCCGCTATTAGGTGCTGGCTCTCCTGCATGGTGTTTACAGACGGCCTGACACCCCTCTGTTGGGTGCTGGCTCTTCTGCACTGTGTATACAGACGGCCTTACACCCCGCTATTAGGTGCTGGCTCTCCTGCATGGTGTTTACAGACGGCCTGACACCCCCCTGTTGGGTGCTGGCTCTTCTGCACTGTGTATACAGACGGCCTTACACACCGCTATTAGGTGCTGACTCTCCTGCATGGTGTTTACAGACGGCCTGACACCCCTCTGTTGGGTGCTGGCTCTTCTGCACTGTGTATACAGACGGCCTTACACCCCTATATAAGGTGTCTGCTCTCCTGCACCCAGTAATAATAAATATGCATATATGTCATGAACATATTATCGCGCCTCATTCTTTTTTTATCAGGTGGGCCTTCTACAAAAATGAATTGCGATGTCACCAGACAAGCCAACTACATCTCTGGGCTTCTGTGAGGTCATCTTTACTACAGCATATACTGAAAATGGGACGGCAATAGCAGCTGACCCACAACAGGTAATGACGCGCGATAATACCTTCCTGGCACACATGCATATTTATTAAATCTGTATGTTTGCTAAAGACTGTCATTTGTACAGTATTGTTATAGCCGGCCTGACACCCCGGTATTGGGTGCTGGCTCTCCTGCACTGTGTATAGAGACAGCCTGACACCCCGGTATTGGGTGCTGGCTCTCCTGCACAGTGTATACAGACGGCCTGACATCCCGCTATTAGGTGCTGGCTCTCCTGCATGGTGTTTACAGACGGCCTGACACCCCTCTGTTGGGTGCTGGCTCTTCTGCATTGTGTATACAGACGGCCTGACACCCCGCTATTAGGTGCTGGCTCTCCTGCATTGTGTTTACAGATGGCCTGACACCCCTCTGTTGGGTGCTGGCTCTTCTGCACTGTGTATACAGATGGCCTTACACCCCGCTATTAGGTGCTGGCTCTCCTGCATGGTGTTTACAGACGGCCTGACACCCCTCTGTTGGGTGCTGGCTCTTCTGCACTGTGTATACAGACGGCCTTACACCCCGCTATTAGGTGCTGGCTCTCCTGCATGGTGTTTACAGACGGCCTGACACCCCACTGTTGGGTGCTGGCTCTTCTGCACTGTGTATACAGACGGCCTTACACCCCGCTATTAGGTGCTGGCTCTCCTGCATGGTGTTTACAGACGGCCTGACACCCCTCTGTTGGGTGCTGGCTCTTCTGCACTGTGTATACAGACGGCCTTACACCCCGCTATTAGGTGCTGGCTCTCCTGCATGGTGTTTACAGACGGCCTGACACCCCCCTGTTGGGTGCTGGCTCTTCTGCACTGTGTATACAGACGGCCTTACACACCGCTATTAGGTGCTGGCTCTCCTGCATGGTGTTTACAGACGGCCTGACACCCCTCTGTTGGGTGCTGGCTCTTCTGCACTGTGTATACAGACAGCCTTACACCCCTATATAAGGTGTCTGCTCTCCTGCACCCAGTAATAATAAATATGCATATATGTCATGAACATATTATCGCGCCTCATTCTTTTTTTATCAGGTGGGCCTTCTCTTCAAATGAATTGCGATGTCACCAGACAAGCCAACTACATATCTGGGCTTCTGTGAGGTCATCTTTACTACGGCATATACTGAAGATCGGACGGCAATAGCAGCTGACCCACAACAGGTAATACCTTCCTGGCACACATGCATATTTATTAAATCTGTATGTTTGCTAAAGACTGTCATTTGTACAGTATTGTTATAGCCGGCCTGACACCCCGGTATTGGGTGCTGGCTCTCCTGCACTGTGTATAGAGACAGCCTGACACCCCGGTATTGGGTGCTGGCTCTCCTGCACAGTGTATACAGACGGCCTGACATCCCGCTATTAGGTGCTGGCTCTCCTGCATGGTGTTTACAGACGGCCTGACACCCCTCTGTTGGGTGCTGGCTCTTCTGCACTGTGTATACAGACGGCCTGACACCCCGCTATTAGGTGCTGGCTCTCCTGCATGGTGTTTACAGACGGCCTGACACCCCTCTGTTGGGTGCTGGCTCTTCTGCACTGTGTATACAGACGGCCTGACACCCCGCTATTAGGTGCTGGCTCTCCTGCATGGTGTTTACAGACGGCCTGACACCCCTCTGTTGGGTGCTGGCTCTTCTGCACTGTGTATACAGACGGCCTTACACCCCGCTATTAGGTGCTGGCTCTCCTGCATGGTGTTTACAGACTGCCTGACACCCCCCTGTTGGGTGCTGGCTCTTCTGCATTGTGTATACAGACGGCCTGACACCCCGCTATTAGGTGCTGGCTCTCCTGCATTGTGTTTACAGACGGCCTGACACCCCTCTGTTGGGTGCTGGCTCTTCTGCACTGTGTATACAGATGGCCTTACACCCCGCTATTAGGTGCTGGCTCTCCTGCATGGTGTTTACAGACGGCCTGACACCCCTCTGTTGGGTGCTGGCTCTTCTGCACTGTGTATACAGACGGCCTTACACCCCGCTATTAGGTGCTGGCTCTCCTGCATGGTGTTTACAGACTGCCTGACACCCCCCTGTTGGGTGCTGGCTCTTCTGCATTGTGTATACAGACGGCCTGACACCCCGCTATTAGGTGCTGGCTCTCCTGCATTGTGTTTACAGACGGCCTGACACCCCTCTGTTGGGTGCTGGCTCTTCTGCACTGTGTATACAGATGGCCTTACACCCCGCTATTAGGTGCTGGCTCTCCTGCATGGTGTTTACAGACGGCCTGACACCCCTCTGTTGGGTGCTGGCTCTTCTGCACTGTGTATACAGACGGCCTTACACCCCTATATAAGGTGTCTGCTCTCCTGCACCCAGTAATAATAAATATGCATATATGTCATGAACATATTATCGCGCCTCATTCTTTTTTTATCAGGTGGGCCTTCTACAAAAATGAATTGCGATGTCACCAGACAAGCCAACTACATCTCTGGGCTTCTGTGAGGTCATCTTTACTACAGCATATACTGAAAATGGGACGGCAATAGCAGCTGACCCACAACAGGTAATGACGCGCGATAATACCTTCCTGGCACACATGCATATTTATTAAATCTGTATGTTTGCTAAAGACTGTCATTTGTACAGTATTGTTATAGCCGGCCTGACACCCCGCTATTAGGTGCTGGCTCTCCTGCATGGTGTTTACAGACGGCCTGACACCCCTCTGTTGGGTGCTGGCTCTTCTGCACTGTGTATACAGACGGCCTGACACCCCGCTATTAGGTGCTGGCTCTCCTGCATGGTGTTTACAGACGGCCTGACACCCCACTGTTGGGTGCTGGCTCTTCTGCACTGTGTATACAGACGGCCTGACACCCCGCTATTAGGTGCTGGCTCTCCTGCATGGTGTTTACAGACGGCCTGACACCCCTCTGTTGGGTGCTGGCTCTTCTGCACTGTGTATACAGACGGCCTTACACCCCGCTATTAGGTGCTGGCTCTCCTGCATGGTGTTTACAGACGGCCTGACACCCCTCTGTTGGGTGCTGGCTCTTCTGCACTGTGTATACAGACGGCCTTACACCCCGCTATTAGGTGCTGGCTCTCCTGCATGGTGTTTACAGACGGCCTGACACCCCCCTGTTGGGTGCTGGCTCTTCTGCACTGTGTATACAGACGGCCTTACACACCGCTATTAGGTGCTGGCTCTCCTGCATGGTGTTTACAGACAGCCTGACACCCCTCTGTTGGGTGCTGGCTCTTCTGCACTGTGTATACAGACAGCCTTACACCCCTATATAAGGTGTCTGCTCTCCTGCACCCAGTAATAATAAATATGCATATATGTCATGAACATATTATCGCGCCTCATTCTTTTTTTATCAGGTGGGCCTTCTCTACAAATGAATTGCGATGTCACCAGACAAGCCAACTACATCTCTGGGCTTCTGTGAGGTCATCTTTACTACAGCATATACTGAAGATGGGACGGCAATAGCAGCTGACCCACAACAGGTAATGACGCGCGATAATACCTTCCTGGCACACATGCATATTTATTAAATCTGTATGTTTGCTAAAGACTGTCATTTGTACAGTATTGTTATAGCCGGCCTGACACCCCGGTATTGGGTGCTGGCTCTCCTGCACTGTGTATAGAGACAGCCTGACACCCCGGTATTGGGTGCTGGCTCTCCTGCACAGTGTATACAGACGGCCTGACATCCCGCTATTAGGTGCCGGCTCTCCTGCATGGTGTTTACAGACGGCCTGACACCCCTCTGTTGGGTGCTGGCTCTTCTGCACTGTGTATACAGACGGCCTTACACCCCGCTATTAGGTGCTGGCTCTCCTGCATGGTGTTTACAGACGGCCTGACACCCCACTGTTGGGTGCTGGCTCTTCTGCACTGTGTATACAGACGGCCTAACACCCCGCTATTAGGTGCTGGCTCTCCTGCATGGTGTTTACAGACGGCCTGACACCCCTCTGTTGGGTGCTGGCTCTTCTGCACTGTGTATACAGACGGCCTTACACCCCGCTATTAGGTGCTGGCTCTCCTGCATGGTGTTTACAGACGGCCTGACACCCCTCTGTTGGGTGCTGGCTCTTCTGCACTGTGTATACAGACGGCCTTACACCCCGCTATTAGGTGCTGGCTCTCCTGCATGGTGTTTACAGACGGCCTGACACCCCCCTGTTGGGTGCTGGCTCTTCTGCACTGTGTATGCAGACGGCCTTACACACCGCTATTAGGTGCTGGCTCTCCTGCATGGTGTTTACAGACGGCCTGACACCCCTCTGTTGGGTGCTGGCTCTTCTGCACTGTGTATACAGACAGCCTTACACCCCTATATAAGGTGTCTGCTCTCCTGCACCCAGTAATAATAAATATGCATATATGTCATGAACATATTATCGCGCCTCATTCTTTTTTTATCAGGTGGGCCTTCTCTACAAATGAATTGCGATGTCACCAGACAAGCCAACTACATCTCTGGGCTTCTGTGAGGTCATCTTTACTACAGCATATACTGAAGATGGGACGGCAATAGCAGCTGACCCACAACAGGTAATGACGCGCGATAATACCTTCCTGGCACACATGCATATTTATTAAATCTGTATGTTTGCTAAAGACTGTCATTTGTACAGTATTGTTATAGCCGGCCTGACACCCCGGTATTGGGTGCTGGCTCTCCTGCACTGTGTATAGAGACAGCCTGACACCCCGGTATTGGGTGCTGGCTCTCCTGCACAGTGTATACAGACGGCCTGACATCCCGCTATTAGGTGCTGGCTCTCCTGCATGGTGTTTACAGACGGCCTGACACCCCTCTGTTGGGTGCTGGCTCTTCTGCACTGTGTATACAGACGGCCTGACACCCCGCTATTAGGTGCTGGCTCTCCTGCATGGTGTTTACAGACGGCCTGACACCCCTCTGTTGGGTGCTGGCTCTTCTGCACTGTGTATACAGACGGCCTTACACCCCGCTATTAGGTGCTGGCTCTCCTGCATGGTGTTTACAGACGGCCTGACACCCCCCTGTTGGGTGCTGGCTCTTCTGCACTGTGTATACAGACGGCCTTACACACCGCTATTAGGTGCTGACTCTCCTGCATGGTGTTTACAGACGGCCTGACACCCCTCTGTTGGGTGCTGGCTCTTCTGCACTGTGTATACAGACGGCCTTACACCCCTATATAAGGTGTCTGCTCTCCTGCACCCAGTAATAATAAATATGCATATATGTCATGAACATATTATCGCGCCTCATTCTTTTTTTATCAGGTGGGCCTTCTACAAAAATGAATTGCGATGTCACCAGACAAGCCAACTACATCTCTGGGCTTCTGTGAGGTCATCTTTACTACAGCATATACTGAAAATGGGACGGCAATAGCAGCTGACCCACAACAGGTAATGACGCGCGATAATACCTTCCTGGCACACATGCATATTTATTAAATCTGTATGTTTGCTAAAGACTGTCATTTGTACAGTATTGTTATAGCCGGCCTGACACCCCGGTATTGGGTGCTGGCTCTCCTGCACTGTGTATAGAGACAGCCTGACACCCCGGTATTGGGTGCTGGCTCTCCTGCACAGTGTATACAGACGGCCTGACATCCCGCTATTAGGTGCTGGCTCTCCTGCATGGTGTTTACAGACGGCCTGACACCCCTCTGTTGGGTGCTGGCTCTTCTGCATTGTGTATACAGACGGCCTGACACCCCGCTATTAGGTGCTGGCTCTCCTGCATTGTGTTTACAGATGGCCTGACACCCCTCTGTTGGGTGCTGGCTCTTCTGCACTGTGTATACAGATGGCCTTACACCCCGCTATTAGGTGCTGGCTCTCCTGCATGGTGTTTACAGACGGCCTGACACCCCTCTGTTGGGTGCTGGCTCTTCTGCACTGTGTATACAGACGGCCTTACACCCCGCTATTAGGTGCTGGCTCTCCTGCATGGTGTTTACAGACGGCCTGACACCCCACTGTTGGGTGCTGGCTCTTCTGCACTGTGTATACAGACGGCCTTACACCCCGCTATTAGGTGCTGGCTCTCCTGCATGGTGTTTACAGACGGCCTGACACCCCTCTGTTGGGTGCTGGCTCTTCTGCACTGTGTATACAGACGGCCTTACACCCCGCTATTAGGTGCTGGCTCTCCTGCATGGTGTTTACAGACGGCCTGACACCCCCCTGTTGGGTGCTGGCTCTTCTGCACTGTGTATACAGACGGCCTTACACACCGCTATTAGGTGCTGGCTCTCCTGCATGGTGTTTACAGACGGCCTGACACCCCTCTGTTGGGTGCTGGCTCTTCTGCACTGTGTATACAGACAGCCTTACACCCCTATATAAGGTGTCTGCTCTCCTGCACCCAGTAATAATAAATATGCATATATGTCATGAACATATTATCGCGCCTCATTCTTTTTTTATCAGGTGGGCCTTCTCTTCAAATGAATTGCGATGTCACCAGACAAGCCAACTACATATCTGGGCTTCTGTGAGGTCATCTTTACTACGGCATATACTGAAGATCGGACGGCAATAGCAGCTGACCCACAACAGGTAATACCTTCCTGGCACACATGCATATTTATTAAATCTGTATGTTTGCTAAAGACTGTCATTTGTACAGTATTGTTATAGCCGGCCTGACACCCCGGTATTGGGTGCTGGCTCTCCTGCACTGTGTATAGAGACAGCCTGACACCCCGGTATTGGGTGCTGGCTCTCCTGCACAGTGTATACAGACGGCCTGACATCCCGCTATTAGGTGCTGGCTCTCCTGCATGGTGTTTACAGACGGCCTGACACCCCTCTGTTGGGTGCTGGCTCTTCTGCACTGTGTATACAGACGGCCTGACACCCCGCTATTAGGTGCTGGCTCTCCTGCATGGTGTTTACAGACGGCCTGACACCCCTCTGTTGGGTGCTGGCTCTTCTGCACTGTGTATACAGACGGCCTGACACCCCGCTATTAGGTGCTGGCTCTCCTGCATGGTGTTTACAGACGGCCTGACACCCCTCTGTTGGGTGCTGGCTCTTCTGCACTGTGTATACAGACGGCCTTACACCCCGCTATTAGGTGCTGGCTCTCCTGCATGGTGTTTACAGACTGCCTGACACCCCCCTGTTGGGTGCTGGCTCTTCTGCATTGTGTATACAGACGGCCTGACACCCCGCTATTAGGTGCTGGCTCTCCTGCATTGTGTTTACAGACGGCCTGACACCCCTCTGTTGGGTGCTGGCTCTTCTGCACTGTGTATACAGATGGCCTTACACCCCGCTATTAGGTGCTGGCTCTCCTGCATGGTGTTTACAGACGGCCTGACACCCCTCTGTTGGGTGCTGGCTCTTCTGCACTGTGTATACAGACGGCCTTACACCCCGCTATTAGGTGCTGGCTCTCCTGCATGGTGTTTACAGACTGCCTGACACCCCCCTGTTGGGTGCTGGCTCTTCTGCATTGTGTATACAGACGGCCTGACACCCCGCTATTAGGTGCTGGCTCTCCTGCATTGTGTTTACAGACGGCCTGACACCCCTCTGTTGGGTGCTGGCTCTTCTGCACTGTGTATACAGATGGCCTTACACCCCGCTATTAGGTGCTGGCTCTCCTGCATGGTGTTTACAGACGGCCTGACACCCCTCTGTTGGGTGCTGGCTCTTCTGCACTGTGTATACAGACGGCCTTACACCCCTATATAAGGTGTCTGCTCTCCTGCACCCAGTAATAATAAATATGCATATATGTCATGAACATATTATCGCGCCTCATTCTTTTTTTATCAGGTGGGCCTTCTACAAAAATGAATTGCGATGTCACCAGACAAGCCAACTACATCTCTGGGCTTCTGTGAGGTCATCTTTACTACAGCATATACTGAAAATGGGACGGCAATAGCAGCTGACCCACAACAGGTAATGACGCGCGATAATACCTTCCTGGCACACATGCATATTTATTAAATCTGTATGTTTGCTAAAGACTGTCATTTGTACAGTATTGTTATAGCCGGCCTGACACCCCGCTATTAGGTGCTGGCTCTCCTGCATGGTGTTTACAGACGGCCTGACACCCCTCTGTTGGGTGCTGGCTCTTCTGCACTGTGTATACAGACGGCCTGACACCCCGCTATTAGGTGCTGGCTCTCCTGCATGGTGTTTACAGACGGCCTGACACCCCTCTGTTGGGTGCTGGCTCTTCTGCACTGTGTATACAGACGGCCTTACACCCCGCTATTAGGTGCTGGCTCTCCTGCATGGTGTTTACAGACGGCCTGACACCCCACTGTTGGGTGCTGGCTCTTCTGCACTGTGTATACAGACGGCCTGACACCCCGCTATTAGGTGCTGGCTCTCCTGCATGGTGTTTACAGACGGCCTGACACCCCTCTGTTGGGTGCTGGCTCTTCTGCACTGTGTATACAGACGGCCTTACACCCCGCTATTAGGTGCTGGCTCTCCTGCATGGTGTTTACAGACGGCCTGACACCCCTCTGTTGGGTGCTGGCTCTTCTGCACTGTGTATACAGACGGCCTTACACCCCGCTATTAGGTGCTGGCTCTCCTGCATGGTGTTTACAGACGGCCTGACACCCCCCTGTTGGGTGCTGGCTCTTCTGCACTGTGTATACAGACGGCCTTACACACCGCTATTAGGTGCTGGCTCTCCTGCATGGTGTTTACAGACGGCCTGACACCCCTCTGTTGGGTGCTGGCTCTTCTGCACTGTGTATACAGACGGCCTTACACCCCTATATAAGGTGTCTGCTCTCCTGCACCCAGTAATAATAAATATGCATATATGTCATGAACATATTATCGCGCCTCATTCTTTTTTTATCAGGTGGGCCTTCTCTACAAATGAATTGCGATGTCACCAGACAAGCCAACTACATCTCTGGGCTTCTGTGAGGTCATCTTTACTACAGCATATACTGAAGATGGGACGGCAATAGCAGCTGACCCACAACAGGTAATGACGCGCGATAATACCTTCCTGGCACACATGCATATTTATTAAATCTGTATGTTTGCTAAAGACTGTCATTTGTACAGTATTGTTATAGCCGGCCTGACACCCCGGTATTGGGTGCTGGCTCTCCTGCACTGTGTATAGAGACAGCCTGACACCCCGGTATTGGGTGCTGGCTCTCCTGCACAGTGTATACAGACGGCCTGACACCCCGCTATTAGGTGCTGGCTCTCCTGCATGGTGTTTACAGACGGCCTGACACCCCTCTGTTGGGTGCTGGCTCTTCTGCACTGTGTATACAGACGGCCTTACACCCCGCTATTAGGTGCTGGCTCTCCTGCATGGTGTTTACAGACGGCCTGACACCCCTCTGTTGGGTGCTGGTTCTTCTGCACTGTGTATACAGACGGCCTTACACCCCGCTATTAGGTGCTGGCTCTCCTGCATGGTGTTTACAGACGGCCTGACACCCCCCTGTTTGGTGCTGGCTCTTCTGCACTGTGTATACAGACGGCCTTACACACCGCTATTAGGTGCTGGCTCTCCTGCATGGTGTTTACAGACGGCCTGACACCCCTCTGTTGGGTGCTGGCTCTTCTGCACTGTGTATACAGACGGCCTTACACCCCTATATAAGGTGTCTGCTCTCCTGCACCCAGTAATAATAAATATGCATATATGTCATGAACATATTATCGCGCCTCATTCTTTTTTTATCAGGTGGGCCTTCTCTACAAATGAATTGCGATGTCACCAGACAAGCCAACTACATCTCTGGGCTTCTGTGAGGTCATCTTTACTACAGCATATACTGAAGATGGGACGGCAATAGCAGCTGACCCACAACAGGTAATGACGCGCGATAATACCTTCCTGGCACACATGCATATTTATTAAATCTGTATGTTTGCTAAAGACTTTCATTTGTACAGTATTGTTATAGCCGGCCTGACACCCCGGTATTGGGTGCTGGCTCTCCTGCACTGTGTATAGAGACAGCCTGACACCCCGGTATTGGGTGCTGGCTCTCCTGCACAGTGTATACAGACGGCCTGACATCCCGCTATTAGGTGCTGGCTCTCCTGCATAGTGTTTACAGACGGCCTGACACCCCTCTGTTGGGTGCTGGCTCTTCTGCACTGTGTATACAGACGGCCTGACACCCCGCTATTAGGTGCTGGCTCTCCTGCATGGTGTTTACAGACGGCCTGACACCCCCCTGTTGGGTGCTGGCTCTTCTGCACTGTGTATACAGACGGCCTTACACCCCGCTATTAGGTGCTGGCTCTCCTGCATGGTGTTTACAGACGGCCTGACACCCCACTGTTGGGTGCTGGCTCTTCTGCACTGTGTATACAGACGGCCTGACACCCCGCTATTAGGTGCTGGCTCTCCTGCATAGTGTTTACAGACGGCCTGACACCCCTCTGTTGGGTGCTGGCTCTTCTGCACTGTGTATACAGACGGCCTTACACACCGCTATTAGGTGCTGGCTCTCCTGCATGGTGTTTACAGACGGCCTGACACCCCTCTGTTGGGTGCTGGCTCTTCTGCACTGTGTATACAGACGGCCTTACACCCCGCTATTAGGTGCTGGCTCTCCTGCATGGTGTTTACAGACGGCCTGACACCCCCCTGTTGGGTGCTGGCTCTTCTGCACTGTGTATACAGACAGCCTTACACCCTGCTATTAGGTGCTGGCTCTCCTGCATGGTGTTTACAGACGGCCTGACACCCCTCTGTTGGGTGCTGGCTCTTCTGCACTGTGTATACAGACGGCCTTACACCCCTATATAAGGTGTCTGCTCTCCTGCACCCAGTAATAATAAATATGCATATATGTCATGAACATATTATCGCGCCTCATTCTTTTTTTATCAGGTGGGCCTTCTCCACAAATGAATTGCGATGTCACCAGACGAGCCAACTACATCTCTGGGCTTCTGTGAGGTCATCTTTACTACAGCATATACTGAAGATGGGACGGCAATAGCAGCTGACCCACAACAGGTAATGACGTGCGATAATACCTTCCTGGCACACATGCATATTTATTAAATCTGTATGTTTGCTAAAGACTGTCATTTGTACAGTATTGTTATAGCCGGCCTGACACCCCGGTATTGGGTGCTGGCTCTCCTGCACTGTGTATAGAGACAGCCTGACACCCCAGTATTGGGTGCTGGCTCTCCTGCACAGTGTATACAGACGGCCTGACAACCCGCTATTAGGTGCTGGCTCTCCTGCATGGTGTTTACAGACGGCCTGACACCCGTCTGTTGGGTGCTGGCTCTTCTGCACTGTGTATACAGACGGCCTGACACCCCACTATTAGGTGCTGGCTCTCCTGCATGGTGTTTACAGACGGCCTGACACCCCTCTGTTGGGTGCTGGCTCTTCTGCACTCTGTATACAGACGGCCTTACACCCCGCTATTAGGTGCTGGCTCTCCTGCATGGTATTTACAGACGGCCTGACACCCCTCTGTTGGGTGCTGGCTCTTCTGCACTGTGTATACAGACTGCCTTACACACCACTATTAGGTGCTGGCTCTCCTGCATGGTGTTTACAGACGGCCTGACACCCCACTGTTGGGTGCTGGCTCTTCTGCACTGTGTATACAGACGGCCTGACACCCCGCTATTAGGTGCTGGCTCTCCTGCATGGTGTTTACAGACGGCCTGACACCCCTCTGTTGGGTGCTGGCTCTTCTGCACTGTGTATACAGACGCCCTTACACCCCGCTATTAGATGCTGGCTCTCCTGCATGGTGTTTACAGACGGCCTGACACCCCTCTGTTGGGTGCTGGCTCTTCTGCACTGTGTATACAGACAGCCTTACACCCCGCTATTAGGTGCTGGCTCTCCTGCATGGTGTTTACAGACGGCCTGACACCCCCCTGTTGGGTGCTGGCTCTTCTGCACTGTGTATACAGACGGCCTTACACACCGCTATTAGGTGCTGGCTCTCCTGCATGGTGTTTACAGACGGCCTGACACCCCTCTGTTGGGTGCTGGCTCTTCTGCACTGTGTATACAGACGGCCTTACACCCCTATATAAGGTGTCTGCTCTCCTGCACCCAGTAATAATAAATATGCATATATGTCATGAACATATTATCGCGCCTCATTCTTTTTTTATCAGGTGGGCCTTCTCTACAAATGAATTGCGATGTCACCAGACAAGCCAACTACATCTCTGGGCTTCTGTGAGGTCATCTTTACTACAGCATATACTGAAGATGGGACGGCAATAGCAGCTGACCCACAACAGGTAATGACGCGCGATAATACCTTCCTGGCACACATGCATATTTATTAAATCTGTATGTTTGCTAAAGACTGTCATTTGTACAGTATTGTTATAGCCGGCCTGACACCCCGGTATTGGGTGCTGGCTCTCCTGCACTGTGTATAGAGACAGCTTGACACCCCGGTATTGGGTGCTGGCTCTCCTGCACAGTGTATACAGACGGCCTGACATCCCGCTATTAGGTGCTGGCTCTCCTGCATGGTGTTTACAGACGGCCTGACACCCCTCTGTTGGGTGCTGGCTCTTCTGCACTGTGTATACAGACGGCCTGACACCCCGCTATTAGGTGCTGGCTCTCCTGCATGGTGTTTACAGACGGCCTGACACCCCTCTGTTGGGTGCTGGCTCTTCTGCACTGTGTATACAGACGGCCTTACACCCCGCTATTAGGTGCTGGCTCTCCTGCATGGTGTTTACAGACGGCCTGACACCCCTCTGTTGGGTGCTGGCTCTTCTGCACTGTGTATACAGACGGCCTTACACCCCGCTATTAGGTGCTGGCTCTCCTGCATGGTGTTTACAGACGGCCTGACACCCCACTGTTGGGTGCTGGCTCTTCTGCACTGTGTATACAGACGGCCTGACACCCCGCTATTAGGTGCTGGCTCTCCTGCATGGTGTTTACAGACGGCCTGACACCCCTCTGTTGGGTGCTGGCTCTTCTGCACTGTATATACAGACGGCCTTACACCCCGCTATTAGGTGCTGGCTCTCCTGCATGGTGTTTACAGACGGCCTGACACCCCTCTGTTGGGTGCTGGCTCTTCTGCACTGTGTATACAGACGGCCTTACACCCCGCTATTAGGTGCTGGCTCTCCTGCATGGTGTTTACAGACGGCCTGACACCCCCCTGTTGGGTGCTGGCTCTTCTGCACTGTGTATACAGACGGCCTTACACACCGCTATTAGGTGCTGGCTCTCCTGCATGGTGTTTACAGACGGCCTGACACCCCTCTGTTGGGTGCTGGCTCTTCTGCACTGTGTATACAGACAGCCTTACACCCCTATATAAGGTGTCTGCTCTCCTGCACCCAGTAATAATAAATATGCATATATGTCATGAACATATTATCGCGCCTCATTCTTTTTTTATCAGGTGGGCCTTCTCTACAAATGAATTGCGATGTCACCAGACAAGCCAACTACATCTCTGGGCTTCTGTGAGGTCATCTTTACTACAGCATATACTGAAGATGGGACGGCAATAGCAGCTGACCCACAACAGGTAATGACGCGCGATAATACCTTCCTGGCACACATGCATATTTATTAAATCTGTATGTTTGCTAAAGACTGTCATTTGTACAGTATTGTTATAGCCGACCTGACACCCCGGTATTGGGTGCTGGCTCTCCTGCACTGTGTATAGAGACAGCCTGACACCCCGGTATTGGGTGCTGGCTCTCCTGCACAGTGTATACAGACAGCCTGACATCCCGCTATTAGGTGCTGGCTCTCCTGCATGGTGTTTACAGACGGCCTGACACCCCTCTGTTGGGTGCTGGCTCTTCTGCACTGTGTATACAGACGGCCTTACACCCCGCTATTAGGTGCTGGCTCTCCTGCATGGTGTTTACAGACGACCTGACACCCCACTGTTGGGTGCTGGCTCTTCTGCACTGTGTATACAGACGGCCTGACACCCCGCTATTAGGTGCTGGCTCTCCTGCATGGTGTTTACAGACGGCCTGACACCCCTCTGTTGGGTGCTGGCTCTTCTGCACTGTGTATACAGACGGCCTTACACCCCGCTATTAGGTGCTGGCTCTCCTGCATGGTGTTTACAGACGGCCTGACACCCCTCTGTTGGGTGCTGGCTCTTCTGCACTGTGTATACAGACGGCCTTACACCCCGCTATTAGGTGCTGGCTCTCCTGCATGGTGTTTACAGACGGCCTGACACCCCTCTGTTGGGTGCTGGCTCTTCTGCACTGTGTATACAGACGGCCTTACACCCCGCTATTAGGTGCTGGCTCTCCTGCATGGTGTTTACAGACGGCCTGACACCCCTCTGTTGGGTGCTGGCTCTTCTGCACTGTGTATACAGACAGCCTTACACCCCTATATAAGGTGTCTGCTCTCCTGCACCCAGTAATAATAAATATGCATATATGTCATGAACATATTATCGCGCCTCATTCTTTTTTTATCAGGTGGGCCTTCTCTACAAATGAATTGCGATGTCACCAGACAAGCCAACTACATCTCTGGGCTTCTGTGAGGTCATCTTTACTACAGCATATACTGAAGATGGGACGGCAATAGCAGCTGACCCACAACAGGTAATGACGCGCGATAATACCTTCCTGGCACACATGCATATTTATTAAATCTGTATGTTTGCTAAAGACTGTCATTTGTACAGTATTGTTATAGCCGGCCTGACACCCCGGTATTGGGTGCTGGCTCTCCTGCACTGTGTATAGAGACAGCCGGACACCCCGGTATTGGGTGCTGGCTCTCCTGCACAGTGTATACAGACGGCCTGACATCCCGCTATTAGGTGCTGGCTCTCCTGCATGGTGTTTACAGACGGCCTGACACCCCTCTGTTGGATGCTGGCTCTTCTGCACTGTGTATACAGACGGCCTTACACCCCGCTATTAGGTGCTGGCTCTCCTGCATGGTGTTTACAGACGGCCTGACACCCCACTGTTGGGTGCTGGCTCTTCTGCACTGTGTATACAGACGGCCTGACACCCCGCTATTAGGTGCTGGCTCTCCTGCATGGTGTTTACAGACGGCCTGACACCCCTCTGTTGGGTGCTGGCTCTTCTGCACTGTGTATACAGACGGCCTTACACCCCGCTATTAGGTGCTGGCTCTCCTGCATGGTGTTTACAGACGGCCTGACACCCCTCTGTTGGGTGCTGGCTCTTCTGCACTGTGTATACAGACGGCCTTACACCCCGCTATTAGGTGCTGGCTCTCCTGCATGGTGTTTACAGACGGCCTGACACCCCCCTGTTGGGTGCTGGCTCTTCTGCACTGTGTATACAGACGGCCTTACACACCGCTATTAGGTGCTGGCTCTCCTGCATGGTGTTTACAGACGGCCTGACACCCCTCTGTTGGGTGCTGGCTCTTCTGCACTGTGTATACAGACGGCCTTACACCCCTATATAAGGTGTCTGCTCTCCTGCACCCAGTAATAATAAATATGCATATATGTCATGAACATATTATCGCGCCTCATTCTTTTTTTATCAGGTGGGCCTTCTACAAAAATGAATTGCGATGTCACCAGACAAGCCAACTACATATCTGGGCTTCTGTGAGGTCATCTTTACTACAGCATATACTGAAGATGGGACGGCAATAGCAGCTGACCCACAACAGGTAATGACGCGCGATAATAACTTCCTGGCACACATGCATATTTATTAAATCTGTATCTTTGCTAAAGACTGTCATTTGTACAGTATTGTTATAGCCGGCCTGACACCCCGGTATTGGGTGCTGGCTCTCCTGCACTGTGTATAGAGACAGCCTGACACCCCGGTATTGGGTGCTGGCTCTCCTGCACAGTGTATACAGATGGCCTGACACCCCGCTATTAGGTGCTGGCTCTCCTGCATGGTGTTTACAGACGGCCTGACACCCCTCTGTTGGGTGCTGGCTCTTCTGCACTGTGTATACAGACGGCCTTACACCCCGCTATTAGGTGCTGGCTCTCCTGCATGGTGTTTACAGACGGCCTGACACCCCTCTGTTGGGTGCTGGCTCTTCTGCACTGTGTATACAGACGGCCTTACACCCCGCTATTAGGTGCTGGCTCTCCTGCATGGTGTTTACAGATGGCCTGACACCCCCCTGTTGGGTGCTGGCTCTTCTGCACTGTGTATACAGACGGCCTTACACACCGCTATTAGGTGCTTGCTCTCCTGCATGGTGTTTACAGACGGCCTGACACCCCTCTGTTGGGTGCTGGCTCTTCTGCACTGTGTATACAGACGGCCTTACACCCCTATATAAGGTGTCTGCTCTCCTGCACCCAGTAATAATAAATATGCATATATGTCATGAACATATTATCGCGCCTCATTCTTTTTTTATCAGGTGGGCCTTCTCTACAAATGAATTGCGATGTCACCAGACAAGCCAACTACATCTCTGGGCTTCTGTGAGGTCATCTTTACTACAGCATATACTGAAGATGGGACGGCAATAGCAGCTGACCCACAACAGGTAATGACGCGCGATAATACCTTCCTGGCACACATGCATATTTATTAAATCTGTATGTTTGCTAAAGACTGTCATTTGTACAGTATTGTTATAGCCGGCCTGACACCCCGGTATTGGGTGCTGGCTCTCCTGCACTGTGTATAGAGACAGCCTGACACCCCGGTATTGGGTGCTGGCTCTCCTGCACAGTGTATACAGACGGCCTGACATCCCGCTATTAGGTGCTGGCTCTCCTGCATGGTGTTTACAGACGGCCTGACACCCCTCTGTTGGGTGCTGGCTCTTCTGCACTGTGTATACAGACGGCCTGACACCCCGCTATTAGGTGCTGGCTCTCCTGCATGGTGTTTACAGACGGCCTGACACCCCCCTGTTGGGTGCTGGCTCTTCTGCACTGTGTATACAGACGGCCTTACACCCCGCTATTAGGTGCTGGCTCTCCTGCATGGTGTTTACAGACGTCCTGACACCCCACTGTTGGGTGCTGGCTCTTCTGCACTGTGTATACAGACGGCCTGACACCCCGCTATTAGGTGCTGGCTCTCCTGCATGGTGTTTACAGACGGCCTGACACCCCTCTGTTGGGTGCTGGCTCTTCTGCACTGTGTATACAGACGGCCTTACACCCCGCTATTAGGTGCTGGCTCTCCTGCATGGTGTTTACAGACGGCCTGACACCCCTCTGTTGGGTGCTGGCTCTTCTGCACTGTGTATACAGACGGCCTTACACCCCGCTATTAGGTGCTGGCTCTCCTGCATGGTGTTTACAGACGGCCTGACACCCCCCTGTTGGGTGCTGGCTCTTCTGCACTGTGTATACAGACGGCCTTACACACCGCTATTAGGTGCTGGCTCTCCTGCATGGTGTTTACAGACGGCCTGACACCCCTCTGTTGGGTGCTGGCTCTTCTGCACTGTGTATACAGACAGCCTTACACCCCTATATAAGGTGTCTGCTCTCCTGCACCCAGTAATAATAAATATGCATATATGTCATGAACATATTATCGCGCCTCATTCTTTTTTTATCAGGTGGGCCTTCTCTACAAATGAATTGCGATGTCACCAGACAAGCCAACTACATCTCTGGGCTTCTGTGAGGTCATCTTTACTACAGCATATACTGAAGATGGGACGGCAATAGCAGCTGACCCACAACAGGTAATGACGCGCGATAATACCTTCCTGGCACACATGCATATTTATTAAATCTGTATGTTTGCTAAAGACTGTCATTTGTACAGTATTGTTATAGCCGGCCTGACACCCCGGTATTGGGTGCTGGCTCTCCTGCACTGTGTATAGAGACAGCCTGACACCCCGGTATTGGGTGCTGGCTCTCCTGCACAGTGTATACAGACGGCCTGACATCCCGCTATTAGGTGCCGGCTCTCCTGCATGGTGTTTACAGACGGCCTGACACCCCTCTGTTTGTTTGCTGGCTCTTCTGCACTGTGTATACAGACGGCCTTACACCCCGCTATTAGGTGCTGGCTCTCCTGCATGGTGTTTACAGACGGCCTGACACCCCACTGTTGGGTGCTGGCTCTTCTGCACTGTGTATACAGACGGCCTGACACCCCGCTATTAGGTGCTGGCTCTCCTGCATGGTGTTTACAGACGGCCTGACACCCCTCTGTTGGGTGCTGGCTCTTCTGCACTGTGTATACAGACGGCCTTACACCCCGCTATTAGGTGCTGGCTCTCCTGCATGGTGTTTACAGACGGCCTGACACCCCTCTGTTGGGTGCTGGCTCTTCTGCACTGTGTATACAGACGGCCTTACACCCCGCTATTAGGTGCTGGCTCTCATGCATGGTGTTTACAGACGGCCTGACACCCCCCTGTTGGGTGCTGGCTCTTCTGCACTGTGTATACAGACGGCCTTACACACCGCTATTAGGTGCTGGCTCTCCTGCATGGTGTTTACAGACGGCCTGACACCCCTCTGTTGGGTGCTGGCTCTTCTGCACTGTGTATACAGACAGCCTTACACCCCTATATAAGGTGTCTGCTCTCCTGCACCCAGTAATAATAAATATGCATATATGTCATGAACATATTATCGCGCCTCATTCTTTTTTTATCAGGTGGGCCTTCTCTACAAATGAATTGCGATGTCACCAGACAAGCCAACTACATCTCTGGGCTTCTGTGAGGTCATCTTTACTACAGCATATACTGAAGATGGGACGGCAATAGCAGCTGACCCACAACAGGTAATGACGCGCGATAATACCTTCCTGGCACACATGCATATTTATTAAATCTGTATGTTTGCTAAAGACTGTCATTTGTACAGTATTGTTATAGCCGGCCTGACACCCCGGTATTGGGTGCTGGCTCTCCTGCACTGTGTATAGAGACAGCCTGACACCCCGGTATTGGGTGCTGGCTCTCCTGCACAGTGTATACAGACGGCCTGACATCCCGCTATTAGGTGCTGGCTCTCCTGCATGGTGTTTACAGACGGCCTGAAACCCCTTTGTTGGGTGCTGGCTCTTCTGCACTGTGTATACAGACGGCCTGACACCCCGCTATTAGGTGCTGGCTCTCCTGCATTGTGTTTACAGACGGCCTGACACCCCTCTGTTGGGTGCTAGCTCTTCTGCACTGTGTATACAGACGGCCTGACACCCCGCTATTAGGTGCTGGCTCTCCTGCATGGTGTTTACAGACGGCCTGACACCCCTCTGTTGGGTGCTGGCTCTTCTGCACTGTGTATACAGACGGCCTTACACCCCGCTATTAGGTGCTGGCTCTCCTGCATGGTGTTTACAGACGGCCTGACACCCCTCTGTTGGGTGCTGGCTCTTCTGCACTGTGTATACAGACGGCCTTACACCCCGCTATTAGGTGCTGGCTCTCCTGCATGGTGTTTACAGACGGCCTGACACCCCCCTGTTGGGTGCTGGCTCTTCTGCACTGTGTATACAGACGGCCTTACACACCGCTATTAGGTGCTGGCTCTCCTGCATGGTGTTTACAGACGGCCTGACACCCCTCTGTTGGGTGCTGGCTCTTCTGCACTGTGTATACAGACGGCCTTACACCCCTATATAAGGTGTCTGCTCTCCTGCACCCAGTAATAATAAATATGCATATATGTCATGAACATATTATCGCGCCTCATTCTTTTTTTATCAGGTGGGCCTTCTCTACAAATGAATTGCGATGTCACCAGACAAGCCAACTACATCTCTGGGCTTCTGTGAGGTCATCTTTACTACAGCATATACTGAAGATGGGACGGCAATAGCAGCTGACCCACAACAGGTAATGACGCGCGATAATACCTTCCTGGCACACATGCATATTTATTAAATCTGTATGTTTGCTAAAGACTGTCATTTGTACAGTATTGTTATAGCCGACCTGACACCCCGGTATTGGGTGCTGGCTCTCCTGCACTGTGTATAGAGACAGCCTGACACCCCGGTATTGGGTGCTGGCTCTCCTGCACAGTGTATACAGACGGCCTGACATCCCGCTATTAGGTGCTGGCTCTCCTGCATGGTGTTTACAGACGGCCTGACACCCCTCTGTTGGGTGCTGGCTCTTCTGCACTGTGTATACAGACGGCCTTACACCCCGCTATTAGGTGCTGGCTCTCCTGCATGGTGTTTACAGACGACCTGACACCCCACTGTTGGGTGCTGGCTCTTCTGCACTGTGTATACAGACGGCCTGACACCCCGCTATTAGGTGCTGGCTCTCCTGCATGGTGTTTACAGACGGCCTGACACCCCTCTGTTGGGTGCTGGCTCTTCTGCACTGTGTATACAGACGGCCTTACACCCCGCTATTAGGTGCTGGCTCTCCTGCATGGTGTTTACAGACGGCCTGACACCCCTCTGTTGGTTGCTGGCTCTTCTGCACTGTGTATACAGACGGCCTTACACCCCGCTATTAGGTGCTGGCTCTCCTGCATGGTGTTTACACACGGCCTGACACCCCCCTGTTGGGTGCTGGCTCTTCTGCACTGTGTATACAGACGGCCTTACACACCGCTATTAGGTGCTGGCTCTCCTGCATGGTGTTTACAGACGGCCTGACACCCCTCTGTTGGGTGCTGGCTCTTCTGCACTGTGTATACAGACGGCCTTAAACCCCTATATAAGGTGTCTGCTCTCCTGCACCCAGTAATAATAAATATGCATATATGTCATGAACATATTATCGCGCCTCATTCTTTTTTTATCAGGTGGGCCTTCTACAAAAATGAATTGCGATGTCACTAGACAAGCCAACTACATCTCTGGGCTTCTGTGAGGTCATCTTTACTACAGCATATACTGAAGATGGGACGGCAATAGCAGCTGACCCACAACAGGTAATGACGCGCGATAATACCTTCCTGGCATACATGCATATTTATTAAATCTGTATGTTTGCTAAAGACTGTCATTTGTACAGTATTGTTATAGCCGGCCTGACACCCCGGTATTGGGTGCTGGCTCTCCTGCACTGTGTATAGAGACAGCCTGACACCCCGGTATTGGGTGCTGGCTCTCCTGCACAGTGTATACAGACGGCCTGACACCCCGCTATTAGGTGCTGGCTCTCCTGCATGGTGTTTACAGACGGCCTGACACCCCTCTGTTGGGTGCTGGCTCTTCTGCACTGTGTATACAGACGGCCTTACACCCCGCTATTAGGTGCTGGCTCTCCTGCATGGTGTTTACAGACGGCCTGACACCCCGCTATTATGTGCTGGCTCTCCTGCATGGTGTTTACAGACGGCCTGACACCCCTCTGTTGGGTGCTGGCTCTTCTGCACTGTGTATACAGACGGCCTGACACCCCGCTATTAGGTGCTGGCTCTCCTGCATGGTGTTTACAGACGGCCTGACACCCCTCTGTTGGGTGCTGGCTCTTCTGCACTGTGTATACAGACGGCCTTACACCCCGCTATTAGGTGCTGGCTCTCCTGCATGGTGTTTACAGACGGCCTGACACCCCACTGTTGGGTGCTGGCTCTTCTGCACTGTGTATACAGACGGCCTGACACCCCGCTATTAGGTGCTGGCTCTCCTGCATGGTGTTTACAGACGGCCTGACACCCCTCTGTTGGGTGCTGGCTCTTCTGCACTGTGTATACAGACGGCCTTACACCCCGCTATTAGGTGCTGGCTCTCCTGCATGGTGTTTACAGACGGCCTGACACCCCTCTGTTGGGTGCTGGCTCTTCTGCACTGTGTATACAGACGGCCTTACACCCCGCTATTAGGTGCTGGCTCTCCTGCATGGTGTTTACAGACGGCCTGACACCCCCCTGTTGGGTGCTGGCTCTTCTGCACTGTGTATACAGACGGCCTTACACACCGCTATTAGGTGCTGGCTCTCCTGCATGGTGTTTACAGACGGCCTGACACCCCTCTGTTGGGTGCTGGCTCTTCTGCACTGTGTATACAGACGGCCTTACACCCCTATATAAGGTGTCTGCTCTCCTGCACCCAGTAATAATAAATATGCATATATGTCATGAACATATTATCGCGCCTCATTCTTTTTTTATCAGGTGGGCCTTCTACAAAAATGAATTGCGATGTCACCAGACAAGCCAACTACATCTCTGGGCTTCTGTGAGGTCATCTTTACTACAGCATATACTGAAGATGGGACGGCAATAGCAGCTGACCCACAACAGGTAATGACGCGCGATAATACCTTCCTGGCACACATGCATATTTATTAAATCTGTATGTTTGCTAAAGACTGTCATTTGTACAGTATTGTTATAGCCGGCCTGACACCCCGGTATTGGGTGCTGGCTCTCCTGCACTGTGTATAGAGACAGCCTGACACCCCGTTATTGGGTGCTGGCTCTCCTGCACAGTGTATACAGACGGCCTGACACCCCGCTATTAGGTGCTGGCTCTCCTGCATGGTGTTTACAGACGGCCTGACACCCCTCTGTTGGGTGCTGGCTCTTCTGCATGGTGTTTACAGACGGCCTGACACCCCTCTGTTGGGTGCTGGCTCTTCTGCACTGTGTATACAGACGGCCTTACACCCCGCTATTAGGTGCTGGCTCTCCTGCACTGTGTATAGAGACAGCCTGACACCCCGTTATTGGGTGCTGGCTCTCCTGCACAGTGTATACAGACGGCCTTACACCCCGCTATTAGGTGCTGGCTCTCCTGCATGGTGTTTACAGACGGCCTGACACCCCTCTGTTGGGTGCTGGCTCTTCTGCACTGTGTATACAGACGGCCTTACACCCCGCTATTAGGTGCTGGCTCTCCTGCATGGTGTTTACAGACGGCCTGACACCCCCCTGTTGGGTGCTGGCTCTTCTGCACTGTGTATACAGACGGCCTTACACACCGCTATTAGGTGCTGGCTCTCCTGCATGGTGTTTACAGACGGCCTGACACCCCTCTGTTGGGTGCTGGCTCTTCTGCACTGTGTATACAGACGGCCTTACACCCCTATATAAGGTGTCTGCTCTCCTGCACCCAGTAATAATAAATATGCATATATGTCATGAACATATTATCGCGCCTCATTCTTTTTTTATCAGGTGGGCCTTCTCTACAAATGAATTGCGATGTCACCAGACAAGCCAACTGCATCTCTGGGCTTCTGTGAGGTCATCTTTACTACAGCATATACTGAAGATGGGACGGCAATAGCAGCTGACCCACAACAGGTAATGACTCGCGATAATACCTTCCTGGCACACATGCATATTTATTAAATCTGTATGTTTGCTAAAGACTGTCATTTGTACAGTATTGTTATAGCCGGCCTGACACCCCGGTATTGGGTGCTGGCTCTCCTGCACTGTGTATAGAGACAGCCTGACACCCCGGTATTGGGTGCTGGCTCTCCTGCACAGTGTATACAGACGGCCTGACATCCCGCTATTAGGTGCTGGCTCTCCTGCATGGTGTTTACAGACGGCCTGACATCCCTCTGTTGGGTGCTGGCTCTTCTGCACTGTGTATACAGACGGCCTGACACCCCGCTATTAGGTGCTGGCTCTCCTGCATGGTGTTTACAGACGGCCTGACACCCCCCTGTTGGGTGCTGGCTCTTCTGCACTGTGTATACAGACGGCCTTACACCCCGCTATTAGGTGCTGGCTCTCCTGCATGGTGTTTACAGACGGCCTGACACCCCACTGTTGGGTGCTGGCTCTTCTGCACTGTGTATACAGACGGCCTGACACCCCGCTATTAGGTGCTGGCTCTCCTGCATGGTGTTTACAGACGGCCTGACACCCCTCTGTTGGGTGCTGGCTCTTCTGCACTGTGTATACAGACGGCCTTACACCCCGCTATTAGGTGCTGGCTCTCCTGCATGGTGTTTACAGACGGCCTGACACCCCTCTGTTGGGTGCTGGCTCTTCTGCACTGTGTATACAGACGGCCTTACACCCCGCTATTAGGTGCTGGCTCTCCTGCATGGTGTTTACAGACGGCCTGACACCCCCCTGTTGGGTGCTGGCTCTTCTGCACTGTGTATACAGACGGCCTTACACACCGCTATTAGGTGCTGGCTCTCCTGCATGGTGTTTACAGACGGCCTGACACCCCTCTGTTGGGTGCTGGCTCTTCTGCACTGTGTATACAGACAGCCTTACACCCCTATATAAGGTGTCTGCTCTCCTGCACCCAGTAATAATAAATATGCATATATGTCATGAACATATTATCGCGCCTCATTCTTTTTTTATCAGGTGGGCCTTCTCTACAAATGAATTGCGATGTCACCAGACAAGCCAACTACATCTCTGGGCTTCTGTGAGGTCATCTTTACTACAGCATATACTGAAGATGGGACGGCAATAGCAGCTGACCCACAACAGGTAATGACGCGCGATAATACCTTCCTGGCACACATGCATATTTATTAAATCTGTATGTTTGCTAAAGACTGTCATTTGTACAGTATTGTTATAGCCGGCCTGACACCCCGGTATTGGGTGCTGGCTCTCCTGCACTGTGTATAGAGACAGCCTGACACCCCGGTATTGGGTGCTGGCTCTCCTGCACAGTGTATACAGACGGCCTGACATCCCGCTATTAGGTGCTGGCTCTCCTGCATGGTGTTTACAGACGGCCTGACACCCCTCTGTTGGGTGCTGGCTCTTCTGCACTGTGTATACAGACGGCCTTACACCCCGCTATTAGGTGCTGGCTCTCCTGCATGGTGTTTACAGACGGCCTGACACCCCACTGTTGGGTGCTGGCTCTTCTGCACTGTGTATACAGACGGCCTGACACCCCGCTATTAGGTGCTGGCTCTCCTGCATGGTGTTTACAGACGGCCTGACACCCCTCTGTTGGGTGCTGGCTCTTCTGCACTGAGTATACAGACGGCCTTACACTTCGCTATTAGGTGCTGACTCTCCTGCATGGTGTTTACAGACGGCCTGACACCCCTCTGTTGGGTGCTGGCTCTTCTGCACTGTGTATACAGACGGCCTTACACCCCGCTATTAGGTGCTGGCTCTCCTGCATGGTGTTTACAGACGGCCTGACACCCCCCTGTTGGGTGCTGGCTCTTCTGCACTGTGTATACAGACGGCCTTACACACCGCTATTAGGTGCTGGCTCTCCTGCATGGTGTTTACAGACGGCCTGACACCCCTCTGTTGGGTGCTGGCTCTTCTGCACTGTGTATACAGGCAGCCTTACACCCCTATATAAGGTGTCTGCTCTCCTGCACCCAGTAATAATAAATATGCATATATGTCATGAACATATTATCGCGCCTCATTCTTTTTTTATCAGGTGGGCCTTCTCTACAAATGAATTGCGATGTCACCAGACAAGCCAACTACATCTCTGGGCTTCTGTGAGGTCATCTTTACTACAGCATATACTGAAGATGGGACGGCAATAGCAGCTGACCCACAACAGGTAATGACGCGCGATAATACCTTCCTGGCACACATGCATATTTATTAAATCTGTATGTTTGCTAAAGACTGTCATTTGTACAGTATTGTTATAGCCGGCCTGACACCCCGGTATTGGGTGCTGGCTCTCCTGCACTGTGTATAGAGACAGCCTGACACCCCGGTATTGGGTGCTGGCTCTCCTGCACAGTGTATACAGACGGCCTGACATCCCGCTATTAGGTGCTGGCTCTCCTGCATGGTGTTTACAGACGGCCTGACACCCCTCTGTTGGGTGCTGGCTCTTCTGCACTGTGTATACAGACGGCCTGACACCCCGCTATTAGGTGCTGGCTCTCCTGCATGGTGTTTACAGACGGCCTGACACCCCTCTGTTGGGTGCTGGCTCTTCTGCACTGTGTATACAGACGGCCTTACACCCCGCTATTAGGTGCTGGCTCTCCTGCATGGTGTTTACAGACGGCCTGACACCCCCCTGTTGGGTGCTGGCTCTTCTGCACTGTGTATACAGACGGCCTTACACACCGCTATTAGGTGCTGGCTCTCCTGCATGGTGTTTACAGACGGCCTGACACCCCTCTGTTGGGTGCTGGCTCTTCTGCACTGTGTATACAGACGGCCTTACACCCCTATATAAGGTGTCTGCTCTCCTGCACCCAGTAATAATAAATATGCATATATGTCATGAACATATTATCGCGCCTCATTCTTTTTTTATCAGGTGGGCCTTCTCTACAAATGAATTGCGATGTCACCAGACAAGCCAACTACATCTCTGGGCTTCTGTGAGGTCATCTTTACTACAGCATATACTGAAGATGGGACGGCAATAGCAGCTGACCCACAACAGGTAATGACGCGCGATAATACCTTCCTGGCACACATGCATATTTATTAAATCTGTATGTTTGCTAAAGACTGTCATTTGTACAGTATTGTTATAGCCGGCCTGACACCCCGGTATTGGGTGCTGGCTCTCCTGCACTGTGTATAGAGACAGCCTGACACCCCGGTATTGGGTGCTGGCTCTCCTGCACAGTGTATACAGACGGCCTGACATCCCGCTATTAGGTGCTGGCTCTCCTGCATGGTGTTTACAGACGGCCTGACACCCCTCTGTTGGGTGCTGGCTCTTCTGCACTGTGTATACAGACGGCCTGACACCCCGCTATTAGGTGCTGGCTCTCCTGCATGGTGTTTACAGACGGCCTGACACCCCTCTGTTGGGTGCTGGCTCTTCTGCACTGTGTATACAGACGGCCTTACACCCCGCTATTAGGTGCTGGCTCTCCTGCATGGTTTTTACAGACGGCCTGACACCCCTCTGTTGGGTGCTGGCTCTTCTGCACTGTGTATACAGACGGCCTTACACCCCGCTATTAGGTGCTGGCTCTCCTGCATGGTGTTTACAGACGGCCTGACACCCCACTGTTGGGTGCTGGCTCTTCTGCACTGTGTATACAGACGGCCTGACACCCCGCTATTAGGTGCTGGCTCTCCTGCATGGTGTTTACAGACGGCCTGACACCCCTCTGTTGGGTGCTGGCTCTTCTGCACTGTGTATACAGACGGCCTTACACCCCGCTATTAGGTGCTGGCTCTCCTGCATGGTGTTTACAGACGGCCTGACACCCCTCTGTTGGGTGCTGGCTCTTCTGCACTGTGTATACAGACGGCCTTACACCCCGCTATTAGGTGCTGGCTCTCCTGCATGGTGTTTACAGACGGCCTGACACCCCCCTGTTGGGTGCTGGCTCTTCTGCACTGTGTATACAGACAGCCTTACACACCGCTATTAGGTGCTGGCTCTCCTGCATGGTGTTTACAGAGGGCCTGACACCCCTCTGTTGGGTGCTGGCCATTCTGCACTGTGTATACAGACAGCCTTACACCCCTATATAAGGTGTCTGCTCTCCTGCACCCAGTAATAATAAATATGCATATATGTCATGAACATATTATCGCGCCTCATTCTTTTTTTATCAGGTGGGCCTTCTACAAAAATGAATTGCGATGTCACCAGACAAGCCAACTACATCTCTGGGCTTCTGTGAGGTCATCTTTACTACAGCATATACTGAAGATGGGACGGCAATAGCAGCTGACCCACAACAGGTAATGACGCGCGATAATACCTTCCTGGCACACATGCATATTTATTAAATCTGTATGTTTGCTAAAGACTGTCATTTGTACAGTATTGTTATAGCCGGCCTGACACCCCGGTATTGGGTGCTGGCTCTCCTGCACTGTGTATAGAGACAGCCTGACACCCCGGTATTGGGTGCTGGCTCTCCTGCACAGTGTATACAGACGGCCTGACACCCCGCTATTAGGTGCTGGCTCTCCTGCATGGTGTTTACAGACGGCCTGACACCCCTCTGTTGGGTGCTGGCTCTTCTGCACTGTGTATACAGACGGCCTTACACCCCGCTATTAGGTGCTGGCTCTCCTGCATGGTGTTTACAGACGGCCTGACACCCCTCTGTTGGGTGCTGGTTCTTCTGCACTGTGTATACAGACGGCCTTACACCCCGCTATTAGGTGCTGGCTCTCCTGCATTGTGTTTACAGACGGCCTGACACCCCCCTGTTGGGTGCTGGCTCTTCTGCACTGTGTATACAGACGGCCTTACACACCGCTATTAGGTGCTGGCTCTCCTGCATGGTGTTTACAGACGGCCTGACACCCCTCTGTTGGGTGCTGGCTCTTCTGCACTGTGTATACAGACGGCCTTACACCCCTATATAAGGTGTCTGCTCTCCTGCACCCAGTAATAATAAATATGCATATATGTCATGAACATATTATCGCGCCTCATTCTTTTTTTATCAGGTGGGCCTTCTCTACAAATGAATTGGGATGTCACCAGACAAGCCAACTACATCTCTGGGCTTCTGTGAGGTCATCTTTACTACAGCATATACTGAAGATGGGACGGCAATAGCAGCTGACCCACAACAGGTAATGACGCGCGATAATACCTTCCTGGCACACATGCATATTTATTAAATCTGTATGTTTGCTAAAGACTGTCATTTGTACAGTATTGTTATAGCCGGCCTGACACCCCGGTATTGGGTGCTGGCTCTCCTGCACTGTGTATAGAGACAGCCTGACACCCCGGTATTGGGTGCTGGCTCTCCTGCACAGTGTATACAGACGGCCTGACATCCCGCTATTAGGTGCTGGCTCTCCTGCATGGTGTTTACAGACGGCCTGACACCCCTCTGTTGGGTGCTGGCTCTTCTGCACTGTGTATACAGACGGCCTTACACCCCGCTATTAGGTGCTGGCTCTCCTGCATGGTGTTTACAGACGGCCTGACACCCCACTGTTGGGTGCTGGCTCTTCTGCACTGTGTATACAGACGGCCTGACACCCCGCTATTAGGTGCTGGCTCTCCTGCATGGTGTTTACAGACGGCCTGACACCCCTCTGTTGGGTGCTGGCTCTTCTGCACTGTGTATACAGACGGCCTTACACACCGCTATTAGGTGCTGGCTCTCCTGCATGGTGTTTACAGACGGCCTGACACCCCTCTGTTGGGTGCTGGCTCTTCTGCACTGTGTATACAGACGGCCTTACACCCCGCTATTAGGTGCTGGCTCTCCTGCATGGTGTTTACAGACGGCCTGACACCCCTCTGTTGGGTGCTGGCTCTTCTGCACTGTGTATACAGACGGCCTTACACACCGCTATTAGGTGCTGGCTCTCCTGCATGGTGTTTACAGACGGCCTGACACCCCTCTGTTGGGTGCTGGCTCTTCTGCACTGTGTATACAGACGGCCTTACACCCCGCTATTAGGTGCTGGCTCTCCTGCATGGTGTTTACAGACGGCCTGACACCCCCCTGTTGGGTGCTGGCTCTTCTGCACTGTGTATACAGACAGCCTTACACCCTGCTATTAGGTGCTGGCTCTCCTGCATGGTGTTTACAGACGGCCTGACACCCCTCTGTTGGGTGCTGGCTCTTCTGCACTGTGTATACAGATGGCCTTACACCCCTATATAAGGTGTCTGCTCTCCTGCACCCAGTAATAATAAATATGCATATATATGTCATGAACATATTATCGCGCCTCATTCTTTTTTTATCAGGTGGGCCTTCTCCACAAATTAATTGCGATGTCACCAGACGAGCCAACTACATCTCTGGGCTTCTGTGAGGTCATCTTTACTACAGCATATACTGAAGATGGGACGGCAATAGCAGCTGACCCACAACAGGTAATGACGTGCGATAATACTTTCCTGGCACACATGCATATTTATTAAATCTGTATGTTTGCTAAAGACTGTCATTTGTACAGTATTGTTATAGCCGGCCTGACACCCCGGTATTGGGTGCTGGCTCTCCTGCACTGTGTATAGAGACAGCCTGACACCCCAGTATTGGGTGCTGGCTCTCCTGCACAGTGTATACAGACGGCCTGACAACCCGCTATTAGGTGCTGGCTCTCCTGCATGGTGTTTACAGACGGCCTGACACCCGTCTGTTGGGTGCTGGCTCTTCTGCACTGTGTATACAGACGGCCTGACACCCCACTATTAGGTGCTGGCTCTCCTGCATGGTGTTTACAGACGGCCTGACACCCCTCTGTTGGGTGCTGGCTCTTCTGCACTCTGTATACAGACGGCCTTACACCCCGCTATTAGGTGCTGGCTCTCCTGCATGGTATTTACAGACGGCCTGACACCCCTCTGTTGGGTGCTGGCTCTTCTGCACTGTGTATACAGACTGCCTTACACACCACTATTAGGTGCTGGCTCTCCTGCATGGTGTTTACAGACGGCCTGACACCCCACTGTTGGGTGCTGGCTCTTCTGCACTGTGTATACAGACGGCCTGACACCCCGCTATTAGGTGCTGGCTCTCCTGCATGGTGTTTACAGACGGCCTGACACCCCTCTGTTGGGTGCTGGCTCTTCTGCACTGTGTATACAGACGCCCTTACACCCCGCTATTAGATGCTGGCTCTCCTGCATGGTGTTTACAGACGGCCTGACACCCCTCTGTTGGGTGCTGGCTCTTCTGCACTGTGTATACAGACAGCCTTACACCCCGCTATTAGGTGCTGGCTCTCCTGCATGGTGTTTACAGACGGCCTGACACCCCCCTGTTGGGTGCTGGCTCTTCTGCACTGTGTATACAGACGGCCTTACACACCGCTATTAGGTGCTGGCTCTCCTGCATGGTGTTTACAGACGGCCTGACACCCCTCTGTTGGGTGCTGGCTCTTCTGCACTGTGTATACAGACGGCCTTACACCCCTATATAAGGTGTCTGCTCTCCTGCACCCAGTAATAATAAATATGCATATATGTCATGAACATATTATCGCGCCTCATTCTTTTTTTATCAGGTGGGCCTTCTCTACAAATGAATTGCGATGTCACCAGACAAGCCAACTGCATCTCTGGGCTTCTGTGAGGTCATCTTTACTACAGCATATACTGAAGATGGGACGGCAATAGCAGCTGACCCACAACAGGTAATGACTCGCGATAATACCTTCCTGGCACACATGCATATTTATTAAATCTGTATGTTTGCTAAAGACTGTCATTTGTACAGTATTGTTATAGCCGGCCTGACACCCCGGTATTGGGTGCTGGCTCTCCTGCACTGTGTATAGAGACAGCCTGACACCCCGGTATTGGGTGCTGGCTCTCCTGCACAGTGTATACAGACGGCCTGACATCCCGCTATTAGGTGCTGGCTCTCCTGCATGGTGTTTACAGACGGCCTGACACCCCTCTGTTGGGTGCTGGCTCTTCTGCACTGTGTATACAGACGGCCTGACACCCCGCTATTAGGTGCTGGCTCTCCTGCATGGTGTTTACAGACGGCCTGACACCCCCCTGTTGGGTGCTGGCTCTTCTGCACTGTGTATACAGACGGCCTTACACCCCGCTATTAGGTGCTGGCTCTCCTGCATGGTGTTTACAGACGGCCTGACACCCCACTGTTGGGTGCTGGCTCTTCTGCACTGTGTATACAGACGGCCTGACACCCCGCTATTAGGTGCTGGCTCTCCTGCTTGGTGTTTACAGACGGCCTGACACCCCTCTGTTGGGTGCTGGCTCTTCTGCACTGTGTATACAGACGGCCTTACACCCCGCTATTAGGTGCTGGCTCTCCTGCATGGTGTTTACAGACGGCCTGACACCCCTCTGTTGGGTGCTGGCTCTTCTGCACTGTGTATACAGACGGCCTTACACCCCGCTATTAGGTGCTGGCTCTCCTGCATGGTGTTTACAGACGGCCTGACACCCCCCTGTTGGGTGCTGGCTCTTCTGCACTGTGTATACAGACGGCCTTACACACCGCTATTAGGTGCTGGCTCTCCTGCATGGTGTTTACAGACGGCCTGACACCCCTCTGTTGGGTGCTGGCTCTTCTGCACTGTGTATACAGACAGCCTTACACCCCTATATAAGGTGTCTGCTCTCCTGCACCCAGTAATAATAAATATGCATATATGTCATGAACATATTATCGCGCCTCATTCTTTTTTTATCAGGTGGGCCTTCTCTACAAATGAATTGCGATGTCACCAGACAAGCCAACTACATCTCTGGGCTTCTGTGAGGTCATCTTTACTACAGCATATACTGAAGATGGGACGGCAATAGCAGCTGACCCACAACAGGTAATGACGCGCGATAATACCTTCCTGGCACACATGCATATTTATTAAATCTGTATGTTTGCTAAAGACTGTCATTTGTACAGTATTGTTATAGCCGGCCTGACACCCCGGTATTGGGTGCTGGCTCTCCTGCACTGTGTATAGAGACAGCCTGACACCCCGGTATTGGGTGCTGGCTCTCCTGCACAGTGTATACAGACGGCCTGACATCCCGCTATTAGGTGCTGGCTCTCCTGCATGGTGTTTACAGACGGCCTGACACCCCTCTGTTGGGTGCTGGCTCTTCTGCACTGTGTATACAGACGGCCTTACACCCCGCTATTAGGTGCTGGCTCTCATGCATGGTGTTTACAGACGGCCTGACACCCCACTGTTGGGTGCTGGCTCTTCTGCACTGTGTATACAGACGGCCTGACACCCCGCTATTAGGTGCTGGCTCTCCTGCATGGTGTTTACAGACGGCCTGACACCCCTCTGTTGGGTGCTGGCTCTTCTGCACTGAGTATACAGACGGCCTTACACTTCGCTATTAGGTGCTGACTCTCCTGCATGGTGTTTACAGACGGCCTGACACCCCTCTGTTGGGTGCTGGCTCTTCTGCACTGTGTATACAGACGGCCTTACACCCCGCTATTAGGTGCTGGCTCTCCTGCATGGTGTTTACAGACGGCCTGACACCCCCCTGTTGGGTGCTGGCTCTTCTGCACTGTGTATACAGACGGCCTTACACACCGCTATTAGGTGCTGGCTCTCCTGCATGGTGTTTACAGACGGCCTGACACCCCTCTGTTGGGTGCTGGCTCTTCTGCACTGTGTATACAGGCAGCCTTACACCCCTATATAAGGTGTCTGCTCTCCTGCACCCAGTAATAATAAATATGCATATATGTCATGAACATATTATCGCGCCTCATTCTTTTTTTATCAGGTGGGCCTTCTCTACAAATGAATTGCGATGTCACCAGACAAGCCAACTACATCTCTGGGCTTCTGTGAGGTCATCTTTACTACAGCATATACTGAAGATGGGACGGCAATAGCAGCTGACCCACAACAGGTAATGACGCGCGATAATACCTTCCTGGCACACATGCATATTTATTAAATCTGTATGTTTGCTAAAGACTGTCATTTGTACAGTATTGTTATAGCCGGCCTGACACCCCGGTATTGGGTGCTGGCTCTCCTGCACTGTGTATAGAGACAGCCTGACACCCCGGTATTGGGTGCTGGCTCTCCTGCACAGTGTATACAGACGGCCTGACATCCCGCTATTAGGTGCTGGCTCTCCTGCATGGTGTTTACAGACGGCCTGACACCCCTCTGTTGGGTGCTGGCTCTTCTGCACTGTGTATACAGACGGCCTGACACCCCGCTATTAGGTGCTGGCTCTCCTGCATGGTGTTTACAGACGGCCTGACACCCCTCTGTTGGGTGCTGGCTCTTCTGCACTGTGTATACAGACGGCCTTACACCCCGCTATTAGGTGCTGGCTCTCCTGCATGGTGTTTACAGACGGCCTGACACCCCCCTGTTGGGTGCTGGCTCTTCTGCACTGTGTATACAGACGGCCTTACACACCGCTATTAGGTGCTGGCTCTCCTGCATGGTGTTTACAGACGGCCTGACACCCCTCTGTTGGGTGCTGGCTCTTCTGCACTGTGTATACAGACGGCCTTACACCCCTATATAAGGTGTCTGCTCTCCTGCACCCAGTAATAATAAATATGCATATATGTCATGAACATATTATCGCGCCTCATTCTTTTTTTATCAGGTGGGCCTTCTCTACAAATGAATTGCGATGTCACCAGACAAGCCAACTACATCTCTGGGCTTCTGTGAGGTCATCTTTACTACAGCATATACTGAAGATGGGACGGCAATAGCAGCTGACCCACAACAGGTAATGACGCGCGATAATACCTTCCTGGCACACATGCATATTTATTAAATCTGTATGTTTGCTAAAGACTGTCATTTGTACAGTATTGTTATAGCCGGCCTGACACCCCGGTATTGGGTGCTGGCTCTCCTGCACTGTGTATAGAGACAGCCTGACACCCCGGTATTGGGTGCTGGCTCTCCTGCACAGTGTATACAGACGGCCTGACATCCCGCTATTAGGTGCTGGCTCTCCTGCATGGTGTTTACAGACGGCCTGACACCCCTCTGTTGGGTGCTGGCTCTTCTGCACTGTGTATACAGACGGCCTGACACCCCGCTATTAGGTGCTGGCTCTCCTGCATGGTGTTTACAGACGGCCTGACACCCCTCTGTTGGGTGCTGGCTCTTCTGCACTGTGTATACAGACGGCCTTACACCCCGCTATTAGGTGCTGGCTCTCCTGCATGGTTTTTACAGACGGCCTGACACCCCTCTGTTGGGTGCTGGCTCTTCTGCACTGTGTATACAGACGGCCTTACACCCCGCTATTAGGTGCTGGCTCTCCTGCATGGTGTTTACAGACGGCCTGACACCCCACTGTTGGGTGCTGGCTCTTCTGCACTGTGTATACAGACGGCCTGACACCCCGCTATTAGGTGCTGGCTCTCCTGCATGGTGTTTACAGACGGCCTGACACCCCTCTGTTGGGTGCTGGCTCTTCTGCACTGTGTATACAGACGGCCTTACACCCCGCTATTAGGTGCTGGCTCTCCTGCATGGTGTTTACAGACGGCCTGACACCCCTCTGTTGGGTGCTGGCTCTTCTGCACTGTGTATACAGACGGCCTTACACCCCGCTATTAGGTGCTGGCTCTCCTGCATGGTGTTTACAGACGGCCTGACACCCCCCTGTTGGGTGCTGGCTCTTCTGCACTGTGTATACAGACAGCCTTACACACCGCTATTAGGTGCTGGCTCTCCTGCATGGTGTTTACAGAGGGCCTGACACCCCTCTGTTGGGTGCTGGCTCTTCTGCACTGTGTATACAGACAGCCTTACACCCCTATATAAGGTGTCTGCTCTCCTGCACCCAGTAATAATAAATATGCATATATGTCATGAACATATTATCGCGCCTCATTCTTTTTTTATCAGGTGGGCCTTCTACAAAAATGAATTGCGATGTCACCAGACAAGCCAACTACATCTCTGGGCTTCTGTGAGGTCATCTTTACTACAGCATATACTGAAGATGGGACGGCAATAGCAGCTGACCCACAACAGGTAATGACGCGCGATAATACCTTCCTGGCACACATGCATATTTATTAAATCTGTATGTTTGCTAAAGACTGTCATTTGTACAGTATTGTTATAGCCGGCCTGACACCCCGGTATTGGGTGCTGGCTCTCCTGCACTGTGTATAGAGACAGCCTGACACCCCGGTATTGGGTGCTGGCTCTCCTGCACAGTGTATACAGACGGCCTGACACCCCGCTATTAGGTGCTGGCTCTCCTGCATGGTGTTTACAGACGGCCTGACACCCCTCTGTTGGGTGCTGGCTCTTCTGCACTGTGTATACAGACGGCCTTACACCCCGCTATTAGGTGCTGGCTCTCCTGCATGGTGTTTACAGACGGCCTGACACCCCTCTGTTGGGTGCTGGTTCTTCTGCACTGTGTATACAGACGGCCTTACACCCCGCTATTAGGTGCTGGCTCTCCTGCATTGTGTTTACAGACGGCCTGACACCCCCCTGTTGGGTGCTGGCTCTTCTGCACTGTGTATACAGACGGCCTTACACACCGCTATTAGGTGCTGGCTCTCCTGCATGGTGTTTACAGACGGCCTGACACCCCTCTGTTGGGTGCTGGCTCTTCTGCACTGTGTATACAGACGGCCTTACACCCCTATATAAGGTGTCTGCTCTCCTGCACCCAGTAATAATAAATATGCATATATGTCATGAACATATTATCGCGCCTCATTCTTTTTTTATCAGGTGGGCCTTCTCTACAAATGAATTGCGATGTCACCAGACAAGCCAACTACATCTCTGGGCTTCTGTGAGGTCATCTTTACTACAGCATATACTGAAGATGGGACGGCAATAGCAGCTGACCCACAACAGGTAATGACGCGCGATAATACCTTCCTGGCACACATGCATATTTATTAAATCTGTATGTTTGCTAAAGACTGTCATTTGTACAGTATTGTTATAGCCGGCCTGACACCCCGGTATTGGGTGCTGGCTCTCCTGCACTGTGTATAGAGACAGCCTGACACCCCGGTATTGGGTGCTGGCTCTCCTGCACAGTGTATACAGACGGCCTGACATCCCGCTATTAGGTGCTGGCTCTCCTGCATGGTGTTTACAGACGGCCTGACACCCCTCTGTTGGGTGCTGGCTCTTCTGCACTGTGTATACAGACGGCCTTACACCCCGCTATTAGGTGCTGGCTCTCCTGCATGGTGTTTACAGACGGCCTGACACCCCACTGTTGGGTGCTGGCTCTTCTGCACTGTGTATACAGACGGCCTGACACCCCGCTATTAGGTGCTGGCTCTCCTGCATGGTGTTTACAGACGGCCTGACACCCCTCTGTTGGGTGCTGGCTCTTCTGCACTGTGTATACAGACGGCCTTACACACCGCTATTAGGTGCTGGCTCTCCTGCATGGTGTTTACAGACGGCCTGACACCCCTCTGTTGGGTGCTGGCTCTTCTGCACTGTGTATACAGACGGCCTTACACCCCGCTATTAGGTGCTGGCTCTCCTGCATGGTGTTTACAGACGGCCTGACACCCCTCTGTTGGATGCTGGCTCTTCTGCACTGTGTATACAGACGGCCTTACACACCGCTATTAGGTGCTGGCTCTCCTGCATGGTGTTTACAGACGGCCTGACACCCCTCTGTTGGGTGCTGGCTCTTCTGCACTGTGTATACAGACGGCCTTACACCCCGCTATTAGGTGCTGGCTCTCCTGCATGGTGTTTACAGACGGCCTGACACCCCCCTGTTGGGTGCTGGCTCTTCTGCACTGTGTATACAGACAGCCTTACACCCTGCTATTAGGTGCTGGCTCTCCTGCATGGTGTTTACAGACGGCCTGACACCCCTCTGTTGGGTGCTGGCTCTTCTGCACTGTGTATACAGATGGCCTTACACCCCTATATAAGGTGTCTGCTCTCCTGCACCCAGTAATAATAAATATGCATATATATGTCATGAACATATTATCGCGCCTCATTCTTTTTTTATCAGGTGGGCCTTCTCCACAAATGAATTGCGATGTCACCAGACGAGCCAACTACATCTCTGGGCTTCTGTGAGGTCATCTTTACTACAGCATATACTGAAGATGGGACGGCAATAGCAGCTGACCCACAACAGGTAATGACGTGCGATAATACTTTCCTGGCACACATGCATATTTATTAAATCTGTATGTTTGCTAAAGACTGTCATTTGTACAGTATTGTTATAGCCGGCCTGACACCCCGGTATTGGGTGCTGGCTCTCCTGCACTGTGTATAGAGACAGCCTGACACCCCAGTATTGGGTGCTGGCTCTCCTGCACAGTGTATACAGACGGCCTGACAACCCGCTATTAGGTGCTGGCTCTCCTGCATGGTGTTTACAGACGGCCTGACACCCGTCTGTTGGGTGCTGGCTCTTCTGCACTGTGTATACAGACGGCCTGACACCCCACTATTAGGTGCTGGCTCTCCTGCATGGTGTTTACAGACGGCCTGACACCCCTCTGTTGGGTGCTGGCTCTTCTGCACTCTGTATACAGACGGCCTTACACCCCGCTATTAGGTGCTGGCTCTCCTGCATGGTATTTACAGACGGCCTGACACCCCTCTGTTGGGTGCTGGCTCTTCTGCACTGTGTATACAGACTGCCTTACACACCACTATTAGGTGCTGGCTCTCCTGCATGGTGTTTACAGACGGCCTGACACCCCACTGTTGGGTGCTGGCTCTTCTGCACTGTGTATACAGACGGCCTGACACCCCGCTATTAGGTGCTGGCTCTCCTGCATGGTGTTTACAGACGGCCTGACACCCCTCTGTTGGGTGCTGGCTCTTCTGCACTGTGTATACAGACGCCCTTACACCCCGCTATTAGATGCTGGCTCTCCTGCATGGTGTTTACAGACGGCCTGACACCCCTCTGTTGGGTGCTGGCTCTTCTGCACTGTGTATACAGACAGCCTTACACCCCGCTATTAGGTGCTGGCTCTCCTGCATGGTGTTTACAGACGGCCTGACACCCCCCTGTTGGGTGCTGGCTCTTCTGCACTGTGTATACAGACGGCCTTACACACCGCTATTAGGTGCTGGCTCTCCTGCATGGTGTTTACAGACGGCCTGACACCCCTCTGTTGGGTGCTGGCTCTTCTGCACTGTGTATACAGACGGCCTTACACCCCTATATAAGGTGTCTGCTCTCCTGCACCCAGTAATAATAAATATGCATATATGTCATGAACATATTATCGCGCCTCATTCTTTTTTTATCAGGTGGTCCTTCTACAAAAATGAATTGCGATGTCACCAGACAAGCCAACTACATCTCTGGGCTTCTGTGAGGTCATCTTTACTACAGCATATACTGAAGATGGGACGGCAATAGCAGCTGACCCACAACAGGTAATGACGCGCGATAATACCTTCCTGGCACACATGCATATTTATTAAATCTGTATGTTTGCTAAAGACTGTCATTTGTACAGTATTGTTATAGCCGGCCTGACACCCCGGTATTGGGTGCTGGCTCTCCTGCACTGTGTATAGAGACAGCCTGACACCCCGGTATTGGGTGCTGGCTCTCCTGCACAGTGTATACAGACGGCCTGACACCCCGCTATCAGGTGCTGGCTCTCCTGCATGGTGTTTACAGACGGCCTGACACCCCTCTGTTGGGTGCTGGCTCTTCTGCACTGTGTATACAGACGGCCTTACACCCCGCTATTAGGTGCTGGCTCTCCTGCATGGTGTTTACAGATGGCCTGACACCCCTCTGTTGGGTGCTGGTTCTTCTGCACTGTGTATACAGACGGCCTTACACCCCGCTATTAGGTGCTGGCTCTCCTGCATGGTGTTTACAGACGGCCTGACACCCCCCTGTTGGGTGCTGGCTCTTCTGCACTGTGTATACAGACGGCCTTACACACCGCTATTAGGTGCTGGCTCTCCTGCATGGTGTTTACAGACGGCCTGACACCCCTCTGTTGGGTGCTGGCTCTTCTGCACTGTGTATACAGACGGCCTTACACCCCTATATAAGGTGTCTGCTCTCCTGCACCCAGTAATAATAAATATGCATATATGTCATGAACATATTATCGCGCCTCATTCTTTTTTTATCAGGTGGGCCTTCTCTACAAATGAATTGCGATGTCACCAGACAAGCCAACTACATCTCTGGGCTTCTGTGAGGTCATCTTTACTACAGCATATACTGAAGATGGGACGGCAATAGCAGCTGACCCACAACAGGTAATGACGCGCGATAATACCTTCCTGGCACACATGCATATTTATTAAATCTGTATGTTTGCTAAAGACTGTCATTTGTACAGTATTGTTATAGCCGGCCTGACACCCCGGTATTGGGTGCTGGCTCTCCTGCACTGTGTATAGAGACAGCCTGACACCCCGGTATTGGGTGCTGGCTCTCCTGCACAGTGTATACAGACGGCCTGACATCCCGCTATTAGGTGCTGGCTCTCCTGCATGGTGTTTACAGACGGCCTGACACCCCTCTGTTGGGTGCTGGCTCTTCTGCACTGTGTATACAGACGGCCTGACACCCCCCTGTTGGGTGCTGGCTCTTCTGCACTGTGTATACAGACGGCCTTACACCCCGCTATTAGCTGCTGGCTCTCCTGCATGGTGTTTACAGACGGCCTGACACCCCACTGTTGGGTGCTGGCTCTTCTGCACTGTGTATACAGACGGCCTGACACCCCGCTATTAGGTGCTGGCTCTCCTGCATGGTGTTTACAGACGGCCTGACACCCCTCTGTTGGGTGCTGGCTCTTCTGCACTGTGTATACAGACGGCCTTACACACCGCTATTAGGTGCTGGCTCTCCTGCATGGTGTTTACAGACGGCCTGACACCCCTCTGTTGGGTGCTGGCTCTTCTGCACTGTGTATACAGACGGCCTTACACCCCGCTATTAGGTGCTGGCTCTCCTGCATGGTGTTTACAGACGGCCTGACACCCCTCTGTTGGGTGCTGGCTCTTCTGCACTGTGTATACAGACGGCCTTACACACCGCTATTAGGTGCTGGCTCTCCTGCATGGTGTTTACAGACGGCCTGACACCCCTCTGTTGGGTGCTGGCTCTTCTGCACTGTGTATACAGACGGCCTTACACCCCGCTATTAGGTGCTGGCTCTCCTGCATGGTGTTTACAGACGGCCTGACACCCCCCTGTTGGGTGCTGGCTCTTCTGCACTGTGTATACAGACAGCCTTACACCCTGCTATTAGGTGCTGGCTCTCCTGCATGGTGTTTACAGACGGCCTGACACCCCTCTGTTGGGTGCTGGCTCTTCTGCACTGTGTATACAGACGGCCTTACACCCCTATATAAGGTGTCTGCTCTCCTGCACCCAGTAATAATAAATATGCATATATGTCATGAACATATTATCGCGCCTCATTCTTTTTTTATCAGGTGGGCCTTCTCCACAAATGAATTGCGATGTCACCAGACGAGCCAACTACATCTCTGGGCTTCTGTGAGGTCATCTTTACTACAGCATATACTGAAGATGGGACGGCAATAGCAGCTGACCCACAACAGGTAATGACGTGCGATAATACCTTCCTGGCACACATGCATATTTATTAAATCTGTATGTTTGCTAAAGACTGTCATTTGTACAGTATTGTTATAGTCGGCCTGACACCCCGGTATTGGGTGCTGGCTCTCCTGCACTGTGTATAGAGACAGCCTGACACCCCAGTATTGGGTGCTGGCTCTCCTGCACAGTGTATACAGACGGCCTGACAACCCGCTATTAGGTGCTGGCTCTCCTGCATGGTGTTTACAGACGGCCTGACACCCGTCTGTTGGGTGCTGGCTCTTCTGCACTGTGTATACAGACGGCCTGACACCCCACTATTAGGTGCTGGCTCTCCTGCATGGTGTTTACAGACGGCCTGACACCCCTCTGTTGGGTGCTGGCTCTTCTGCACTCTGTATACAGACGGACTTACACCCCGCTATTAGGTGCTGGCTCTCCTGCATGGTATTTACAGACGGCCTGACACCCCTCTGTTGGGTGCTGGCTCTTCTGCACTGTGTATACAGACTGCCTTACACACCACTATTAGGTGCTGGCTCTCCTGCATGGTGTTTACAGACGGCCTGACACCCCACTGTTGGGTGCTGGCTCTTCTGCACTGTGTATACAGACGGCCTGACACCCCGCTATTAGGTGCTGGCTCTCCTGCATGGTGTTTACAGACGGCCTGACACCCCTCTGTTGGGTGCTGGCTCTTCTGCACTGTGTATACAGACGCCCTTACACCCCGCTATTAGATGCTGGCTCTCCTGCATGGTGTTTACAGACGGCCTGACACCCCTCTGTTGGGTGCTGGCTCTTCTGCACTGTGTATACAGACAGCCTTACACCCCGCTATTAGGTGCTGGCTCTCCTGCATGGTGTTTACAGACGGCCTGACACCCCCCTGTTGGGTGCTGGCTCTTCTGCACTGTGTATACAGACGGCCTTACACACCGCTATTAGGTGCTGGCTCTCCTGCATGGTGTTTACAGACGGCCTGACACCCCTCTGTTGGGTGCTGGCTCTTCTGCACTGTGTATACAGACGGCCTTACACCCCTATATAAGGTGTCTGCTCTCCTGCACCCAGTAATAATAAATATGCATATATGTCATGAACATATTATCGCGCCTCATTCTTTTTTTATCAGGTGGGCCTTCTCTACAAATGAATTGCGATGTCACCAGACAAGCCAACTACATCTCTGGGCTTCTGTGAGGTCATCTTTACTACAGCATATACTGAAGATGGGACGGCAATAGCAGCTGACCCACAACAGGTAATGACGCGCGATAATACCTTCCTGGCACACATGCATATTTATTAAATCTGTATGTTTGCTAAAGACTGTCATTTGTACAGTATTGTTATAGCCGGCCTGACACCCCGGTATTGGGTGCTGGCTCTTCTGCACTGTGTATAGAGACAGCCTGACACCCCGGTATTGGGTGCTGGCTCTCCTGCACAGTGTATACAGACGGCCTGACATCCCGCTATTAGGTGCTGGCTCTCCTGCATGGTGTTTACAGACGGCCTGACACCCCTCTGTTGGGTGCTGGCTCTTCTGCACTGTGTATACAGACGGCCTGACACCCCGCTATTAGGTGCTGGCTCTCCTGCATGGTGTTTACAGACGGCCTGACACCCCTCTGTTGGGTGCTGGCTCTTCTGCACTGTGTATACAGACGGCCTTACACCCCGCTATTAGGTGCTGGCTCTCCTGCATGGTGTTTACAGACGGCCTGACACCCCTCTGTTGGGTGCTGGCTCTTCTGCACTGTGTATACAGACGGCCTTACACCCCGCTATTAGGTGCTGGCTCTCCTGCATGGTGTTTACAGACGGCCTGACACCCCACTGTTGGGTGCTGGCTCTTCTGCACTGTGTATACAGACGGCCTGACACCCCGCTATTAGGTGCTGGCTCTCCTGCATGGTGTTTACAGACGGCCTGACACCCCTCTGTTGGGTGCTGGCTCTTCTGCACTGTGTATACAGACGGCCTTACACCCCGCTATTAGGTGCTGGCTCTCCTGCATGGTGTTTACAGACGGCCTGACACCCCACTGTTGGGTGCTGGCTCTTCTGCACTGTGTATACAGACGGCCTGACACCCCGCTATTAGGTGCTGGCTCTCCTGCATGGTGTTTACAGACGGCCTGACACCCCTCTGTTGGGTGCTGGCTCTTCTGCACTGTGTATACAGACGGACTTACACCCCGCTATTAGGTGCTGGCTCTCCTGCATGGTGTTTACAGACGGCCTGACACCCCTCTGTTGGGTGCTGGCTCTTCTGCACTGTGTATACAGACGGCCTTATACCCCGCTATTAGGTGCTGGCTCTCCTGCATGGTGTTTACAGACGGCCTGACACCCCCCTGTTGGGTGCTGGCTTTTCTGCACTGTGTATACAGACGGCCTTACACACCGCTATTAGGTGCTGGCTCTCCTGCATGGTGTTTACAGACGGCCTGACACCCCTCTGTTGGGTGCTGGCTCTTCTGCACTGTGTATACAGACAGCCTTACACCCCTATATAAGGTGTCTGCTCTCCTGCACCCAGTAATAATAAATATGCATATATGTCATGAACATATTATCGCGCCTCATTCTTTTTTTATCAGGTGGGCCTTCTCTACAAATGAATTGCGATGTCACCAGACAAGCCAACTACATCTCTGGGCTTCTGTGAGGTCATCTTTACTACAGCATATACTGAAGATGGGACGGCAATAGCAGCTGACCCACAACAGGTAATGACGCGCGATAATACCTTCCTGGCACACATGCATATTTATTAAATCTGTATGTTTGCTAAAGACTGTCATTTGTACAGTATTGTTATAGCCGGCCTGACACCCCGGTATTGGGTGCTGGCTCTCCTGCACTGTGTATAGAGACAGCCTGACACCCCGGTATTGGGTGCTGGCTCTCCTGCACAGTGCATACAGACGGCCTGACATCCCGCTATTAGGTGCTGGCTCTCCTGCATGGTGTTTACAGACGGCCTGACACCCCTCTGTTGGGTGCTGGCTCTTCTGCACTGTGTATACAGACGGCCTGACACCCCGCTATTAGGTGCTGGCTCTCCTGCATGGTGTTTACAGACGGCCTGACACCCCCCTGTTGGGTGCTGGCTCTTCTGCACTGTGTATACAGACGGCCTTACACCCCGCTATTAGCTGCTGGCTCTCCTGCATGGTATTTACAGACGGCCTGACACCCCACTGTTGGGTGCTGGCTCTTCTGCACTGTGTATACAGACGGCCTGACACCCCGCTATTAGGTGCTGGCTCTCCTGCATGGTGTTTACAGACGGCCTGACACCCCTCTGTTGGGTGCTGGCTCTTCTGCACTGTGTATACAGACGGCCTTACACACCGCTATTAGGTGCTGGCTCTCCTGCATGGTGTTTACAGACGGCCTGACACCCCTCTGTTGGGTGCTGGCTCTTCTGCACTGTGTATACAGACGGCCTTACACCCCGCTATTAGGTGCTGGCTCTCCTGCATGGTGTTTACAGACGGCCTGACACCCCTCTGTTGGGTGCTGGCTCTTCTGCACTGTGTATACAGACGGCCTTACACACCGCTATTAGGTGCTGGCTCTCCTGCATGGTGTTTACAGACGGCCTGACACCCCTCTGTTGGGTGCTGGCTCTTCTGCACTGTGTATACAGACGGCCTTACACCCCGCTATTAGGTGCTGGCTCTCCTGCATGGTGTTTACAGACGGCCTGACACCCCCCTGTTGGGTGCTGGCTCTTCTGCACTGTGTATACAGACAGCCTTACACCCTGCTATTAGGTGCTGGCTCTCCTGCATGGTGTTTACAGACGGCCTGACACCCCTCTGTTGGGTGCTGGCTCTTCTGCACTGTGTATACAGACGGCCTTACACCCCTATATAAGGTGTCTGCTCTCCTGCACCCAGTAATAATAAATATGCATATATGTCATGAACATATTATCGCGCATCATTCTTTTTTTATCAGGTGGGCCTTCTCCACAAATGAATTGCGATGTCACCAGACGAGCCAACTACATCTCTGGGCTTCTGTGAGGTCATCTTTACTACAGCATATACTGAAGATGGGACGGCAATAGCAGCTGACCCACAACAGGTAATGACGTGCGATAATACCTTCCTGGCACACATGCATATTTATTAAATCTGTATGTTTGCTAAAGACTGTCATTTGTACAGTATTGTTATAGTCGGCCTGACACCCCGGTATTGGGTGCTGGCTCTCCTGCACTGTGTATAGAGACAGCCTGACACCCCAGTATTGGGTGCTGGCTCTCCTGCACAGTGTATACAGACGGCCTGACAACCCGCTATTAGGTGCTGGCTCTCCTGCATGGTGTTTACAGACGGCCTGACACCCGTCTGTTGGGTGCTGGCTCTTCTGCACTGTGTATACAGACGGCCTGACACCCCACTATTAGGTGCTGGCTCTCCTGCATGGTGTTTACAGACGGCCTGACACCCCTCTGTTGGGTGCTGGCTCTTCTGCACTCTGTATACAGACGGCCTTACACCCCGCTATTAGGTGCTGGCTCTCCTGCATGGTATTTACAGACGGCCTGACACCCCTCTGTTGGGTGCTGGCTCTTCTGCACTGTGTATACAGACTGCCTTACACACCACTATTAGGTGCTGGCTCTCCTGCATGGTGTTTACAGACGGCCTGACACCCCACTGTTGGGTGCTGGCTCTTCTGCACTGTGTATACAGACGGCCTGACACCCCGCTATTAGGTGCTGGCTCTCCTGCATGGTGTTTACAGACGGCCTGACACCCCTCTGTTGGGTGCTGGCTCTTCTGCACTGTGTATACAGACGCCCTTACACCCCGCTATTAGATGCTGGCTCTCCTGCATGGTGTTTACAGACGGCCTGACACCCCTCTGTTGGGTGCTGGCTCTTCTGCACTGTGTATACAGACAGCCTTACACCCCGCTATTAGGTGCTGGCTCTCCTGCATGGTGTTTACAGACGGCCTGACACCCCCCTGTTGGGTGCTGGCTCTTCTGCACTGTGTATACAGACGGCCTTACACACCGCTATTAGGTGCTGGCTCTCCTGCATGGTGTTTACAGACGGCCTGACACCCCTCTGTTGGGTGCTGGCTCTTCTGCACTGTGTATACAGACGGCCTTACACCCCTATATAAGGTGTCTGCTCTCCTGCACCCAGTAATAATAAATATGCATATATGTCATGAACATATTATCGCGCCTCATTCTTTTTTTATCAGGTGGGCCTTCTCTACAAATGAATTGCGATGTCACCAGACAAGCCAACTACATCTCTGGGCTTCTGTGAGGTCATCTTTACTACAGCATATACTGAAGATGGGACGGCAATAGCAGCTGACCCACAACAGGTAATGACGCGCGATAATACCTTCCTGGCACACATGCATATTTATTAAATCTGTATGTTTGCTAAAGACTGTCATTTGTACAGTATTGTTATAGCCGGCCTGACACCCCGGTATTGGGTGCTGGCTCTTCTGCACTGTGTATAGAGACAGCCTGACACCCCGGTATTGGGTGCTGGCTCTCCTGCACAGTGTATACAGACGGCCTGACATCCCGCTATTAGGTGCTGGCTCTCCTGCATGGTGTTTACAGACGGCCTGACACCCCTCTGTTGGGTGCTGGCTCTTCTGCACTGTGTATACAGACGGCCTGACACCCCGCTATTAGGTGCTGGCTCTCCTGCATGGTGTTTACAGACGGCCTGACACCCCTCTGTTGGGTGCTGGCTCTTCTGCACTGTGTATACAGACGGCCTTACACCCCGCTATTAGGTGCTGGCTCTCCTGCATGGTGTTTACAGACGGCCTGACACCCCTCTGTTGGGTGCTGGCTCTTCTGCACTGTGTATACAGACGGCCTTACACCCCGCTATTAGGTGCTGGCTCTCCTGCATGGTGTTTACAGACGGCCTGACACCCCACTGTTGGGTGCTGGCTCTTCTGCACTGTGTATACAGACGGCCTGACACCCCGCTATTAGGTGCTGGCTCTCCTGCATGGTGTTTACAGACGGCCTGACACCCCTCTGTTGGGTGCTGGCTCTTCTGCACTGTGTATACAGACGGCCTTACACCCCGCTATTAGGTGCTGGCTCTCCTGCATGGTGTTTACAGACGGCCTGACACCCCACTGTTGGGTGCTGGCTCTTCTGCACTGTGTATACAGACGGCCTGACACCCCGCTATTAGGTGCTGGCTCTCCTGCATGGTGTTTACAGACGGCCTGACACCCCTCTGTTGGGTGCTGGCTCTTCTGCACTGTGTATACAGACGGACTTACACCCCGCTATTAGGTGCTGGCTCTCCTGCATGGTGTTTACAGACGGCCTGACACCCCTCTGTTGGGTGCTGGCTCTTCTGCACTGTGTATACAGACGGCCTTATACCCCGCTATTAGGTGCTGGCTCTCCTGCATGGTGTTTACAGACGGCCTGACACCCCCCTGTTGGGTGCTGGCTTTTCTGCACTGTGTATACAGACGGCCTTACACACCGCTATTAGGTGCTGGCTCTCCTGCATGGTGTTTACAGACGGCCTGACACCCCTCTGTTGGGTGCTGGCTCTTCTGCACTGTGTATACAGACAGCCTTACACCCCTATATAAGGTGTCTGCTCTCCTGCACCCAGTAATAATAAATATGCATATATGTCATGAACATATTATCGCGCCTCATTCTTTTTTTATCAGGTGGGCCTTCTCTACAAATGAATTGCGATGTCACCAGACAAGCCAACTACATCTCTGGGCTTCTGTGAGGTCATCTTTACTACAGCATATACTGAAGATGGGACGGCAATAGCAGCTGACCCACAACAGGTAATGACGCGCGATAATACCTTCCTGGCACACATGCATATTTATTAAATCTGTATGTTTGCTAAAGACTGTCATTTGTACAGTATTGTTATAGTCGGCCTGACACCCCGGTATTGGGTGCTGGCTCTCCTGCACTGTGTATAGAGACAGCCTGACACCCCAGTATTGGGTGCTGGCTCTCCTGCACAGTGTATACAGACGGCCTGACAACCCGCTATTAGGTGCTGGCTCTCCTGCATGGTGTTTACAGACGGCCTGACACCCGTCTGTTGGGTGCTGGCTCTTCTGCACTGTGTATACAGACGGCCTGACACCCCACTATTAGGTGCTGGCTCTCCTGCATGGTGTTTACAGACGGCCTGACACCCCTCTGTTGGGTGCTGGCTCTTCTGCACTCTGTATACAGACGGACTTACACCCCGCTATTAGGTGCTGGCTCTCCTGCATGGTATTTACAGACGGCCTGACACCCCTCTGTTGGGTGCTGGCTCTTCTGCACTGTGTATACAGACTGCCTTACACACCACTATTAGGTGCTGGCTCTCCTGCATGGTGTTTACAGACGGCCTGACACCCCACTGTTGGGTGCTGGCTCTTCTGCACTGTGTATACAGACGGCCTGACACCCCGCTATTAGGTGCTGGCTCTCCTGCATGGTGTTTACAGACGGCCTGACACCCCTCTGTTGGGTGCTGGCTCTTCTGCACTGTGTATACAGACGCCCTTACACCCCGCTATTAGATGCTGGCTCTCCTGCATGGTGTTTACAGACGGCCTGACACCCCTCTGTTGGGTGCTGGCTCTTCTGCACTGTGTATACAGACAGCCTTACACCCGCTATTAGGTGCTGGCTCTCCTGCATGGTGTTTACAGACGGCCTGACACCCCCCTGTTGGGTGCTGGCTCTTCTGCACTGTGTATACAGACGGCCTTACACACCGCTATTAGGTGCTGGCTCTCCTGCATGGTGTTTACAGACGGCCTGACACCCCTCTGTTGGGTGCTGGCTCTTCTGCACTGTGTATACAGACGGCCTTACACCCCTATATAAGGTGTCTGCTCTCCTGCACCCAGTAATAATAAATATGCATATATGTCATGAACATATTATCGCGCCTCATTCTTTTTTTATCAGGTGGGCCTTCTCTACAAATGAATTGCGATGTCACCAGACAAGCCAACTACATCTCTGGGCTTCTGTGAGGTCATCTTTACTACAGCATATACTGAAGATGGGACGGCAATAGCAGCTGACCCACAACAGGTAATGACGCGCGATAATACCTTCCTGGCACACATGCATATTTATTAAATCTGTATGTTTGCTAAAGACTGTCATTTGTACAGTATTGTTATAGCCGGCCTGACACCCCGGTATTGGGTGCTGGCTCTCCTACACTGTATAGAGACAGCCTGACACCCCGGTATTGGGTGCTGGCTCTCCTGCACAGTGTATACAGACGGCCTGACATCCCGCTATTAGGTGCTGGCTCTCCTGCATGGTGTTTACAGACGGCCTGACACCCCTCTGTTGGGTGCTGGCTCTTCTGCACTGTGTATACAGACGGCCTGACACCCCGCTATTAGGTGCTGGCTCTCCTGCATGGTGTTTACAGACGGCCTGACACCCCTCTGTTGGGTGCTGGCTCTTCTGCACTGTGTATACAGACGGCCTTACACCCCGCTATTAGGTGCTGGCTCTCCTGCATGGTGTTTACAGACGGCCTGACACCCCTCTGTTGGGTGCTGGCTCTTCTGCACTGTGTATACAGACGGCCTTACACCCCGCTATTAGGTGCTGGCTCTCCTGCATGGTGTTTACAGACGGCCTGACACCCCACTGTTGGGTGCTGGCTCTTCTGCACTGTGTATACAGACGGCCTGACACCCCGCTATTAGGTGCTGGCTCTCCTGCATGGTGTTTACAGACGGCCTGACACCCCTCTGTTGGGTGCTGGCTCTTCTGCACTGTGTATACAGACGGCCTTACACCCCGCTATTAGGTGCTGGCTCTCCTGCATGGTGTTTACAGACGGCCTGACACCCCACTGTTGGGTGCTGGCTCTTCTGCACTGTGTATACAGACGGCCTGACACCCCGCTATTAGGTGCTGGCTCTCCTGCATGGTGTTTACAGACGGCCTGACACCCCTCTGTTGGGTGCTGGCTCTTCTGCACTGTGTATACAGACGGCCTTACACCCCGCTATTAGGTGCTGGCTCTCCTGCATGGTGTTTACAGACGGCCTGACACCCCTCTGTTGGGTGCTGGCTCTTCTGCACTGTGTATACAGACGGCCTTATACCCCGCTATTAGGTGCTGGCTCTCCTGCATGGTGTTTACAGACGGCCTGACACCCCCCTGTTGGGTGCTGGCTTTTCTGCACTGTGTATACAGACGGCCTTACACACCGCTATTAGGTGCTGGCTCTCCTGCATGGTGTTTACAGACGGCCTGACACCCCTCTGTTGGGTGCTGGCTCTTCTGCACTGTGTATACAGACAGCCTTACACCCCTATATAAGGTGTCTGCTCTCCTGCACCCAGTAATAATAAATATGCATATATGTCATGAACATATTATCGCGCCTCATTCTTTTTTTATCAGGTGGGCCTTCTCTACAAATGAATTGCGATGTCACCAGACAAGCCAACTACATCTCTGGGCTTCTGTGAGGTCATCTTTACTACAGCATATACTGAAGATGGGACGGCAATAGCAGCTGACCCACAACAGGTAATGACGCGCGATAATACCTTCCTGGCACACATGCATATTTATTAAATCTGTATGTTTGCTAAAGACTGTCATTTGTACAGTATTGTTATAGCCGACCTGACACCCCGGTATTGGGTGCTGGCTCTCCTGCACTGTGTATAGAGACAGCCTGACACCCCGGTATTGGGTGCTGGCTCTCCTGCACAGTGTATACAGATGGCCTGACATCCCGCTATTAGGTGCTGGCTCTCCTGCATGGTGTTTACAGACGGCCTGACACCCCTCTGTTGGGTGCTGGCTCTTCTGCACTGTGTATACAGACGGCCTTACACCCCGCTATTAGGTGCTGGCTCTCCTGCATGGTGTTTACAGACGACCTGACACCCCACTGTTGGGTGCTGGCTCTTCTGCACTGTGTATACAGACGGCCTGACACCCCGCTATTAGGTGCTGGCTCTCCTGCATGGTGTTTACAGACGGCCTGACACCCCTCTGTTGGGTGCTGGCTCTTCTGCACTGTGTATACAGACGGCCTTACACCCCGCTATTAGGTGCTGGCTCTCCTGCATGGTGTTTACAGACGGCCTGACACCCCTCTGTTGGGTGCTGGCTCTTCTGCACTGTGTATACAGACGGCCTTACACCCCGCTATTAGGTGCTGGCTCTCCTGCATGGTGTTTACAGACGGCCTGACACCCCCCTGTTGGGTGCTGGCTCTTCTGCACTGTGTATACAGACGGCCTTACACACCGCTATTAGGTGCTGGCTCTCCTGCATGGTGTTTACAGACGGCCTGACACCCCTCTGTTGGGTGCTGGCTCTTCTGCACTGTGTATACAGACGGCCTTACACCCCTATATAAGGTGTCTGCTCTCCTGCACCCAGTAATAATAAATATGCATATATGTCATGAACATATTATCGCGCCTCATTCTTTTTTTATCAGGTGGGCCTTCTCTACAAATGAATTGCGATGTCACCAGACAAGCCAACTACATCTCTGGGCTTCTGTGAGGTCATCTTTACTACAGCATATACTGAAGATGGGACGGCAATAGCAGCTGACCCACAACAGGTAATGACGCGCGATAATACCTTCCTGGCACACATGCATATTTATTAAATCTGTATGTTTGCTAAAGACTGTCATTTGTACAGTATTGTTATAGCCGGCCTGACACCCCGGTATTGGGTGCTGGCTCTCCTGCACTGTGTATAGAGACAGCCTGACACCCCGGTATTGGGTGCTGGCTCTCCTGCACAGTGTATACAGACGGCCTGACATCCCGCTATTAGGTGCTGGCTCTCCTGCATGGTGTTTACAGACGGCCTGACACCCCTCTGTTGGGTGCTGGCTCTTCTGCACTGTGTATACAGACGGCCTTACACCCCGCTATTAGGTGCTGGCTCTCCTGCATGGTGTTTACAGACGGCCTGACACCCCACTGTTGGGTGCTGGCTCTTCTGCACTGTGTATACAGACGGCCTGACACCCCGCTATTAGGTGCTGGCTCTCCTGCATGGTGTTTACAGACGGCCTGACACCCCTCTGTTGGGTGCTGGCTCTTCTGCACTGAGTATACAGACGGCCTTACACTTCGCTATTAGGTGCTGACTCTCCTGCATGGTGTTTACAGACGGCCTGACACCCCTCTGTTGGGTGCTGGCTCTTCTGCACTGTGTATACAGACGGCCTTACACCCCGCTATTAGGTGCTGGCTCTCCTGCATGGTGTTTACAGACGGCCTGACACCCCCCTGTTGGGTGCTGGCTCTTCTGCACTGTGTATACAGACGGCCTTACACACCGCTATTAGGTGCTGGCTCTCCTGCATGGTGTTTACAGACGGCCTGACACCCCTCTGTTGGGTGCTGGCTCTTCTGCACTGTGTATACAGGCAGCCTTACACCCCTATATAAGGTGTCTGCTCTCCTGCACCCAGTAATAATAAATATGCATATATGTCATGAACATATTATCGCGCCTCATTCTTTTTTTATCAGGTGGGCCTTCTCTACAAATGAATTGCGATGTCACCAGACAAGCCAACTACATCTCTGGGCTTCTGTGAGGTCATCTTTACTACAGCATATACTGAAGATGGGACGGCAATAGCAGCTGACCCACAACAGGTAATGACGCGCGATAATACCTTCCTGGCACACATGCATATTTATTAAATCTGTATGTTTGCTAAAGACTGTCATTTGTACAGTATTGTTATAGCCGGCCTGACACCCCGGTATTGGGTGCTGGCTCTCCTGCACTGTGTATAGAGACAGCCTGACACCCCGGTATTGGGTGCTGGCTCTCCTGCACAGTGTATACAGACGGCCTGACATCCCGCTATTAGGTGCTGGCTCTCCTGCATGGTGTTTACAGACGGCCTGACACCCCTCTGTTGGGTGCTGGCTCTTCTGCACTGTGTATACAGACGGCCTGACACCCCGCTATTAGGTGCTGGCTCTCCTGCATGGTGTTTACAGACGGCCTGACACCCCTCTGTTGGGTGCTGGCTCTTCTGCACTGTGTATACAGACGGCCTTACACCCCGCTATTAGGTGCTGGCTCTCCTGCATGGTGTTTACAGACGGCCTGACACCCCCCTGTTGGGTGCTGGCTCTTCTGCACTGTGTATACAGACGGCCTTACACACCGCTATTAGGTGCTGGCTCTCCTGCATGGTGTTTACAGACGGCCTGACACCCCTCTGTTGGGTGCTGGCTCTTCTGCACTGTGTATACAGACGGCCTTACACCCCTATATAAGGTGTCTGCTCTCCTGCACCCAGTAATAATAAATATGCATATATGTCATGAACATATTATCGCGCCTCATTCTTTTTTTATCAGGTGGGCCTTCTCTACAAATGAATTGCGATGTCACCAGACAAGCCAACTACATCTCTGGGCTTCTGTGAGGTCATCTTTACTACAGCATATACTGAAGATGGGACGGCAATAGCAGCTGACCCACAACAGGTAATGACGCGCGATAATACCTTCCTGGCACACATGCATATTTATTAAATCTGTATGTTTGCTAAAGACTGTCATTTGTACAGTATTGTTATAGCCGGCCTGACACCCCGGTATTGGGTGCTGGCTCTCCTGCACTGTGTATAGAGACAGCCTGACACCCCGGTATTGGGTGCTGGCTCTCCTGCACAGTGTATACAGACGGCCTGACATCCCGCTATTAGGTGCTGGCTCTCCTGCATGGTGTTTACAGACGGCCTGACACCCCTCTGTTGGGTGCTGGCTCTTCTGCACTGTGTATACAGACGGCCTGACACCCCGCTATTAGGTGCTGGCTCTCCTGCATGGTGTTTACAGACGGCCTGACACCCCTCTGTTGGGTGCTGGCTCTTCTGCACTGTGTATACAGACGGCCTTACACCCCGCTATTAGGTGCTGGCTCTCCTGCATGGTTTTTACAGACGGCCTGACACCCCTCTGTTGGGTGCTGGCTCTTCTGCACTGTGTATACAGACGGCCTTACACCCCGCTATTAGGTGCTGGCTCTCCTGCATGGTGTTTACAGACGGCCTGACACCCCACTGTTGGGTGCTGGCTCTTCTGCACTGTGTATACAGACGGCCTGACACCCCGCTATTAGGTGCTGGCTCTCCTGCATGGTGTTTACAGACGGCCTGACACCCCTCTGTTGGGTGCTGGCTCTTCTGCACTGTGTATACAGACGGCCTTACACCCCGCTATTAGGTGCTGGCTCTCCTGCATGGTGTTTACAGACGGCCTGACACCCCTCTGTTGGGTGCTGGCTCTTCTGCACTGTGTATACAGACGGCCTTACACCCCGCTATTAGGTGCTGGCTCTCCTGCATGGTGTTTACAGACGGCCTGACACCCCCCTGTTGGGTGCTGGCTCTTCTGCACTGTGTATACAGACAGCCTTACACACCGCTATTAGGTGCTGGCTCTCCTGCATGGTGTTTACAGAGGGCCTGACACCCCTCTGTTGGGTGCTGGCTCTTCTGCACTGTGTATACAGACAGCCTTACACCCCTATATAAGGTGTCTGCTCTCCTGCACCCAGTAATAATAAATATGCATATATGTCATGAACATATTATCGCGCCTCATTCTTTTTTTATCAGGTGGGCCTTCTACAAAAATGAATTGCGATGTCACCAGACAAGCCAACTACATCTCTGGGCTTCTGTGAGGTCATCTTTACTACAGCATATACTGAAGATGGGACGGCAATAGCAGCTGACCCACAACAGGTAATGACGCGCGATAATACCTTCCTGGCACACATGCATATTTATTAAATCTGTATGTTTGCTAAAGACTGTCATTTGTACAGTATTGTTATAGCCGGCCTGACACCCCGGTATTGGGTGCTGGCTCTCCTGCACTGTGTATAGAGACAGCCTGACACCCCGGTATTGGGTGCTGGCTCTCCTGCACAGTGTATACAGACGGCCTGACACCCCGCTATTAGGTGCTGGCTCTCCTGCATGGTGTTTACAGACGGCCTGACACCCCTCTGTTGGGTGCTGGCTCTTCTGCACTGTGTATACAGACGGCCTTACACCCCGCTATTAGGTGCTGGCTCTCCTGCATGGTGTTTACAGACGGCCTGACACCCCTCTGTTGGGTGCTGGTTCTTCTGCACTGTGTATACAGACGGCCTTACACCCCGCTATTAGGTGCTGGCTCTCCTGCATTGTGTTTACAGACGGCCTGACACCCCCCTGTTGGGTGCTGGCTCTTCTGCACTGTGTATACAGACGGCCTTACACACCGCTATTAGGTGCTGGCTCTCCTGCATGGTGTTTACAGACGGCCTGACACCCCTCTGTTGGGTGCTGGCTCTTCTGCACTGTGTATACAGACGGCCTTACACCCCTATATAAGGTGTCTGCTCTCCTGCACCCAGTAATAATAAATATGCATATATGTCATGAACATATTATCGCGCCTCATTCTTTTTTTATCAGGTGGGCCTTCTCTACAAATGAATTGCGATGTCACCAGACAAGCCAACTACATCTCTGGGCTTCTGTGAGGTCATCTTTACTACAGCATATACTGAAGATGGGACGGCAATAGCAGCTGACCCACAACAGGTAATGACGCGCGATAATACCTTCCTGGCACACATGCATATTTATTAAATCTGTATGTTTGCTAAAGACTGTCATTTGTACAGTATTGTTATAGCCGGCCTGACACCCCGGTATTGGGTGCTGGCTCTCCTGCACTGTGTATAGAGACAGCCTGACACCCCGGTATTGGGTGCTGGCTCTCCTGCACAGTGTATACAGACGGCCTGACATCCCGCTATTAGGTGCTGGCTCTCCTGCATGGTGTTTACAGACGGCCTGACACCCCTCTGTTGGGTGCTGGCTCTTCTGCACTGTGTATACAGACGGCCTTACACCCCGCTATTAGGTGCTGGCTCTCCTGCATGGTGTTTACAGACGGCCTGACACCCCACTGTTGGGTGCTGGCTCTTCTGCACTGTGTATACAGACGGCCTGACACCCCGCTATTAGGTGCTGGCTCTCCTGCATGGTGTTTACAGACGGCCTGACACCCCTCTGTTGGGTGCTGGCTCTTCTGCACTGTGTATACAGACGGCCTTACACACCGCTATTAGGTGCTGGCTCTCCTGCATGGTGTTTACAGACGGCCTGACACCCCTCTGTTGGGTGCTGGCTCTTCTGCACTGTGTATACAGACGGCCTTACACCCCGCTATTAGGTGCTGGCTCTCCTGCATGGTGTTTACAGACGGCCTGACACCCCTCTGTTGGGTGCTGGCTCTTCTGCACTGTGTATACAGACGGCCTTACACACCGCTATTAGGTGCTGGCTCTCCTGCATGGTGTTTACAGACGGCCTGACACCCCTCTGTTGGGTGCTGGCTCTTCTGCACTGTGTATACAGACGGCCTTACACCCCGCTATTAGGTGCTGGCTCTCCTGCATGGTGTTTACAGACGGCCTGACACCCCCCTGTTGGGTGCTGGCTCTTCTGCACTGTGTATACAGACAGCCTTACACCCTGCTATTAGGTGCTGGCTCTCCTGCATGGTGTTTACAGACGGCCTGACACCCCTCTGTTGGGTGCTGGCTCTTCTGCACTGTGTATACAGATGGCCTTACACCCCTATATAAGGTGTCTGCTCTCCTGCACCCAGTAATAATAAATATGCATATATATGTCATGAACATATTATCGCGCCTCATTCTTTTTTTATCAGGTGGGCCTTCTCCACAAATGAATTGCGATGTCACCAGACGAGCCAACTACATCTCTGGGCTTCTGTGAGGTCATCTTTACTACAGCATATACTGAAGATGGGACGGCAATAGCAGCTGACCCACAACAGGTAATGACGTGCGATAATACTTTCCTGGCACACATGCATATTTATTAAATCTGTATGTTTGCTAAAGACTGTCATTTGTACAGTATTGTTATAGCCGGCCTGACACCCCGGTATTGGGTGCTGGCTCTCCTGCACTGTGTATAGAGACAGCCTGACACCCCAGTATTGGGTGCTGGCTCTCCTGCACAGTGTATACAGACGGCCTGACAACCCGCTATTAGGTGCTGGCTCTCCTGCATGGTGTTTACAGACGGCCTGACACCCGTCTGTTGGGTGCTGGCTCTTCTGCACTGTGTATACAGACGGCCTGACACCCCACTATTAGGTGCTGGCTCTCCTGCATGGTGTTTACAGACGGCCTGACACCCCTCTGTTGGGTGCTGGCTCTTCTGCACTCTGTATACAGACGGCCTTACACCCCGCTATTAGGTGCTGGCTCTCCTGCATGGTATTTACAGACGGCCTGACACCCCTCTGTTGGGTGCTGGCTCTTCTGCACTGTGTATACAGACTGCCTTACACACCACTATTAGGTGCTGGCTCTCCTGCATGGTGTTTACAGACGGCCTGACACCCCACTGTTGGGTGCTGGCTCTTCTGCACTGTGTATACAGACGGCCTGACACCCCGCTATTAGGTGCTGGCTCTCCTGCATGGTGTTTACAGACGGCCTGACACCCCTCTGTTGGGTGCTGGCTCTTCTGCACTGTGTATACAGACGCCCTTACACCCCGCTATTAGATGCTGGCTCTCCTGCATGGTGTTTACAGACGGCCTGACACCCCTCTGTTGGGTGCTGGCTCTTCTGCACTGTGTATACAGACAGCCTTACACCCCGCTATTAGGTGCTGGCTCTCCTGCATGGTGTTTACAGACGGCCTGACACCCCCCTGTTGGGTGCTGGCTCTTCTGCACTGTGTATACAGACGGCCTTACACACCGCTATTAGGTGCTGGCTCTCCTGCATGGTGTTTACAGACGGCCTGACACCCCTCTGTTGGGTGCTGGCTCTTCTGCACTGTGTATACAGACGGCCTTACACCCCTATATAAGGTGTCTGCTCTCCTGCACCCAGTAATAATAAATATGCATATATGTCATGAACATATTATCGCGCCTCATTCTTTTTTTATCAGGTGGGCCTTCTACAAAAATGAATTGCGATGTCACCAGACAAGCCAACTACATCTCTGGGCTTCTGTGAGGTCATCTTTACTACAGCATATACTGAAGATGGGACGGCAATAGCAGCTGACCCACAACAGGTAATGACGCGCGATAATACCTTCCTGGCACACATGCATATTTATTAAATCTGTATGTTTGCTAAAGACTGTCATTTGTACAGTATTGTTATAGCCGGCCTGACACCCCGGTATTGGGTGCTGGCTCTCCTGCACTGTGTATAGAGACAGCCTGACACCCCGGTATTGGGTGCTGGCTCTCCTGCACAGTGTATACAGACGGCCTGACACCCCGCTATCAGGTGCTGGCTCTCCTGCATGGTGTTTACAGACGGCCTGACACCCCTCTGTTGGGTGCTGGCTCTTCTGCACTGTGTATACAGACGGCCTTACACCCCGCTATTAGGTGCTGGCTCTCCTGCATGGTGTTTACAGATGGCCTGACACCCCTCTGTTGGGTGCTGGTTCTTCTGCACTGTGTATACAGACGGCCTTACACCCCGCTATTAGGTGCTGGCTCTCCTGCATGGTGTTTACAGACGGCCTGACACCCCCCTGTTGGGTGCTGGCTCTTCTGCACTGTGTATACAGACGGCCTTACACACCGCTATTAGGTGCTGGCTCTCCTGCATGGTGTTTACAGACGGCCTGACACCCCTCTGTTGGGTGCTGGCTCTTCTGCACTGTGTATACAGACGGCCTTACACCCCTATATAAGGTGTCTGCTCTCCTGCACCCAGTAATAATAAATATGCATATATGTCATGAACATATTATCGCGCCTCATTCTTTTTTTATCAGGTGGGCCTTCTCTACAAATGAATTGCGATGTCACCAGACAAGCCAACTACATCTCTGGGCTTCTGTGAGGTCATCTTTACTACAGCATATACTGAAGATGGGACGGCAATAGCAGCTGACCCACAACAGGTAATGACGCGCGATAATACCTTCCTGGCACACATGCATATTTATTAAATCTGTATGTTTGCTAAAGACTGTCATTTGTACAGTATTGTTATAGCCGGCCTGACACCCCGGTATTGGGTGCTGGCTCTCCTGCACTGTGTATAGAGACAGCCTGACACCCCGGTATTGGGTGCTGGCTCTCCTGCACAGTGTATACAGACGGCCTGACATCCCGCTATTAGGTGCTGGCTCTCCTGCATGGTGTTTACAGACGGCCTGACACCCCTCTGTTGGGTGCTGGCTCTTCTGCACTGTGTATACAGACGGCCTGACACCCCGCTATTAGGTGCTGGCTCTCCTGCATGGTGTTTACAGACGGCCTGACACCCCCCTGTTGGGTGCTGGCTCTTCTGCACTGTGTATACAGACGGCCTTACACCCCGCTATTAGCTGCTGGCTCTCCTGCATGGTGTTTACAGACGGCCTGACACCCCACTGTTGGGTGCTGGCTCTTCTGCACTGTGTATACAGACGGCCTGACACCCCGCTATTAGGTGCTGGCTCTCCTGCATGGTGTTTACAGACGGCCTGACACCCCTCTGTTGGGTGCTGGCTCTTCTGCACTGTGTATACAGACGGCCTTACACACCGCTATTAGGTGCTGGCTCTCCTGCATGGTGTTTACAGACGGCCTGACACCCCTCTGTTGGGTGCTGGCTCTTCTGCACTGTGTATACAGACGGCCTTACACCCCGCTATTAGGTGCTGGCTCTCCTGCATGGTGTTTACAGACGGCCTGACACCCCTCTGTTGGGTGCTGGCTCTTCTGCACTGTGTATACAGACGGCCTTACACACCGCTATTAGGTGCTGGCTCTCCTGCATGGTGTTTACAGACGGCCTGACACCCCTCTGTTGGGTGCTGGCTCTTCTGCACTGTGTATACAGACGGCCTTACACCCCGCTATTAGGTGCTGGCTCTCCTGCATGGTGTTTACAGACGGCCTGACACCCCCCTGTTGGGTGCTGGCTCTTCTGCACTGTGTATACAGACAGCCTTACACCCTGCTATTAGGTGCTGGCTCTCCTGCATGGTGTTTACAGACGGCCTGACACCCCTCTGTTGGGTGCTGGCTCTTCTGCACTGTGTATACAGACGGCCTTACACCCCTATATAAGGTGTCTGCTCTCCTGCACCCAGTAATAATAAATATGCATATATGTCATGAACATATTATCGCGCCTCATTCTTTTTTTATCAGGTGGGCCTTCTCCACAAATGAATTGCGATGTCACCAGACGAGCCAACTACATCTCTGGGCTTCTGTGAGGTCATCTTTACTACAGCATATACTGAAGATGGGACGGCAATAGCAGCTGACCCACAACAGGTAATGACGTGCGATAATACCTTCCTGGCACACATGCATATTTATTAAATCTGTATGTTTGCTAAAGACTGTCATTTGTACAGTATTGTTATAGTCGGCCTGACACCCCGGTATTGGGTGCTGGCTCTCCTGCACTGTGTATAGAGACAGCCTGACACCCCAGTATTGGGTGCTGGCTCTCCTGCACAGTGTATACAGACGGCCTGACAACCCGCTATTAGGTGCTGGCTCTCCTGCATGGTGTTTACAGACGGCCTGACACCCGTCTGTTGGGTGCTGGCTCTTCTGCACTGTGTATACAGACGGCCTGACACCCCACTATTAGGTGCTGGCTCTCCTGCATGGTGTTTACAGACGGCCTGACACCCCTCTGTTGGGTGCTGGCTCTTCTGCACTCTGTATACAGACGGACTTACACCCCGCTATTAGGTGCTGGCTCTCCTGCATGGTATTTACAGACGGCCTGACACCCCTCTGTTGGGTGCTGGCTCTTCTGCACTGTGTATACAGACTGCCTTACACACCACTATTAGGTGCTGGCTCTCCTGCATGGTGTTTACAGACGGCCTGACACCCCACTGTTGGGTGCTGGCTCTTCTGCACTGTGTATACAGACGGCCTGACACCCCGCTATTAGGTGCTGGCTCTCCTGCATGGTGTTTACAGACGGCCTGACACCCCTCTGTTGGGTGCTGGCTCTTCTGCACTGTGTATACAGACGCCCTTACACCCCGCTATTAGATGCTGGCTCTCCTGCATGGTGTTTACAGACGGCCTGACACCCCTCTGTTGGGTGCTGGCTCTTCTGCACTGTGTATACAGACAGCCTTACACCCCGCTATTAGGTGCTGGCTCTCCTGCATGGTGTTTACAGACGGCCTGACACCCCCCTGTTGGGTGCTGGCTCTTCTGCACTGTGTATACAGACGGCCTTACACACCGCTATTAGGTGCTGGCTCTCCTGCATGGTGTTTACAGACGGCCTGACACCCCTCTGTTGGGTGCTGGCTCTTCTGCACTGTGTATACAGACGGCCTTACACCCCTATATAAGGTGTCTGCTCTCCTGCACCCAGTAATAATAAATATGCATATATGTCATGAACATATTATCGCGCCTCATTCTTTTTTTATCAGGTGGGCCTTCTCTACAAATGAATTGCGATGTCACCAGACAAGCCAACTACATCTCTGGGCTTCTGTGAGGTCATCTTTACTACAGCATATACTGAAGATGGGACGGCAATAGCAGCTGACCCACAACAGGTAATGACGCGCGATAATACCTTCCTGGCACACATGCATATTTATTAAATCTGTATGTTTGCTAAAGACTGTCATTTGTACAGTATTGTTATAGCCGGCCTGACACCCCGGTATTGGGTGCTGGCTCTTCTGCACTGTGTATAGAGACAGCCTGACACCCCGGTATTGGGTGCTGGCTCTCCTGCACAGTGTATACAGACGGCCTGACATCCCGCTATTAGGTGCTGGCTCTCCTGCATGGTGTTTACAGACGGCCTGACACCCCTCTGTTGGGTGCTGGCTCTTCTGCACTGTGTATACAGACGGCCTGACACCCCGCTATTAGGTGCTGGCTCTCCTGCATGGTGTTTACAGACGGCCTGACACCCCTCTGTTGGGTGCTGGCTCTTCTGCACTGTGTATACAGACGGCCTTACACCCCGCTATTAGGTGCTGGCTCTCCTGCATGGTGTTTACAGACGGCCTGACACCCCTCTGTTGGGTGCTGGCTCTTCTGCACTGTGTATACAGACGGCCTTACACCCCGCTATTAGGTGCTGGCTCTCCTGCATGGTGTTTACAGACGGCCTGACACCCCACTGTTGGGTGCTGGCTCTTCTGCACTGTGTATACAGACGGCCTGACACCCCGCTATTAGGTGCTGGCTCTCCTGCATGGTGTTTACAGACGGCCTGACACCCCTCTGTTGGGTGCTGGCTCTTCTGCACTGTGTATACAGACGGCCTTACACCCCGCTATTAGGTGCTGGCTCTCCTGCATGGTGTTTACAGACGGCCTGACACCCCACTGTTGGGTGCTGGCTCTTCTGCACTGTGTATACAGACGGCCTGACACCCCGCTATTAGGTGCTGGCTCTCCTGCATGGTGTTTACAGACGGCCTGACACCCCTCTGTTGGGTGCTGGCTCTTCTGCACTGTGTATACAGACGGACTTACACCCCGCTATTAGGTGCTGGCTCTCCTGCATGGTGTTTACAGACGGCCTGACACCCCTCTGTTGGGTGCTGGCTCTTCTGCACTGTGTATACAGACGGCCTTATACCCCGCTATTAGGTGCTGGCTCTCCTGCATGGTGTTTACAGACGGCCTGACACCCCCCTGTTGGGTGCTGGCTTTTCTGCACTGTGTATACAGACGGCCTTACACACCGCTATTAGGTGCTGGCTCTCCTGCATGGTGTTTACAGACGGCCTGACACCCCTCTGTTGGGTGCTGGCTCTTCTGCACTGTGTATACAGACAGCCTTACACCCCTATATAAGGTGTCTGCTCTCCTGCACCCAGTAATAATAAATATGCATATATGTCATGAACATATTATCGCGCCTCATTCTTTTTTTATCAGGTGGGCCTTCTCTACAAATGAATTGCGATGTCACCAGACAAGCCAACTACATCTCTGGGCTTCTGTGAGGTCATCTTTACTACAGCATATACTGAAGATGGGACGGCAATAGCAGCTGACCCACAACAGGTAATGACGCGCGATAATACCTTCCTGGCACACATGCATATTTATTAAATCTGTATGTTTGCTAAAGACTGTCATTTGTACAGTATTGTTATAGCCGGCCTGACACCCCGGTATTGGGTGCTGGCTCTCCTGCACTGTGTATAGAGACAGCCTGACACCCCGGTATTGGGTGCTGGCTCTCCTGCACAGTGTATACAGACGGCCTGACATCCCGCTATTAGGTGCTGGCTCTCCTGCATGGTGTTTACAGACGGCCTGACACCCCTCTGTTGGGTGCTGGCTCTTCTGCACTGTGTATACAGACGGCCTGACACCCCGCTATTAGGTGCTGGCTCTCCTGCATGGTGTTTACAGACGGCCTGACACCCCCCTGTTGGGTGCTGGCTCTTCTGCACTGTGTATACAGACGGCCTTACACCCCGCTATTAGCTGCTGGCTCTCCTGCATGGTGTTTACAGACGGCCTGACACCCCACTGTTGGGTGCTGGCTCTTCTGCACTGTGTATACAGACGGCCTGACACCCCGCTATTAGGTGCTGGCTCTCCTGCATGGTGTTTACAGACGGCCTGACACCCCTCTGTTGGGTGCTGGCTCTTCTGCACTGTGTATAATGACGGCCTTACACACCGCTATTAGGTGCTGGCTCTCCTGCATGGTGTTTACAGACGGCCTGACACCCCTCTGTTGGGTGCTGGCTCTTCTGCACTGTGTATACAGACGGCCTTACACCCCGCTATTAGGTGCTGGCTCTCCTGCATGGTGTTTACAGACGGCCTGACACCCCTCTGTTGGGTGCTGGCTCTTCTGCACTGTGTATACAGACGGCCTTACACACCGCTATTAGGTGCTGGCTCTCCTGCATGGTGTTTACAGACGGCCTGACACCCCTCTGTTGGGTGCTGGCTCTTCTGCACTGTGTATACAGACGGCCTTACACCCCGCTATTAGGTGCTGGCTCTCCTGCATGGTGTTTACAGACGGCCTGACACCCCCCTGTTGGGTGCTGGCTCTTCTGCACTGTGTATACAGACAGCCTTACACCCTGCTATTAGGTGCTGGCTCTCCTGCATGGTGTTTACAGACGGCCTGACACCCCTCTGTTGGGTGCTGGCTCTTCTGCACTGTGTATACAGACGGCCTTACACCCCTATATAAGGTGTCTGCTCTCCTGCACCCAGTAATAATAAATATGCATATATGTCATGAACATATTATCGCGCCTCATTCTTTTTTTATCAGGTGGGCCTTCTCCACAAATGAATTGCGATGTCACCAGACGAGCCAACTACATCTCTGGGCTTCTGTGAGGTCATCTTTACTACAGCATATACTGAAGATGGGACGGCAATAGCAGCTGACCCACAACAGGTAATGACGTGCGATAATACCTTCCTGGCACACATGCATATTTATTAAATCTGTATGTTTGCTAAAGACTGTCATTTGTACAGTATTGTTATAGTCGGCCTGACACCCCGGTATTGGGTGCTGGCTCTCCTGCACTGTGTATAGAGACAGCCTGACACCCCAGTATTGGGTGCTGGCTCTCCTGCACAGTGTATACAGACGGCCTGACAACCCGCTATTAGGTGCTGGCTCTCCTGCATGGTGTTTACAGACGGCCTGACACCCGTCTGTTGGGTGCTGGCTCTTCTGCACTGTGTATACAGACGGCCTGACACCCCACTATTAGGTGCTGGCTCTCCTGCATGGTGTTTACAGACGGCCTGACACCCCTCTGTTGGGTGCTGGCTCTTCTGCACTCTGTATACAGACGGACTTACACCCCGCTATTAGGTGCTGGCTCTCCTGCATGGTATTTACAGACGGCCTGACACCCCTCTGTTGGGTGCTGGCTCTTCTGCACTGTGTATACAGACTGCCTTACACACCACTATTAGGTGCTGGCTCTCCTGCATGGTGTTTACAGACGGCCTGACACCCCACTGTTGGGTGCTGGCTCTTCTGCACTGTGTATACAGACGGCCTGACACCCCGCTATTAGGTGCTGGCTCTCCTGCATGGTGTTTACAGACGGCCTGACACCCCTCTGTTGGGTGCTGGCTCTTCTGCACTGTGTATACAGACGCCCTTACACCCCGCTATTAGATGCTGGCTCTCCTGCATGGTGTTTACAGACGGCCTGACACCCCTCTGTTGGGTGCTGGCTCTTCTGCACTGTGTATACAGACAGCCTTACACCCCGCTATTAGGTGCTGGCTCTCCTGCATGGTGTTTACAGACGGCCTGACACCCCCCTGTTGGGTGCTGGCTCTTCTGCACTGTGTATACAGACGGCCTTACACACCGCTATTAGGTGCTGGCTCTCCTGCATGGTGTTTACAGACGGCCTGACACCCCTCTGTTGGGTGCTGGCTCTTCTGCACTGTGTATACAGACGGCCTTACACCCCTATATAAGGTGTCTGCTCTCCTGCACCCAGTAATAATAAATATGCATATATGTCATGAACATATTATCGCGCCTCATTCTTTTTTTATCAGGTGGGCCTTCTCTACAAATGAATTGCGATGTCACCAGACAAGCCAACTACATCTCTGGGCTTCTGTGAGGTCATCTTTACTACAGCATATACTGAAGATGGGACGGCAATAGCAGCTGACCCACAACAGGTAATGACGCGCGATAATACCTTCCTGGCACACATGCATATTTATTAAATCTGTATGTTTGCTAAAGACTGTCATTTGTACAGTATTGTTATAGCCGGCCTGACACCCCGGTATTGGGTGCTGGCTCTTCTGCACTGTGTATAGAGACAGCCTGACACCCCGGTATTGGGTGCTGGCTCTCCTGCACAGTGTATACAGACGGCCTGACATCCCGCTATTAGGTGCTGGCTCTCCTGCATGGTGTTTACAGACGGCCTGACACCCCTCTGTTGGGTGCTGGCTCTTCTGCACTGTGTATACAGACGGCCTGACACCCCGCTATTAGGTGCTGGCTCTCCTGCATGGTGTTTACAGACGGCCTGACACCCCTCTGTTGGGTGCTGGCTCTTCTGCACTGTGTATACAGACGGCCTTACACCCCGCTATTAGGTGCTGGCTCTCCTGCATGGTGTTTACAGACGGCCTGACACCCCTCTGTTGGGTGCTGGCTCTTCTGCACTGTGTATACAGACGGCCTTACACCCCGCTATTAGGTGCTGGCTCTCCTGCATGGTGTTTACAGACGGCCTGACACCCCACTGTTGGGTGCTGGCTCTTCTGCACTGTGTATACAGACGGCCTGACACCCCGCTATTAGGTGCTGGCTCTCCTGCATGGTGTTTACAGACGGCCTGACACCCCTCTGTTGGGTGCTGGCTCTTCTGCACTGTGTATACAGACGGCCTTACACCCCGCTATTAGGTGCTGGCTCTCCTGCATGGTGTTTACAGACGGCCTGACACCCCACTGTTGGGTGCTGGCTCTTCTGCACTGTGTATACAGACGGCCTGACACCCCGCTATTAGGTGCTGGCTCTCCTGCATGGTGTTTACAGACGGCCTGACACCCCTCTGTTGGGTGCTGGCTCTTCTGCACTGTGTATACAGACGGACTTACACCCCGCTATTAGGTGCTGGCTCTCCTGCATGGTGTTTACAGACGGCCTGACACCCCTCTGTTGGGTGCTGGCTCTTCTGCACTGTGTATACAGACGGCCTTATACCCCGCTATTAGGTGCTGGCTCTCCTGCATGGTGTTTACAGACGGCCTGACACCCCCCTGTTGGGTGCTGGCTTTTCTGCACTGTGTATACAGACGGCCTTACACACCGCTATTAGGTGCTGGCTCTCCTGCATGGTGTTTACAGACGGCCTGACACCCCTCTGTTGGGTGCTGGCTCTTCTGCACTGTGTATACAGACAGCCTTACACCCCTATATAAGGTGTCTGCTCTCCTGCACCCAGTAATAATAAATATGCATATATGTCATGAACATATTATCGCGCCTCATTCTTTTTTTATCAGGTGGGCCTTCTCTACAAATGAATTGCGATGTCACCAGACAAGCCAACTACATCTCTGGGCTTCTGTGAGGTCATCTTTACTACAGCATATACTGAAGATGGGACGGCAATAGCAGCTGACCCACAACAGGTAATGACGCGCGATAATACCTTCCTGGCACACATGCATATTTATTAAATCTGTATGTTTGCTAAAGACTGTCATTTGTACAGTATTGTTATAGCCGGCCTGACACCCCGGTATTGGGTGCTGGCTCTCCTGCACTGTGTATAGAGACAGCCTGACACCCCGGTATTGGGTGCTGGCTCTCCTGCACAGTGTATACAGACGGCCTGACATCCCGCTATTAGGTGCTGGCTCTCCTGCATGGTGTTTACAGACGGCCTGACACCCCTCTGTTGGGTGCTGGCTCTTCTGCACTGTGTATACAGACGGCCTGACACCCCGCTATTAGGTGCTGGCTCTCCTGCATGGTGTTTACAGACGGCCTGACACCCCCCTGTTGGGTGCTGGCTCTTCTGCACTGTGTATACAGACGGCCTTACACCCCGCTATTAGCTGCTGGCTCTCCTGCATGGTGTTTACAGACGGCCTGACACCCCACTGTTGGGTGCTGGCTCTTCTGCACTGTGTATACAGACGGCCTGACACCCCGCTATTAGGTGCTGGCTCTCCTGCATGGTGTTTACAGACGGCCTGACACCCCTCTGTTGGGTGCTGGCTCTTCTGCACTGTGTATACAGACGGCCTTACACACCGCTATTAGGTGCTGGCTCTCCTGCATGGTGTTTACAGACGGCCTGACACCCCTCTGTTGGGTGCTGGCTCTTCTGCACTGTGTATACAGACGGCCTTACACCCCGCTATTAGGTGCTGGCTCTCCTGCATGGTGTTTACAGACGGCCTGACACCCCTCTGTTGGGTGCTGGCTCTTCTGCACTGTGTATACAGACGGCCTTACACACCGCTATTAGGTGCTGGCTCTCCTGCATGGTGTTTACAGACGGCCTGACACCCCTCTGTTGGGTGCTGGCTCTTCTGCACTGTGTATACAGACGGCCTTACACCCCGCTATTAGGTGCTGGCTCTCCTGCATGGTGTTTACAGACGGCCTGACACCCCCCTGTTGGGTGCTGGCTCTTCTGCACTGTGTATACAGACAGCCTTACACCCTGCTATTAGGTGCTGGCTCTCCTGCATGGTGTTTACAGACGGCCTGACACCCCTCTGTTGGGTGCTGGCTCTTCTGCACTGTGTATACAGACGGCCTTACACCCCTATATAAGGTGTCTGCTCTCCTGCACCCAGTAATAATAAATATGCATATATGTCATGAACATATTATCGCGCCTCATTCTTTTTTTATCAGGTGGGCCTTCTCCACAAATGAATTGCGATGTCACCAGACGAGCCAACTACATCTCTGGGCTTCTGTGAGGTCATCTTTACTACAGCATATACTGAAGATGGGACGGCAATAGCAGCTGACCCACAACAGGTAATGACGTGCGATAATACCTTCCTGGCACACATGCATATTTATTAAATCTGTATGTTTGCTAAAGACTGTCATTTGTACAGTATTGTTATAGTCGGCCTGACACCCCGGTATTGGGTGCTGGCTCTCCTGCACTGTGTATAGAGACAGCCTGACACCCCAGTATTGGGTGCTGGCTCTCCTGCACAGTGTATACAGACGGCCTGACAACCCGCTATTAGGTGCTGGCTCTCCTGCATGGTGTTTACAGACGGCCTGACACCCGTCTGTTGGGTGCTGGCTCTTCTGCACTGTGTATACAGACGGCCTGACACCCCACTATTAGGTGCTGGCTCTCCTGCATGGTGTTTACAGACGGCCTGACACCCCTCTGTTGGGTGCTGGCTCTTCTGCACTCTGTATACAGACGGCCTTACACCCCGCTATTAGGTGCTGGCTCTCCTGCATGGTATTTACAGACGGCCTGACACCCCTCTGTTGGGTGCTGGCTCTTCTGCACTGTGTATACAGACTGCCTTACACACCACTATTAGGTGCTGGCTCTCCTGCATGGTGTTTACAGACGGCCTGACACCCCACTGTTGGGTGCTGGCTCTTCTGCACTGTGTATACAGACGGCCTGACACCCCGCTATTAGGTGCTGGCTCTCCTGCATGGTGTTTACAGACGGCCTGACACCCCTCTGTTGGGTGCTGGCTCTTCTGCACTGTGTATACAGACGCCCTTACACCCCGCTATTAGATGCTGGCTCTCCTGCATGGTGTTTACAGACGGCCTGACACCCCTCTGTTGGGTGCTGGCTCTTCTGCACTGTGTATACAGACAGCCTTACACCCCGCTATTAGGTGCTGGCTCTCCTGCATGGTGTTTACAGACGGCCTGACACCCCCCTGTTGGGTGCTGGCTCTTCTGCACTGTGTATACAGACGGCCTTACACACCGCTATTAGGTGCTGGCTCTCCTGCATGGTGTTTACAGACGGCCTGACACCCCTCTGTTGGGTGCTGGCTCTTCTGCACTGTGTATACAGACGGCCTTACACCCCTATATAAGGTGTCTGCTCTCCTGCACCCAGTAATAATAAATATGCATATATGTCATGAACATATTATCGCGCCTCATTCTTTTTTTATCAGGTGGGCCTTCTCTACAAATGAATTGCGATGTCACCAGACAAGCCAACTACATCTCTGGGCTTCTGTGAGGTCATCTTTACTACAGCATATACTGAAGATGGGACGGCAATAGCAGCTGACCCACAACAGGTAATGACGCGCGATAATACCTTCCTGGCACACATGCATATTTATTAAATCTGTATGTTTGCTAAAGACTGTCATTTGTACAGTATTGTTATAGCCGGCCTGACACCCCGGTATTGGGTGCTGGCTCTTCTGCACTGTGTATAGAGACAGCCTGACACCCCGGTATTGGGTGCTGGCTCTCCTGCACAGTGTATACAGACGGCCTGACATCCCGCTATTAGGTGCTGGCTCTCCTGCATGGTGTTTACAGACGGCCTGACACCCCTCTGTTGGGTGCTGGCTCTTCTGCACTGTGTATACAGACGGCCTGACACCCCGCTATTAGGTGCTGGCTCTCCTGCATGGTGTTTACAGACGGCCTGACACCCCTCTGTTGGGTGCTGGCTCTTCTGCACTGTGTATACAGACGGCCTTACACCCCGCTATTAGGTGCTGGCTCTCCTGCATGGTGTTTACAGACGGCCTGACACCCCTCTGTTGGGTGCTGGCTCTTCTGCACTGTGTATACAGACGGCCTTACACCCCGCTATTAGGTGCTGGCTCTCCTGCATGGTGTTTACAGACGGCCTGACACCCCACTGTTGGGTGCTGGCTCTTCTGCACTGTGTATACAGACGGCCTGACACCCCGCTATTAGGTGCTGGCTCTCCTGCATGGTGTTTACAGACGGCCTGACACCCCTCTGTTGGGTGCTGGCTCTTCTGCACTGTGTATACAGACGGCCTTACACCCCGCTATTAGGTGCTGGCTCTCCTGCATGGTGTTTACAGACGGCCTGACACCCCACTGTTGGGTGCTGGCTCTTCTGCACTGTGTATACAGACGGCCTGACACCCCGCTATTAGGTGCTGGCTCTCCTGCATGGTGTTTACAGACGGCCTGACACCCCTCTGTTGGGTGCTGGCTCTTCTGCACTGTGTATACAGACGGACTTACACCCAGCTATTAGGTGCTGGCTCTCCTGCATGGTGTTTACAGACGGCCTGACACCCCTCTGTTGGGTGCTGGCTCTTCTGCACTGTGTATACAGACGGCCTTATACCCCGCTATTAGGTGCTGGCTCTCCTGCATGGTGTTTACAGACGGCCTGACACCCCCCTGTTGGGTGCTGGCTTTTCTGCACTGTGTATACAGACGGCCTTACACACCGCTATTAGGTGCTGGCTCTCCTGCATGGTGTTTACAGACGGCCTGACACCCCTCTGTTGGGTGCTGGCTCTTCTGCACTGTGTATACAGACAGCCTTACACCCCTATATAAGGTGTCTGCTCTCCTGCACCCAGTAATAATAAATATGCATATATGTCATGAACATATTATCGCGCCTCATTCTTTTTTTATCAGGTGGGCCTTCTCTACAAATGAATTGCGATGTCACCAGACAAGCCAACTACATCTCTGGGCTTCTGTGAGGTCATCTTTACTACAGCATATACTGAAGATGGGACGGCAATAGCAGCTGACCCACAACAGGTAATGACGCGCGATAATACCTTCCTGGCACACATGCATATTTATTAAATCTGTATGTTTGCTAAAGACTGTCATTTGTACAGTATTGTTATAGTCGGCCTGACACCCCGGTATTGGGTGCTGGCTCTCCTGCACTGTGTATAGAGACAGCCTGACACCCCAGTATTGGGTGCTGGCTCTCCTGCACAGTGTATACAGACGGCCTGACAACCCGCTATTAGGTGCTGGCTCTCCTGCATGGTGTTTACAGACGGCCTGACACCCGTCTGTTGGGTGCTGGCTCTTCTGCACTGTGTATACAGACGGCCTGACACCCCACTATTAGGTGCTGGCTCTCCTGCATGGTGTTTACAGACGGCCTGACACCCCTCTGTTGGGTGCTGGCTCTTCTGCACTCTGTATACAGACGGCCTTACACCCCGCTATTAGGTGCTGGCTCTCCTGCATGGTATTTACAGACGGCCTGACACCCCTCTGTTGGGTGCTGGCTCTTCTGCACTGTGTATACAGACTGCCTTACACACCACTATTAGGTGCTGGCTCTCCTGCATGGTGTTTACAGACGGCCTGACACCCCACTGTTGGGTGCTGGCTCTTCTGCACTGTGTATACAGACGGCCTGACACCCCGCTATTAGGTGCTGGCTCTCCTGCATGGTGTTTACAGACGGCCTGACACCCCTCTGTTGGGTGCTGGCTCTTCTGCACTGTGTATACAGACGCCCTTACACCCCGCTATTAGATGCTGGCTCTCCTGCATGGTGTTTACAGACGGCCTGACACCCCTCTGTTGGGTGCTGGCTCTTCTGCACTGTGTATACAGACAGCCTTACACCCCGCTATTAGGTGCTGGCTCTCCTGCATGGTGTTTACAGACGGCCTGACACCCCCCTGTTGGGTGCTGGCTCTTCTGCACTGTGTATACAGACGGCCTTACACACCGCTATTAGGTGCTGGCTCTCCTGCATGGTGTTTACAGACGGCCTGACACCCCTCTGTTGGGTGCTGGCTCTTCTGCACTGTGTATACAGACGGCCTTACACCCCTATATAAGGTGTCTGCTCTCCTGCACCCAGTAATAATAAATATGCATATATGTCATGAACATATTATCGCGCCTCATTCTTTTTTTATCAGGTGGGCCTTCTCTACAAATGAATTGCGATGTCACCAGACAAGCCAACTACATCTCTGGGCTTCTGTGAGGTCATCTTTACTACAGCATATACTGAAGATGGGACGGCAATAGCAGCTGACCCACAACAGGTAATGACGCGCGATAATACCTTCCTGGCACACATGCATATTTATTAAATCTGTATGTTTGCTAAAGACTGTCATTTGTACAGTATTGTTATAGCCGGCCTGACACCCCGGTATTGGGTGCTGGCTCTCCTGCACTGTGTATAGAGACAGCCTGACACCCCGGTATTGGGTGCTGGCTCTCCTGCACAGTGTATACAGACGGCCTGACATCCCGCTATTAGGTGCTGGCTCTCCTGCATGGTGTTTACAGACGGCCTGACACCCCTCTGTTGGGTGCTGGCTCTTCTGCACTGTGTATACAGACGGCCTGACACCCCGCTATTAGGTGCTGGCTCTCCTGCATGGTGTTTACAGACGGCCTGACACCCCTCTGTTGGGTGCTGGCTCTTCTGCACTGTGTATACAGACGGCCTTACACCCCGCTATTAGGTGCTGGCTCTCCTGCATGGTGTTTACAGACGGCCTGACACCCCTCTGTTGGGTGCTGGCTCTTCTGCACTGTGTATACAGACGGCCTTACACCCCGCTATTAGGTGCTGGCTCTCCTGCATGGTGTTTACAGACGGCCTGACACCCCACTGTTGGGTGCTGGCTCTTCTGCACTGTGTATACAGACGGCCTGACACCCCGCTATTAGGTGCTGGCTCTCCTGCATGGTGTTTACAGACGGCCTGACACCCCTCTGTTGGGTGCTGGCTCTTCTGCACTGTGTATACAGACGGCCTTACACCCCGCTATTAGGTGCTGGCTCTCCTGCATGGTGTTTACAGACGGCCTGACACCCCACTGTTGGGTGCTGGCTCTTCTGCACTGTGTATACAGACGGCCTGACACCCCGCTATTAGGTGCTGGCTCTCCTGCATGGTGTTTACAGACGGCCTGACACCCCTCTGTTGGGTGCTGGCTCTTCTGCACTGTGTATACAGACGGCCTTACACCCCGCTATTAGGTGCTGGCTCTCCTGCATGGTGTTTACAGACGGCCTGACACCCCTCTGTTGGGTGCTGGCTCTTCTGCACTGTGTATACAGACGGCCTTACACCCCGCTATTAGGTGCTGGCTCTCCTGCATGGTGTTTACAGACGGCCTGACACCCCTCTGTTGGGTGCTGGCTCTTCTGCACTGTGTATACAGACGGCCTTATACCCCGCTATTAGGTGCTGGCTCTCCTGCATGGTGTTTACAGACGGCCTGACACCCCCCTGTTGGGTGCTGGCTTTTCTGCACTGTGTATACAGACGGCCTTACACACCGCTATTAGGTGCTGGCTCTCCTGCATGGTGTTTACAGACGGCCTGACACCCCTCTGTTGGGTGCTGGCTCTTCTGCACTGTGTATACAGACAGCCTTACACCCCTATATAAGGTGTCTGCTCTCCTGCACCCAGTAATAATAAATATGCATATATGTCATGAACATATTATCGCGCCTCATTCTTTTTTTATCAGGTGGGCCTTCTCTACAAATGAATTGCGATGTCACCAGACAAGCCAACTACATCTCTGGGCTTCTGTGAGGTCATCTTTACTACAGCATATACTGAAGATGGGACGGCAATAGCAGCTGACCCACAACAGGTAATGACGCGCGATAATACCTTCCTGGCACACATGCATATTTATTAAATCTGTATGTTTGCTAAAGACTGTCATTTGTACAGTATTGTTATAGCCGACCTGACACCCCGGTATTGGGTGCTGGCTCTCCTGCACTGTGTATAGAGACAGCCTGACACCCCGGTATTGGGTGCTGGCTCTCCTGCACAGTGTATACAGATGGCCTGACATCCCGCTATTAGGTGCTGGCTCTCCTGCATGGTGTTTACAGACGGCCTGACACCCCTCTGTTGGGTGCTGGCTCTTCTGCACTGTGTATACAGACGGCCTTACACCCCGCTATTAGGTGCTGGCTCTCCTGCATGGTGTTTACAGACGACCTGACACCCCACTGTTGGGTGCTGGCTCTTCTGCACTGTGTATACAGACGGCCTGACACCCCGCTATTAGGTGCTGGCTCTCCTGCATGGTGTTTACAGACGGCCTGACACCCCTCTGTTGGGTGCTGGCTCTTCTGCACTGTGTATACAGACGGCCTTACACCCCGCTATTAGGTGCTGGCTCTCCTGCATGGTGTTTACAGACGGCCTGACACCCCTCTGTTGGGTGCTGGCTCTTCTGCACTGTGTATACAGACGACCTTACACCCCGCTATTAGGTGCTGGCTCTCCTGCATGGTGTTTACACACGGCCTGACACCCCCCTGTTGGGTGCTGGCTCTTCTGCACTGTGTATACAGACGGCCTTACACACCGCTATTAGGTGCTGGCTCTCCTGCATGGTGTTTACAGACGGCCTGACACCCCTCTGTTGGGTGCTGGCTCTTCTGCACTGTGTATACAGACGGCCTTAAACCCCTATATAAGGTGTCTGCTCTCCTGCACCCAGTAATAATAAATATGCATATATGTCATGAACATATTATCGCGCCTCATTCTTTTTTTATCAGGTGGGCCTTCTACAAAAATGAATTGCGATGTCACCAGACAAGCCAACTACATCTCTGGGCTTCTGTGAGGTCATCTTTACTACAGCATATACTGAAGATGGGACGGCAATAGCAGCTGACCCACAACAGGTAATGACGCGCGATAATACCTTCCTGGCACACATGCATATTTATTAAATCTGTATGTTTGCTAAAGACTGTCATTTGTACAGTATTGTTATAGCCGGCCTGACACCCCGGTATTGGGTGCTGGCTCTCCTGCACTGTGTATAGAGACAGCCTGACACCCCGGTATTGGGTGCTGGCTCTCCTGCAAAGTGTATACAGACGGCCTGACACCCCGCTATTAGGTGCTGGCTCTCCTGCATGGTGTTTACAGACGGCCTGACACCCCTCTGTTGGGTGCTAGCTCTTCTGCACTGTGTATACAGACGGCCTTACACCCCGCTATTAGGTGCTGGCTCTCCTGCATGGTGTTTACAGACGGCCTGACACCCCTCTGTTGGGTGCTGGCTCTTCTGCACTGTGTATACAGACGGCCTTACACCCCGCTATTAGGTGCTGGCTCTCCTGCATGGTGTTTACAGACGGCCTGACACCCCCCTGTTGGGTGCTGGCTCTTCTGCACTGTGTATACAGACGGCCTTACACACCGCTATTAGGTGCTGGCTCTCCTGCATGGTGTTTACAGACGGCCTGACACCCCTCTGTTGGGTGCTGGCTCTTCTGCACTGTGTATACAGACGGCCTTACACCCCTATATAAGGTGTCTGCTCTCCTGCACCCAGTAATAATAAATATGCATATATGTCATGAACATATTATCGCGCCTCATTCTTTTTTTATCAGGTGGGCCTTCTCTACAAATGAATTGCGATGTCACCAGACAAGCCAACTACATCTCTGGGCTTCTGTGAGGTCATCTTTACTACAGCATATACTGAAGATGGGACGGCAATAGCAGCTGACCCACAACAGGTAATGACGCGCGATAATACCTTCCTGGCACACATGCATATTTATTAAATCTGTATGTTTGCTAAAGACTGTCATTTGTACAGTATTGTTATAGCCGGCCTGACACCCCGGTATTGGGTGCTGGCTCTCCTGCACTGTGTATAGAGACAGCCTGACACCCCGGTATTGGGTGCTGGCTCTCCTGCACAGTGTATACAGACGGCCTGACATCCCGCTATTAGGTGCTGGCTCTCCTGCATGGTGTTTACAGACGGCCTGACACCCCTCTGTTGGGTGCTGGCTCTTCTGCACTGTGTATACAGACGGCCTGACACCCCGCTATTAGGTGCTGGCTCTCCTGCATGGTGTTTACAGACGGCCTGACACCCCCCTGTTGGGTGCTGGCTCTTCTGCACTGTGTATACAGACGGCCTTACACCCCGCTATTAGGTGCTGGCTCTCCTGCATGGTGTTTACAGACGGCCTGACACCCCACTGTTGGGTGCAGGCTCTTCTGCACTGTGTATACAGACGGCCTGACACCCCGCTATGAGGTGCTGGCTCTCCTGCATGGTGTTTACAGACGGCCTGACACCCCTCTGTTGGGTGCTGGCTCTTCTGCACTGTGTATACAGACGGCCTTACACCCCGCTATTAGGTGCTGGCTCTCCTGCATGGTGTTTACAGACGGCCTGACACCCCTCTGTTGGGTGCTGGCTCTTCTGCACTGTGTATACAGACGGCCTTACACCCCGCTATTAGGTGCTGGCTCTCCTGCATGGTGTTTACAGACGGCCTGACACCCCTCTGTTGGGTGCTGGCTCTTCTGCACTGTGTATACAGACAGCCTTACACCCCTATATAAGGTGTCTGCTCTCCTGCACCCAGTAATAATAAATATGCATATATGTCATGAACATATTATCGCGCCTCATTCTTTTTTTATCAGGTGGGCCTTCTCTACAAATGAATTGCGATGTCACCAGACAAGCCAACTACATCTCTGGGCTTCTGTGAGGTCATCTTTACTACAGCATATACTGAAGATGGGACGGCAATAGCAGCTGACCCACAACAGGTAATGACGCGCGATAATACCTTCCTGGCACACATGCATATTTATTAAATCTGTATGTTTGCTAAAGACTGTCATTTGTACAGTATTGTTATAGCCGGCCTGACACCCCGGTATTGGGTGCTGGCTCTCCTGCACTGTGTATAGAGACAGCCGGACACCCCGGTATTGGGTGCTGGCTCTCCTGCACAGTGTATACAGACGGCCTGACATCCCGCTATTAGGTGCTGGCTCTCCTGCATGGTGTTTACAGACGGCCTGACACCCCTCTGTTGGGTGCTGGCTCTTCTGCACTGTGTATACAGACGGCCTGACACCCCGCTATTAGGTGCTGGCTCTCCTGCATGGTGTTTACAGACGGCCTGACACCCCTCTGTTGGGTGCTGGCTCTTCTGCACTTTGTATACAGACGGCCTTACACCCCGCTATTAGGTGCTGGCTCTCCTGCATGGTGTTTACAGACGGCCTGACACCCCACTGTTGGGTGCTGGCTCTTCTGCACTGTGTATACAGACGGCCTGACACCCCGCTATTAGGTGCTGGCTCTCCTGCATGGTGTTTACAGACGGCCTGACACCCCTCTGTTGGGTGCTGGCTCTTCTGCACTGTGTATACAGACGGCCTTACACCCCGCTATTAGGTGCTGGCTCTCCTGCATGGTGTTTACAGACGGCCTGACACCCCTCTGTTGGGTGCTGGCTCTTCTGCACTGTGTATACAGACGGCCTTACACCCCGCTATTAGGTGCTGGCTCTCCTGCATGGTGTTTACAGACGGCCTGACACCCCCCTGTTGGGTGCTGGCTCTTCTGCACTGTGTATACAGACGGCCTTACACACCGCTATTAGGTGCTGGCTCTCCTGCATGGTGTTTACAGACGGCCTGACACCCCTCTGTTGGGTGCTGGCTCTTCTGCACTGTGTATACAGACGGCCTTACACCCCTATATAAGGTGTCTGCTCTCCTGCACCCAGTAATAATAAATATGCATATATGTCATGAACATATTATCGCGCCTCATTCTTTTTTTATCAGGTGGGCCTTCTCTACAAATGAATTGCGATGTCACCAGACAAGCCAACTACATCTCTGGGCTTCTGTGAGGTCATCTTTACTACAGCATATACTGAAGATGGGACGGCAATAGCAACTGACCCACAACAGGTAATGACGCGCGATAATACCTTCCTGGCACACATGCATATTTATTAAATCTGTATGTTTGCTAAAGACTGTCATTTGTACAGTATTGTTATAGCCGGCCTGACACCCCGGTATTGGGTGCTGGCTCTCCTGCACTGTGTATAGAGACAGCCTGACACCCCGGTATTGGGTGCTGGCTCTCCTGCACAGTGTATACAGACGGCCTGACATCCCGCTATTAGGTGCTGGCTCTCCTGCATGGTGTTTACAGACGGCCTGACACCCCTCTGTTGGGTGCTGGCTCTTCTGCACTGTGTATACAGACGGCCTGACACCCCGCTATTAGGTGCTGGCTCTCCTGCATGGTGTTTACAGACGGCCTGACACCCCCCTGTTGGGTGCTGGCTCTTCTGCACTGTGTATACAGACGGCCTTACACCCCGCTATTAGGTGCTGGCTCTCCTGCATGGTGTTTACAGACGGCCTGACACCCCACTGTTGGGTGCTGGCTCTTCTGCACTGTGTATACAGACGGCCTGACACCCCGCTATGAGGTGCTGGCTCTCCTGCATGGTGTTTACAGACGGCCTGACACCCCTCTGTTGGGTGCTGGCTCTTCTGCACTGTGTATACAGACGGCCTTACACCCCGCTATTAGGTGCTGGCTCTCCTGCATGGTGTTTACAGACGGCCTGACACCCCTCTGTTGGGTGCTGGCTCTTCTGCACTGTGTATACAGACGGCCTTACACCCCGCTATTAGGTGCTGGCTCTCCTGCATGGTGTTTACAGACGGCCTGACACCCCTCTGTTGGGTGCTGGCTCTTCTGCACTGTGTATACAGACAGCCTTACACCCCTATATAAGGTGTCTGCTCTCCTGCACCCAGTAATAATAAATATGCATATATGTCATGAACATATTATCGCGCCTCATTCTTTTTTTATCAGGTGGGCCTTCTCTACAAATGAATTGCGATGTCACCAGACAAGCCAACTACATCTCTGGGCTTCTGTGAGGTCATCTTTACTACAGCATATACTGAAGATGGGACGGCAATAGCAGCTGACCCACAACAGGTAATGACGCGCGATAATACCTTCCTGGCACACATGCATATTTATTAAATCTGTATGTTTGCTAAAGACTGTCATTTGTACAGTATTGTTATAGCCGGCCTGACACCCCGGTATTGGGTGCTGGCTCTCCTGCACTGTGTATAGAGACAGCCGGACACCCCGGTATTGGGTGCTGGCTCTCCTGCACAGTGTATACAGACGGCCTGACATCCCGCTATTAGGTGCTGGCTCTCCTGCATGGTGTTTACAGACGGCCTGACACCCCTCTGTTGGGTGCTGGCTCTTCTGCACTGTGTATACAGACGGCCTGACACCCCGCTATTAGGTGCTGGCTCTCCTGCATGGTGTTTACAGACGGCCTGACACCCCTCTGTTGGGTGCTGGCTCTTCTGCACTTTGTATACAGACGGCCTTACACCCCGCTATTAGGTGCTGGCTCTCCTGCATGGTGTTTACAGACGGCCTGACACCCCACTGTTGGGTGCTGGCTCTTCTGCACTGTGTATACAGACGGCCTGACACCCCGCTATTAGGTGCTGGCTCTCCTGCATGGTGTTTACAGACGGCCTGACACCCCTCTGTTGGGTGCTGGCTCTTCTGCACTGTGTATACAGACGGCCTTACACCCCGCTATTAGGTGCTGGCTCTCCTGCATGGTGTTTACAGACGGCCTGACACCCCTCTGTTGGGTGCTGGCTCTTCTGCACTGTGTATACAGACGGCCTTACACCCCGCTATTAGGTGCTGGCTCTCCTGCATGGTGTTTACAGACGGCCTGACACCCCCCTGTTGGGTGCTGGCTCTTCTGCACTGTGTATACAGACGGCCTTACACACCGCTATTAGGTGCTGGCTCTCCTGCATGGTGTTTACAGACGGCCTGACACCCCTCTGTTGGGTGCTGGCTCTTCTGCACTGTGTATACAGACGGCCTTACACCCCTATATAAGGTGTCTGCTCTCCTGCACCCAGTAATAATAAATATGCATATATGTCATGAACATATTATCGCGCCTCATTCTTTTTTTATCAGGTGGGCCTTCTCTACAAATGAATTGCGATGTCACCAGACAAGCCAACTACATCTCTGGGCTTCTGTGAGGTCATCTTTACTACAGCATATACTGAAGATGGGACGGCAATAGCAGCTGACCCACAACAGGTAATGACGCGCGATAATACCTTCCTGGCACACATGCATATTTATTAAATCTGTATGTTTGCTAAAGACTGTCATTTGTACAGTATTGTTATAGCCGGCCTGACACCCCGGTATTGGGTGCTGGCTCTCCTGCACTGTGTATAGAGACAGCCTGACACCCCGGTATTGGGTGCTGGCTCTCCTGCACAGTGTATACAGACGGCCTGACATCCCGCTATTAGGTGCTGGCTCTCCTGCATGGTGTTTACAGACGGCCTGACACCCCTCTGTTGGGTGCTGGCTCTTCTGCACTGTGTATACAGACGGCCTGACACCCCGCTATTAGGTGCTGGCTCTCCTGCATGGTGTTTACAGACGGCCTGACACCCCTCTGTTGGGTGCTGGCTCTTCTGCACTGTGTATACAGACGGCCTTACACCCCGCTATTAGGTGCTGGCTCTCCTGCATGGTGTTTACAGACGGCCTGACACCCCTCTGTTGGGTGCTGGCTCTTCTGCACTGTGTATACAGATGGCCTTACACCCCGCTATTAGGTGCTGGCTCTCCTGCATGGTGTTTACAGACGGCCTGACACCCCACTGTTGGGTGCTGGCTCTTCTGCACTGTGTATACAGACGGCCTGACACCCCGCTATTAGGTGCTGGCTCTCCTGCATGGTGTTTACAGACGGCCTGACACCCCTCTGTTGGGTGCTGGCTCTTCTGCACTGTGTATACAGACGGCCTTACACCCCGCTATTAGGTGCTGGCTCTCCTGCATGGTGTTTACAGACGGCCTGACACCCCACTGTTGGGTGCTGGCTCTTCTGCACTGTGTATACAGACGGCCTGACACCCCGCTATTAGGTGCTGGCTCTCCTGCATGGTGTTTACAGACGGCCTGACACCCCTCTGTTGGGTGCTGGCTCTTCTGCACTGTGTATACAGACGGCCTTACACCCCGCTATTAGGTGCTGGCTCTCCTGCATGGTGTTTACAGACGGCCTGACACCCCTCTGTTGGGTGCTGGCTCTTCTGCACTGTGTATACAGACGGCCTTACACCCCGCTATTAGGTGCTGGCTCTCCTGCATGGTGTTTACAGACGGCCTGACACCCCTCTGTTGGGTGCTGGCTCTTCTGCACTGTGTATACAGACGGCCTTACACCCCGCTATTAGGTGCTGGCTCTCCTGCATGGTGTTTACAGACGGCCTGACACCCCTCTGTTGGGTGCTGGCTCTTCTGCACTGTGTATACAGACAGCCTTACACCCCTATATAAGGTGTCTGCTCTCCTGCACCCAGTAATAATAAATATGCATATATGTCATGAACATATTATCGCGCCTCATTCTTTTTTTATCAGGTGGGCCTTCTCTACAAATGAATTGCGATGTCACCAGACAAGCCAACTACATCTCTGGGCTTCTGTGAGGTCATCTTTACTACAGCATATACTGAAGATGGGACGGCAATAGCAGCTGACCCACAACAGGTAATGACGCGCGATAATACCTTCCTGGCACACATGCATATTTATTAAATCTGTATGTTTGCTAAAGACTGTCATTTGTACAGTATTGTTATAGCCGGCCTGACACCCCGGTATTGGGTGCTGGCTCTCCTGCACTGTGTATAGAGACAGCCGGACACCCCGGTATTGGGTGCTGGCTCTCCTGCACAGTGTATACAGATGGCCTGACATCCCGCTATTAGGTGCTGGCTCTCCTGCATGGTGTTTACAGACGGCCTGACACCCCTCTGTTGGGTGCTGGCTCTTCTGCACTGTGTATACAGACGGCCTGACACCCCGCTATTAGGTGCTGGCTCTCCTGCATGGTGTTTACAGACGGCCTGACACCCCTCTGTTGGGTGCTGGCTCTTCTGCACTTTGTATACAGACGGCCTTACACCCCGCTATTAGGTGCTGGCTCTCCTGCATGGTGTTTACAGACGGCCTGACACCCCACTGTTGGGTGCTGGCTCTTCTGCACTGTGTATACAGACGGCCTGACACCCCGCTATTAGGTGCTGGCTCTCCTGCATGGTGTTTACAGACGGCCTGACACCCCTCTGTTGGGTGCTGGCTCTTCTGCACTGTGTATACAGACGGCCTTACACCCCGCTATTAGGTGCTGGCTCTCCTGCATGGTGTTTACAGACGGCCTGACACCCCTCTGTTGGGTGCTGGCTCTTCTGCACTGTGTATACAGACGGCCTTACACCCCGCTATTAGGTGCTGGCTCTCCTGCATGGTGTTTACAGACGGCCTGACACCCCCCTGTTGGGTGCTGGCTCTTCTGCACTGTGTATACAGACGGCCTTACACACCGCTATTAGGTGCTGGCTCTCCTGCATGGTGTTTACAGACGGCCTGACACCCCTCTGTTGGGTGCTGGCTCTTCTGCACTGTGTATACAGACGGCCTTACACCCCTATATAAGGTGTCTGCTCTCCTGCACCCAGTAATAATAAATATGCATATATGTCATGAACATATTATCGCGCCTCATTCTTTTTTTATCAGGTGGGCCTTCTACAAAAATGAATTGCGATGTCACCAGACAAGCCAACTACATCTCTGGGCTTCTGTGAGGTCATCTTTACTACAGCATATACTGAAGATGGGACGGCAATAGCAGCTGACCCACAACAGGTAATGACGCGCGATAATACCTTCCTGGCACACATGCATATTTATTAAATCTGTATGTTTGCTAAAGACTGTCATTTGTACAGTATTGTTATAGCCGGCCTGACACCCCGGTATTGGGTGCTGGCTCTCCTGCACTGTGTATAGAGACAGCCTGACACCCCGGTATTGGGTGCTGGCTCTCCTGCACAGTGTATACAGACGGCCTGACACCCCGCTATTAGGTGCTGGCTCTCCTGCATGGTGTTTACAGACGGCCTGACACCCCTCTGTTGGGTGCTGGCTCTTCTGCACTGTGTATACAGACTGCCTTACACCCCGCTATTAGGTGCTGGCTCTCCTGCATGGTGTTTACAGACGGCCTGACACCCCTCTGTTGGGTGCTGGCTCTTCTGCACTGTGTATACAGACGGCCTTACACCCCGCTATTAGGTGCTGGCTCTCCTGCATGGTGTTTACAGACGGCCTGACACCCCCCTGTTGTGTGCTGGCTCTTCTGCACTGTGTATACAGACGGCCTTACACACCGCTATTAGGTGCTGGCTCTCCTGCATGGTGTTTACAGACGGCCTGACACCCCTCTGTTGGGTGCTGGCTCTTCTGCACTGTGTATACAGACGGCCTTACACCCCTATATAAGGTGTCTGCTCTCCTGCACCCAGTAATAATAAATATGCATATATGTCATGAACATATTATCGCGCCTCATTCTTTTTTTATCAGGTGGGCCTTCTCTACAAATGAATTGCGATGTCACCAGACAAGCCAACTACATCTCTGGGCTTCTGTGAGGTCATCTTTACTACAGCATATACTGAAGATGGGACGGCAATAGCAGCTGACCCACAACAGGTAATGACGCGCGATAATACCTTCCTGGCACACATGCATATTTATTAAATCTGTATGTTTGCTAAAGACTGTCATTTGTACAGTATTGTTATAGCCGGCCTGACACCCCGGTATTGGGTGCGGGCTCTCCTGTACTGTGTATAGAGACAGCCTGACACCCCGGTATTGGGTGCTGGCTCTCCTGCACAGTGTATACAGACGGCCTGACATCCCGCTATTAGGTGCTGGCTCTCCTGCATGGTGTTTACAGACGGCCTGACACCCCTCTGTTGGGTGCTGGCTCTTCTGCACTGTGTATACAGACGGCCTGACACCCCGCTATTAGGTGCTGGCTCTCCTGCATGGTGTTTACAGACGGCCTGACACCCCCCTGTTGGGTGCTGGCTCTTCTGCACTGTGTATACAGACGGCCTTACACCCCGCTATTAGGTGCTGGCTCTCCTGCATGGTGTTTACAGACGGCCTGACACCCCACTGTTGGGTGCTGGCTCTTCTGCACTGTGTATACAGACGGCCTGACACCCCGCTATTAGGTGCTGGCTCTCCTGCATGGTGTTTACAGACGGCCTGACACCCCTCTGTTGGGTGCTGGCTCTTCTGCACTGTGTATACAGACGGCCTTACACCCCGCTATTAGGTGCTGGCTCTCCTGCATGGTGTTTACAGACGGCCTGACACCCCTCTGTTGGGTGCTGGCTCTTCTGCACTGTGTATACAGACGGCCTTACACCCCGCTATTAGGTGCTGGCTCTCCTGCATGGTGTTTACAGACGGCCTGACACCCCCCTGTTGGGTGCTGGCTCTTCTGCACTGTGTATACAGACGGCCTTACACCCCGCTATTAGGTGCTGGCTCTCCTGCATGGTGTTTACAGACGACCTGACACCCCTCTGTTGGGTGCTGGCTCTTCTGCACTGTGTATACAGACAGCCTTACACCCCTATATAAGGTGTCTGCTCTCCTGCACCCAGTAATAATAAATATGCATATATGTCATGAACATATTATCGCGCCTCATTCTTTTTTTATCAGGTGGGCCTTCTCTACAAATGAATTGCGATGTCACCAGACAAGCCAACTACATCTCTGGGCTTCTGTGAGGTCATCTTTACTACAGCATATACTGAAGATGGGACGGCAATAGCAGCTGACCCACAACAGGTAATGACGCGCGATAATACCTTCCTGGCACACATGCATATTTATTAAATCTGTATGTTTGCTAAAGACTGTCATTTGTACAGTATTGGTATAGCCGGCCTGACACCCCGGTATTGGGTGCTGGCTCTCCTGCACTGTGTATAGAGACAGCCTGACACCCCGGTATTGGGTGCTGGCTCTCCTGCACAGTGTATACAGACGGCCTGACATCCCGCTATTAGGTGCCGGCTCTCCTGCATGGTGTTTACAGACGGCCTGACACCCCTCTGTTGGGTGCTGGCTCTTCTGCACTGTGTATACAGACGGCCTTACACCCCGCTATTAGGTGCTGGCTCTCCTGCATGGTGTTTACAGACGGCCTGACACCCCACTGTTGGGTGCTGGCTCTTCTGCACTGTGTATACAGACGGCCTGACACCCCGCTATTAGGTGCTGGCTCTCCTGCATGGTGTTTACAGACGGCCTGACACCCCTCTGTTGGGTGCTGGCTCTTCTGCACTGTGTATACAGACGGCCTTACACCCCGCTATTAGGTTCTGACTCTCCTGCATGGTGTTTACAGACGGCCTGACACCCCACTGTTGGGTGCTGGCTCTTCTGCACTGTGTATACAGACGGCCTGACACCCCGCTATTAGGTGCTGGCTCTCCTGCATGGTGTTTACAGACGGCCTGACACCCCTCTGTTGGGTGCTGGCTCTTCTGCACTGTGTATACAGACGGCCTTACACCCCGCTATTAGGTGCTGGCTCTCCTGCATGGTGTTTACAGACGGCCTGACACCCCTCTGTTGGGTGCTGGCTCTTCTGCACTGTGTATACAGACGGCCTTACACCCCGCTATTAGGTGCTGGCTCTCCTACATGGTGTTTACAGACGGCCTGACACCCCTCTGTTGGGTGCTGGCTCTTCTGCACTGTGTATACAGACAGCCTTACACCCCTATATAAGGTGTCTGCTCTCCTGCACCCAGTAATAATAAATATGCATATATGTCATGAACATATTATCGCGCCTCATTCTTTTTTTATCAGGTGGGCCTTCTCTACAAATGAATTGCGATGTCACCAGACAAGCCAACTACATCTCTGTGCTTCTGTGAGGTCATCTTTACTACAGCATATACTGAAGATGGGACGGCAATAGCAGCTGACCCACAACAGGTAATGACGCGCGATAATACCTTCCTGGCACACATGCATATTTATTAAATCTGTATGTTTGCTAAAGACTGTCATTTGTACAGTATTGTTATAGCCGGCCTGACACCCCGGTATTGGGTGCTGGCTCTCCTGCACTGTGTATAGAGACAGCCTGACACCCCGGTATTGGGTGCTGGCTCTCCTGCACAGTGTATACAGACGGCCTGACATCCCGCTATTAGGTGCTGGCTCTCCTGCATGGTGTTTACAGACGGCCTGACACCCCTCTGTTGGGTGCTGGCTCTTCTGCACTGTGTATACAGACGGCCTGACACCCCGCTATTAGGTGCTGGCTCTCCTGCATGGTGTTTACAGACGGCCTGACACCCCTCTGTTGGGTGCTGGCTCTTCTGCACTGTGTATACAGACGGCCTTACACCCCGCTATTAGGTGCTGGCTCTCCTGCATGGTGTTTACAGACGGCCTGACACCCCCCTGTTGGGTGCTGGCTCTTCTGCACTGTGTATACAGACGGCCTTACACACCGCTATTAGGTGCTGGCTCTCCTGCATGGTGTTTACAGACGGCCTGACACCCCTCTGTTGGGTGCTGGCTCTTCTGCACTGTGTATACAGACGGCCTGACACCCCTCTCTTGGGTGCTGGCTCTTCTGCACTGTGTATACAGACGGCCTTACACCCCTATATAAGGTGTCTGCTCTCCTGCACCCAGTAATAATAAATATGCATATATGTCATGAACATATTATCGCGCCTCATTCTTTTTTTATCAGGTGGGCCTTCTACAAAAATGAATTGCGATGTCACCAGACAAGCCAACTACATCTCTGGGCTTCTGTGAGGTCATCTTTACTACAGCATATACTGAAGATGGGACGGCAATAGCAGCTGACCCACAACAGGTAATGACGCGCGATAATACCTTCCTGGCACACATGCATATTTATTAAATCTGTATGTTTGCTAAAGACTGTCATTTGTACAGTATTGTTATAGCCGGCCTGACACCCCGGTATTGGGTGCTGGCTCTCCTGCACTGTGTATAGAGACAGCCTGACACCCCGGTATTGGGTGCTGGCTCTCCTGCACAGTGTATACAGACGGCCTGACATCCCGCTATTAGGTGCTGGCTCTCCTGCATGGTGTTTACAGACGGCCTGACACCCCTCTGTTGGGTGCTGGCTCTTCTGCATTGTGTATACAGACGGCCTGACACCCCGCTATTAGGTGCTGGCTCTCCTGCATTGTGTTTACAGACGGCCTGACACCCCTCTGTTGGGTGCTGGCTCTTCTGCACTGTGTATACAGATGGCCTTACACCCCGCTATTAGGTGCTGGCTCTCCTGCATGGTGTTTACAGACGGCCTGACACCCCTCTGTTGGGTGCTGGCTCTTCTGCACTGTGTATACAGACGGCCTTACACCCCGCTATTAGGTGCTGGCTCTCCTGCATGGTGTTTACAGACGGCCTGACACCCCTCTGTTGGGTGCTGGCTCTTCTGCACTGTGTATACAGACGGCCTTACACCCCGCTATTAGGTGCTGGCTCTCCTGCATGGTGTTTACAGACGGCCTGACACCCCCCTGTTGGGTGCTGGCTCTTCTGCACTGTGTATACAGACGGCCTTACACACCGCTATTAGGTGCTGGCTCTCCTGCATGGTGTTTACAGACGGCCTGACACCCCTCTGTTGGGTGCTGGCTCTTTTGCACTGTGTATACAGACGGCCTTTCACCCCGCTATTAGGTGCTGGCTCTCCTGCATGGTTTTTACAGACGGCCTGACACCCTTCTGTTGGGTGCTGGCTCTTCTGCACTGTGTATACAGACGGCCTTACACCCCGCTATTAGGTGCTGGCTCTCCTGCATGGTGTTTACAGACGGCCTGACACCCCACTGTTGGGTGCTGGCTCTTCTGCACTGTGTATACAGACGGCCTTTCACCCCGCTATTAGGTGCTGGCTCTCCTGCATGGTTTTTACAGACGGCCTGACACCCTTCTGTTGGGTGCTGGCTCTTCTGCACTGTGTATACAGACGGCCTTACACCCCGCTATTAGGTGCTGGCTCTCCTGCATGGTGTTTACAGACGGCCTGACACCCCACTGTTGGGTGCTGGCTCTTCTGCACTGTGTATACAGACGGCCTGACACCCCGCTATTAGGTGCTGGCTCTCCTGCATGGTGTTTACAGACGGCCTGACACCCCTCTGTTGGGTGCTGGCTCTTCTGCACTGTGTATACAGACGGCCTTACAGCCCGCTATTAGGTGCTGGCTCTCCTGCATGGTGTTTACAGACGGCCTGACACCCCCCTGTTGGGTGCTGGCTCTTCTGCACTGTGTATACAGACGGCCTTACACACCGCTATTAGGTGCTGGCTCTCCTGCATGGTGTTTACAGACGGCCTGACACCCCTCTGTTGGGTGCTGGCTCTTTTGCACTGTGTATACAGACAGCCTTACACCCCTATATAAGGTGTCTGCTCTCCTGCACCCAGTAATAATAAATATGCATATATGTCATGAACATATTATCGCGCCTCATTCTTTTTTTATCAGGTGGGCCTTCTCTACAAATGAATTGCGATGTCACCAGACAAGCCAACTACATCTCTGGGCTTCTGTGAGGTCATCTTTACTACAGCATATACTGAAGATGGGACGGCAATAGCAGCTGACCCACAACAGGTAATGACGCGCGATAATACCTTCCTGGCACACATGCATATTTATTAAATCTGTATGTTTGCTAAAGACTGTCATTTGTACAGTATTGTTATAGCCGACCTGACACCCCGGTATTGGGTGCTGGCTCTCCTGCACTGTGTATAGAGACAGCCTGACACCCCGGTATTGGGTGCAGGCTCTCCTGCACAGTGTATACAGACGGCCTGACATCCCGCTATTAGGTGCTGGCTCTCCTGCATGGTGTTTACAGACGGCCTGACACCCCTCTGTTGGGTGCTGGCTCTTCTGCACTGTGTATACAGACGGCCTTACACCCCGCTATTAGGTGCTGGCTCTCCTGCATGGTGTTTACAGACGACCTGACACCCCACTGTTGGGTGCTGGCTCTTCTGCACTGTGTATACAGACGGCCTGACACCCCGCTATTAGGTGCTGGCTCTCCTGCATGGTGTTTACAGACGGCCTGACACCCCTCTGTTGGGTGCTGGCTCTTCTGCACTGTGTATACAGACGGCCTTACACCCCGCTATTAGGTGCTGGCTCTCCTGTATGGTGTTTACAGACGGCCTGACACCCCTCTGTTGGGTGCTGGCTCTTCTGCACTGTGTATACAGACGGCCTTACACCCCGCTATTAGGTGCTGGCTCTCCTGCATGGTGTTTACAGACGGCCTGACACCCCCCTGTTGGGTGCTGGCTCTTCTGCACTGTGTATACAGACGGCCTTACACACCACTATTAGGTGCTGGCTCTCCTGCATGGTGTTTACAGACGGCCTGACACCCCTCTGTTGGGTGCTGGCTCTTCTGCACTGTGTATACAGACGGCCTTACACCCCGCTATTAGGTGCTGGCTCTCCTGCATGGTGTTTACAGACGGCCTGACACCCCCCTGTTGGGTGCTGGCTCTTCTGCACTGTGTATACAGACGGCCTTACACACCGCTATTAGGTGCTGGCTCTCCTGCATGGTGTTTACAGACGACCTGACACCCCTCTGTTGGGTGCTGGCTCTTCTGCACTGTGTATACAGACAGCCTTACACCCCTATATAAGGTGTCTGCTCTCCTGCACCCAGTAATAATAAATATGCATATATGTCATGAACATATTATCGCGCCTCATTCTTTTTTTATCAGGTGGGCCTTCTCTACAAATGAATTGCGATGTCACCAGACAAGCCAACTACATCTCTGGGCTTCTGTGAGGTCATCTTTACTACAGCATATACTGAAGATGGGACGGCAATAGCAGCTGACCCACAACAGGTAATGACGCGCGATAATACCTTCCTGGCACACATGCATATTTATTAAATCTGTATGTTTGCTAAAGACTGTCATTTCTACAGTATTGTTATAGCCGGCCTTACACCCCGCTATTAGGTGCTGGCTCTCCTGCATGGTGTTTACAGACGGCCTGACACCCCTCTGTTGGGTGCTGGCTCTTCTGCACTGTGTATACAGACGGCCTTACACCCCGCTATTAGGTGCTGGCTCTCCTGCATGGTGTTTACAGACGGCCTGACACCCCCCTGTTGGGTGCTGGCTCTTCTGCACTGTGTATACAGACGGCCTTACACACCGCTATTAGGTGCTGGCTCTCCTGCATGGTGTTTACAGACGACCTGACACCCCTCTGTTGGGTGCTGGCTCTTCTGCACTGTGTATACAGACAGCCTTACACCCCTATATAAGGTGTCTGCTCTCCTGCACCCAGTAATAATAAATATGCATATATGTCATGAACATATTATCGCGCCTCATTCTTTTTTTATCAGGTGGGCCTTCTCTACAAATGAATTGCGATGTCACCAGACAAGCCAACTACATCTCTGGGCTTCTGTGAGGTCATCTTTACTACAGCATATACTGAAGATGGGACGGCAATAGCAGCTGACCCACAACAGGTAATGACGCGCGATAATACCTTCCTGGCACACATGCATATTTATTAAATCTGTATGTTTGCTAAAGACTGTCATTTGTACAGTATTGTTATAGCCGGCCTGACACCCCGGTATTGGGTGCTGGCTCTCCTGCACTGTGTATAGAGACAGCCTGACACCCCGGTATTGGGTGCTGGCTCTCCTGCACAGTGTATACAGACGGCCTGACATCCCGCTATTAGGTGCCGGCTCTCCTGCATGGTGTTTACAGACGGCCTGACACCCCTCTGTTGGGTGCTGGCTCTTCTGCACTGTGTATACAGACGGCCTTACACCCCGCTATTAGGTGCTGGCTCTCCTGCATGGTGTTTACAGACGGCCTGACACCCCACTGTTGGGTGCTGGCTCTTCTGCACTGTGTATACAGACGGCCTGACACCCCGCTATTAGGTGTCTGCTCTCCTGCATGGTGTTTACAGACGGCCTGACACCCCTCTGTTGGGTGCTGGCTCTTCTGCACTGTGTATACAGACGGCCTTACACCCCGCTATTAGGTGCTGGCTCTCCTGCATGGTGTTTACAGACGGCCTGACACCCCACTGTTGGGTGCTGGCTCTTCTGCACTGTGTATACAGACGGCCTGACACCCCGCTATTAGGTGCTGGCTCTCCTGCATGGTGTTTACAGACGGCCTGACACCCCTCTGTTGGGTGCTGGCTCTTCTGCACTGTGTATACAGCCGGCCTGACACCCCGGTATTGGGTGCTGGCTCTCCTGCACTGTGTATAGAGACAGCCTGACACCCCGGTATTGGGTGCTGGCTCTCCTGCACAGTGTATACAGACGGCCTGACATCCCGCTATTAGGTGCTGGCTCTCCTGCATGGTGTTTACAGACGGCCTGACACCCCTCTGTTGGGTGCTGGCTCTTCTGCATTGTGTATACAGACGGCCTGACACCCCGCTATTAGGTGCTGGCTCTCCTGCATTGTGTTTACAGACGGCCTGACACCCCTCTGTTGGGTGCTGGCTCTTCTGCACTGTGTATACAGATGGCCTTACACCCCGCTATTAGGTGCTGGCTCTCCTGCATGGTGTTTACAGACGGCCTGACACCCCTCTGTTGGGTGCTGGCTCTTCTGCACTGTGTATACAGACGGCCTTACACCCCGCTATTAGGTGCTGGCTCTCCTGCATGGTGTTTACAGACGGCCTGACACCCCTCTGTTGGGTGCTGGCTCTTCTGCACTGTGTATACAGACGGCCTTACACCCCGCTATTAGGTGCTGGCTCTCCTGCATGGTGTTTACAGACGGCCTGACACCCCCCTGTTGGGTGCTGGCTCTTCTGCACTGTGTATACAGACGGCCTTACACACCGCTATTAGGTGCTGGCTCTCCTGCATGGTGTTTACAGACGGCCTGACACCCCTCTGTTGGGTGCTGGCTCTTCTGCACTGTGTATACAGACGGCCTTACACCCCTATATAAGGTGTCTGCTCTCCTGCACCCAGTAATAATAAATATGCATATATGTCATGAACATATTATCGCGCCTCATTCTTTTTTTATCAGGTGGGCCTTCTCTACAAATGAATTGCGATGTCACCAGACAAGCCAACTACATCTCTGGGCTTCTGTGAGGTCATCTTTACTACAGCATATACTGAAGATGGGACGGCAATAGCAGCTGACCCAAAACAGGTAATGACGCGCGATAATACCTTCCTGGCACACATGCATATTTATTAAATCTGTATGTTTGCTAAAGACTGTCATTTGTACAGTATTGTTATAGCCGGCCTGACACCCCGGTATTGGGTGCTGGCTCTCCTGCACTGTGTATAGAGACAGCCTGACACCCCGGTATTGGGTGCTGGCTCTCCTGCACAGTGTATACAGACGGCCTGACATCCCGCTATTAGGTGCTGGCTCTCCTGCATGGTGTTTACAGACGGCCTGACACCCCTCTGTTGGGTGCTGGCTCTTCTGCACTGTGTATACAGACGGCCTGACACCCCGCTATTAGGTGCTGGCTCTCCTGCATGGTGTTTACAGACGGCCTGACACCCCTCTGTTGGGTGCTGGCTCTTCTGCACTGTGTATACAGACGGCCTTTCACCCCGCTATTAGGTGCTGGCTCTCCTGCATGGTTTTTACAGACGGCCTGACACCCTTCTGTTGGGTGCTGGCTCTTCTGCACTGTGTATACAGACGGCCTTACACCCCGCTATTAGGTGCTGGCTCTCCTGCATGGTGTTTACAGACGGCCTGACACCCCACTGTTGGGTGCTGGCTCTTCTGCACTGTGTATACAGACGGCCTGACACCCCGCTATTAGGTGCTGGCTCTCCTGCATGGTGTTTACAGACGGCCTGACACCCCTCTGTTGGGTGCTGGCTCTTCTGCACTGTGTATACAGACGGCCTTACACCCCGCTATTAGGTGCTGGCTCTCCTGCATGGTGTTTACAGACGGCCTGACACCCCCCTGTTGGGTGCTGGCTCTTCTGCACTGTGTATACAGACGGCCTTACACACCGCTATTAGGTGCTGGCTCTCCTGCATGGTGTTTACAGACGGCCTGACACCCCTCTGTTGGGTGCTGGCTCTTCTGCACTGTGTATACAGACAGCCTTACACCCCTATATAAGGTGTCTGCTCTCCTGCACCCAGTAATAATAAATATGCATATATGTCATGAACATATAATCGCGCCTCATTCTTTTTTTATCAGGTGGGCCTTCTCTACAAATGAATTGCGATGTCACCAGACAAGCCAACTACATCTCTGGGCTTCTGTGAGGTCATCTTTACTACAGCATATACTGAAGATGGGACGGCAATAGCAGCTGACCCACAACAGGTAATGACGCGCGATAATACCTTCCTGGCACACATGCATATTTATTAAATCTGTATGTTTGCTAAAGACTGTCATTTGTACAGTATTGTTATAGCCGACCTGACACCCCGGTATTGGGTGCTGGCTCTCCTGCACTGTGTATAGAGACAGCCTGACACCCCGGTATTGGGTGCAGGCTCTCCTGCACAGTGTATACAGACGGCCTGACATCCCGCTATTAGGTGCTGGCTCTCCTGCATGGTGTTTACAGACGGCCTGACACCCCTCTGTTGGGTGCTGGCTCTTCTGCACTGTGTATACAGACGGCCTTACACCCCGCTATTAGGTGCTGGCTCTCCTGCATGGTGTTTACAGACGACCTGACACCCCACTGTTGGGTGCTGGCTCTTCTGCACTGTGTATACAGACGGCCTGACACCCCGCTATTAGGTGCTGGCTCTCCTGCATGGTGTTTACAGACGGCCTGACACCCCTCTGTTGGGTGCTGGCTCTTCTGCACTGTGTATACAGACGGCCTTACACCCCGCTATTAGGTGCTGGCTCTCCTGTATGGTGTTTACAGACGGCCTGACACCCCTCTGTTGGGTGCTGGCTCTTCTGCACTGTGTATACAGACGGCCTTACACCCCGCTATTAGGTGCTGGCTCTCCTGCATGGTGTTTACAGACGGCCTGACACCCCCCTGTTGGGTGCTGGCTCTTCTGCACTGTGTATACAGACGGCCTTACACACCGCTATTAGGTGCTGGCTCTCCTGCATGGTGTTTACAGACGGCCTGACACCCCTCTGTTGGGTGCTGGCTCTTCTGCACTGTGTATACAGACGGCCTTACACCCCGCTATTAGGTGCTGGCTCTCCTGCATGGTGTTTACAGACGGCCTGACACCCCCCTGTTGGGTGCTGGCTCTTCTGCACTGTGTATACAGACGGCCTTACACACCGCTATTAGGTGCTGGCTCTCCTGCATGGTGTTTACAGACGGCCTGACACCCCTCTGTTGGGTGCTGGCTCTTCTGCACTGTGTATACAGACAGCCTTACACCCCTATATAAGGTGTCTGCTCTCCTGCACCCAGTAATAATAAATATGCATATATGTCATGAACATATTATCGTGCCTCATTCTTTTTTTATCAGGTGGGCCTTCTCTACAAATGAATTGCGATGTCACCAGACAAGCCAACTACATCTCTGGGCTTCTGTGAGGTCATCTTTACTACAGCATATACTGAAGATGGGACGGCAATAGCAGCTGACCCACAACAGGTAATGACGCGCGATAATACCTTCCTGGCACACATGCATATTTATTAAATCTGTATGTTTGCTAAAGACTGTCATTTGTACAGTATTGTTATAGCCGACCTGACACCCCGGTATTGGGTGCTGGCTCTCCTGTACTGTGTATAGAGACAGCCTGACACCCCGGTATTGGGTGCTGGCTCTCCTGCACAGTGTATACAGACGGCCTGACATCCCGCTATTAGGTGCTGGCTCTCCTGCATGGTGTTTACAGACGGCCTGACACCCCTCTGTTGGGTGCTGGCTCTTCTGCACTGTGTATACAGACGGCCTGACACCCCGCTATTAGGTGCTGGCTCTCCTGCATGGTGTTTACAGACGGCCTGACACCCCTCTGTTGGGTGCTGGCTCTTCTGCACTGTGTATACAGACGGCCTTACACCCCGCTATTAGGTGCTGGCTCTCCTGCATGGTGTTTACAGACGGCCTGACACCCCTCTGTTGGGTGCTGGCTCTTCTGCACTGTGTATACAGACGGCCTTACACCCCGCTATTAGGTGCTGGCTCTCCTGCATGGTGTTTACAGACGGCCTGACACCCCCCTGTTGGGTGCTGGCTCTTCTGCACTGTGTATACAGACGGCCTTACACACCGCTATTAGGTGCTGGCTCTCCTGCATGGTGTTTACAGACGACCTGACACCCCTCTGTTGGGTGCTGGCTCTTCTGCACTGTGTATACAGACAGCCTTACACCCCTATATAAGGTGTCTGCTCTCCTGCACCCAGTAATAATAAATATGCATATATGTCATGAACATATTATCGCGCCTCATTCTTTTTTTATCAGGTGGGCCTTCTCTACAAATGAATTGCGATGTCACCAGACAAGCCAACTACATCTCTGGGCTTCTGTGAGGTCATCTTTACTACAGCATATACTGAAGATGGGACGGCAATAGCAGCTGACCCACAACAGGTAATGACGCGCGATAATACCTTCCTGGCACACATGCATATTTATTAAATCTGTATGTTTGCTAAAGACTGTCATTTGTACAGTATTGTTATAGCCGGCCTTACACCCCGCTATTAGGTGCTGGCTCTCCTGCATGGTGTTTACAGACGGCCTGACACCCCTCTGTTGGGTGCTGGCTCTTCTGCACTGTGTATACAGACGGCCTTACACCCCGCTATTAGGTGCTGGCTCTCCTGCATGGTGTTTACAGACGGCCTGACACCCCCCTGTTGGGTGCTGGCTCTTCTGCACTGTGTATACAGACGGCCTTACACACCGCTATTAGGTGCTGGCTCTCCTGCATGGTGTTTACAGACGACCTGACACCCCTCTGTTGGGTGCTGGCTCTTCTGCACTGTGTATACAGACAGCCTTACACCCCTATATAAGGTGTCTGCTCTCCTGCACCCAGTAATAATAAATATGCATATATGTCATGAACATATTATCGCGCCTCATTCTTTTTTTATCAGGTGGGCCTTCTCTACAAATGAATTGCGATGTCACCAGACAAGCCAACTACATCTCTGGGCTTCTGTGAGGTCATCTTTACTACAGCATATACTGAAGATGGGACGGCAATAGCAGCTGACCCACAACAGGTAATGACGCGCGATAATACCTTCCTGGCACACATGCATATTTATTAAATCTGTATGTTTGCTAAAGACTGTCATTTGTACAGTATTGTTATAGCCGGCCTGACACCCCGGTATTGGGTGCTGGCTCTCCTGCACTGTGTATAGAGACAGCCTGACACCCCGGTATTGGGTGCTGGCTCTCCTGCACAGTGTATACAGACGGCCTGACATCCCGCTATTAGGTGCCGGCTCTCCTGCATGGTGTTTACAGACGGCCTGACACCCCTCTGTTGGGTGCTGGCTCTTCTGCACTGTGTATACAGACGGCCTTACACCCCGCTATTAGGTGCTGGCTCTCCTGCATGGTGTTTACAGACGGCCTGACACCCCACTGTTGGGTGCTGGGTCTTCTGCACTGTGTATACAGACGGCCTGACACCCCGCTATTAGGTGCTGGCTCTCCTGCATGGTGTTTACAGACGGCCTGACACCCCTCTGTTGGGTGCTGGCTCTTCTGCACTGTGTATACAGACGGCCTTACACCCCGCTATTAGGTGCTGGCTCTCCTGCATGGTGTTTACAGACGGCCTGACACCCCACTGTTGGGTGCTGGCTCTTCTGCACTGTGTATACAGACGGCCTGACACCCCGCTATTAGGTGCTGGCTCTCCTGCATGGTGTTTACAGACGGCCTGACACCCCTCTGTTGGGTGCTGGCTCTTCTGCACTGTGTATACAGACGGCCTTACACCCCGCTATTAGGTGCTGGCTCTCCTGCATGGTGTTTACAGACGGCCTGACACCCCTCTGTTGGGTGCTGGCTCTTCTGCACTGTGTATACAGACGGCCTTACACCCCGCTATTAGGTGCTGGCTCTCCTGCATGGTGTTTACAGACGGCCTGACACCCCTCTGTTGGGTGCTGGCTCTTCTGCACTGTGTATACAGACAGCCTTACACCCCTATATAAGGTGTCTGCTCTCCTGCACCCAGTAATAATAAATATGCATATATGTCATGAACATATTATCGCGCCTCATTCTTTTTTTATCAGGTGGGCCTTCTCTACAAATGAATTGCGATGTCACCAGACAAGCCAACTACATCTCTGGGCTTCTGTGAGGTCATCTTTACTACAGCATATACTGAAGATGGGACGGCAATAGCAGCTGACCCACAACAGGTAATGACGCGCGATAATACCTTCCTGGCACACATGCATATTTATTAAATCTGTATGTTTGCTAAAGACTGTCATTTGTACAGTATTGTTATAGCCGGCCTGACACCCCGGTATTGGGTGCTGGCTCTCCTGCACTGTGTATAGAGACAGCCTGACACCCCGGTATTGGGTGCTGGCTCTCCTGCACAGTGTATACAGACGGCCTGACATCCCGCTATTAGGTGCCGGCTCTCCTGCATGGTGTTTACAGACGGCCTGACACCCCTCTGTTGGGTGCTGGCTCTTCTGCACTGTGTATACAGACGGCCTTACACCCCGCTATTAGGTGCTGGCTCTCCTGCATGGTGTTTACAGACGGCCTGACACCCCACTGTTGGGTGCTGGCTCTTCTGCACTGTGTATACAGACGGCCTGACACCCCGCTATTAGGTGCTGGCTCTCCTGCATGGTGTTTACAGACGGCCTGACACCCCTCTGTTGGGTGCTGGCTCTTCTGCACTGTGTATACAGACGGCCTTACACCCCGCTATTAGGTGCTGGCTCTCCTGCATGGTGTTTACAGACGGCCTGACACCCCACTGTTGGGTGCTGGCTCTTCTGCACTGTGTATACAGACGGCCTGACACCCCGCTATTAGGTGCTGGCTCTCCTGCATGGTGTTTACAGACGGCCTGACACCCCTCTGTTGGGTGCTGGCTCTTCTGCACTGTGTATACAGACGGCCTTACACCCCGCTATTAGGTGCTGGCTCTCCTGCATGGTGTTTACAGACGGCCTGACACCCCTCTGTTGGGTGCTGGCTCTTCTGCACTGTGTATACAGACGGCCTTACACCCCGCTATTAGGTGCTGGCTCTCCTGCATGGTGTTTACAGACGGCCTGACACCCCTCTGTTGGGTGCTGGCTCTTCTGCACTGTGTATACAGACAGCCTTACACCCCTATATAAGGTGTCTGCTCTCCTGCACCCAGTAATAATAAATATGCATATATGTCATGAACATATTATCGCGCCTCATTCTTTTTTTATCAGGTGGGCCTTCTCTACAAATGAATTGCGATGTCACCAGACAAGCCAACTACATCTCTGGGCTTCTGTGAGGTCATCTTTACTACAGCATATACTGAAGATGGGACGGCAATAGCAGCTGACCCACAACAGGTAATGACGCGCGATAATACCTTCCTGGCACACATGCATATTTATTAAATCTGTATGTTTGCTAAAGACTGTCATTTGTACAGTATTGTTATAGCCGGCCTGACACCCCGGTATTGGGTGCTGGCTCTCCTGCACTGTGTATAGAGACAGCCTGACACCCCGGTATTGGGTGCTGGCTCTCCTGCACAGTGTATACAGACGGCCTGACATCCCGCTATTAGGTGCTGGCTCTCCTGCATGGTGTTTACAGACGGCCTGACACCCCTCTGTTGGGTGCTGGCTCTTCTGCACTGTGTATACAGACGGCCTTACACCCCGCTATTAGGTGCTGGCTCTCCTGCATGGTGTTTACAGACGGCCTGACACCCCACTGTTGGGTGCTGGCTCTTCTGCACTGTGTATACAGACGGCCTGACACCCCGCTATTAGGTGCTGGCTCTCCTGCATGGTGTTTACAGACGGCCTGACACCCCTCTGTTGGGTGCTGGCTCTTCTGCACTGTGTATACAGACGGCCTTACACCCCGCTATTAGGTGCTGGCTCTCCTGCATGGTGTTTACAGACGGCCTGACACCCCACTGTTGGGTGCTGGCTCTTCTGCACTGTGTATACAGACGGCCTGACACCCCGCTATTAGGTGCTGGCTCTCCTGCATGGTGTTTACAGACGGCCTGACACCCCTCTGTTGGGTGCTGGCTCTTCTGCACTGTGTATACAGACGGCCTTACACCCCGCTATTAGGTGCTGGCTCTCCTGCATGGTGTTTACAGACGGCCTGACACCCCTCTGTTGGGTGCTGGCTCTTCTGCACTGTGTATACAGACGGCCTTACACCCCGCTATTAGGTGCTGGCTCTCCTGCATGGTGTTTACAGACGGCCTGACACCCCTCTGTTGGGTGCTGGCTCTTCTGCACTGTGTATACAGACAGCCTTACACCCCTATATAAGGTGTCTGCTCTCCTGCACCCAGTAATAATAAATATGCATATATGTCATGAACATATTATCGCGGCACATTCTTTTTTTATCACGTGGGCCTTCTCTACAAATGAATTGCGATGTCACCAGACAAGCCAACTACATCTCTGGGCTTCTGTGAGGTCATCTTTACTACAGCATATACTGAAGATGGGACGGCAATAGCAGCTGACCCACAACAGGTAATGACGCGCGATAATACCTTCCTGGCACACATGCATATTTATTAAATCTGTATGTTTGCTAAAGACTGTCATTTGTACAGTATTGTTATAGCCGGCCTGACACCCCGGTATTGGGTGCTGGCTCTCCTGCACTGTGTATAGAGACAGCCTGACACCCCGGTATTGGGTGCTGGCTCTCCTGCACAGTGTATACAGACGGCCTGACATCCCGCTATTAGGTGCTGGCTCTCCTGCATGGTGTTTACAGACGGCCTGACACCCCTCTGTTGGGTGCTGGCTCTTCTGCACTGTGTATACAGACGGCCTGACACCCCGCTATTAGGTGCTGGCTCTCCTGCATGGTGTTTACAGACGGCCTGACACCCCTCTGTTGGGTGCTGGCTCTTCTGCACTGTGTATACAGACGGCCTTACACCCCGCTATTAGGTGCTGGCTCTCCTGCATGGTGTTTACAGACGGCCTGACACCCCCCTGTTGGGTGCTGGCTCTTCTGCACTGTGTATACAGACGGCCTTACACACCGCTATTAGGTGCTGGCTCTCCTGCATGGTGTTTACAGACGGCCTGACACCCCTCTGTTGGGTGCTGGCTCTTCTGCACTGTGTATACAGACGGCCTTACACCCCTATATAAGGTGTCTGCTCTCCTGCACCCAGTAATAATAAATATGCATATATGTCATGAACATATTATCGCGCCTCATTCTTTTTTTATCAGGTGGGCCTTCTACAAAAATGAATTGCGATGTCACCAGACAAGCCAACTACATCTCTGGGCTTCTGTGAGGTCATCTTTACTACAGCATATACTGAAGATGGGACGGCAATAGCAGCTGACCCACAACAGGTAATGACGCGCGATAATACCTTCCTGGCACACATGCATATTTATTAAATCTGTATGTTTGCTAAAGACTGTCATTTGTACAGTATTGTTATAGCCGGCCTGACACCCCGGTATTGGGTGCTGGCTCTCCTGCACTGTGTATAGAGACAGCCTGACACCCCGGTATTGGGTGCTGGCTCTCCTGCACAGTGTATACAGACGGCCTGACATCCCGCTATTAGGTGCCGGCTCTCCTGCATGGTGTTTACAGACGGCCTGACACCCCTCTGTTGGGTGCTGGCTCTTCTGCACTGTGTATACAGACGGCCTTACACCCCGCTATTAGGTGCTGGCTCTCCTGCATGGTGTTTACAGACGGCCTGACACCCCACTGTTGGGTGCTGGCTCTTCTGCACTGTGTATACAGACGGCCTGACACCCCGCTATTAGGTGCTGGCTCTCCTGCATGGTGTTTACAGACGGCCTGACACCCCTCTGTTGGGTGCTGGCTCTTCTGCACTGTGTATACAGACGGCCTTACACCCCGCTATTAGGTGCTGGCTCTCCTGCATGGTGTTTACAGACGGCCTGACACCCCACTGTTGGGTGCTGGCTCTTCTGCACTGTGTATACAGACGGCCTGACACCCCGCTATTAGGTGCTGGCTCTCCTGCATGGTGTTTACAGACGGCCTGACACCCCTCTGTTGGGTGCTGGCTCTTCTGCACTGTGTATACAGACGGCCTTACACCCCGCTATTAGGTGCTGGCTCTCCTGCATGGTGTTTACAGACGGCCTGACACCCCTCTGTTGGGTGCTGGCTCTTCTGCACTGTGTATACAGACGGCCTTACACCCCGCTATTAGGTGCTGGCTCTCCTGCATGGTGTTTACAGACGGCCTGACACCCCTCTGTTGGGTGCTGGCTCTTCTGCACTGTGTATACAGACAGCCTTACACCCCTATATAAGGTGTCTGCTCTCCTGCACCCAGTAATAATAAATATGCATATATGTCATGAACATATTATCGCGCCTCATTCTTTTTTTATCAGGTGGGCCTTCTCTACAAATGAATTGCGATGTCACCAGACAAGCCCACTACATCTCTGGGCTTCTGTGAGGTCATCTTTACTACAGCATATACTGAAGATGGGACGGCAATAGCAGCTGACCCACAACAGGTAATGACGCGCGATAATACCTTCCTGGCACACATGCATATTTATTAAATCTGTATGTTTGCTAAAGACTGTCATTTGTACAGTATTGTTATAGCCGGCCTGACACCCCGGTATTGGGTGCTGGCTCTCCTGCACTGTGTATAGAGACAGCCTGACACCCCGGTATTGGGTGCTGGCTCTCCTGCACAGTGTATACAGACGGCCTGACATCCCGCTATTAGGTGCCGGCTCTCCTGCATGGTGTTTACAGACGGCCTGACACCCCTCTGTTGGGTGCTGGCTCTTCTGCACTGTGTATACAGACGGCCTTACACCCCGCTATTAGGTGCTGGCTCTCCTGCATGGTGTTTACAGACGGCCTGACACCCCACTGTTGGGTGCTGGCTCTTCTGCACTGTGTATACAGACGGCCTGACACCCCGCTATTAGGTGCTGGCTCTCCTGCATGGTGTTTACAGACGGCCTGACACCCCTCTGTTGGGTGCTGGCTCTTCTGCACTGTGTATACAGACGGCCTTACACCCCGCTATTAGGTGCTGGCTCTCCTGCATGGTGTTTACAGACGGCCTGACACCCCACTGTTGGGTGCTGGCTCTTCTGCACTGTGTATACAGACGGCCTGACACCCCGCTATTAGGTGCTGGCTCTCCTGCATGGTGTTTACAGACGGCCTGACACCCCTCTGTTGGGTGCTGGCTCTTCTGCACTGTGTATACAGACGGCCTTACACCCCGCTATTAGGTGCTGGCTCTCCTGCATGGTGTTTACAGACGGCCTGACACCCCTCTGTTGGGTGCTGGCTCTTCTGCACTGTGTATACAGACGGCCTTACACCCCGCTATTAGGTGCTGGCTCTCCTGCATGGTGTTTACAGACGGCCTGACACCCCTCTGTTGGGTGCTGGCTCTTCTGCACTGTGTATACAGACAGCCTTACACCCCTATATAAGGTGTCTGCTCTCCTGCACCCAGTAATAATAAATATGCATATATGTCATGAACATATTATCGCGCCTCATTCTTTTTTTATCAGGTGGGCCTTCTCTACAAATGAATTGCGATGTCACCAGACAAGCCAACTACATCTCTGGGCTTCTGTGAGGTCATCTTTACTACAGCATATACTGAAGATGGGACGGCAATAGCAGCTGACCCACAACAGGTAATGACGCGCGATAATACCTTCCTGGCACACATGCATATTTATTAAATCTGTATGTTTGCTAAAGACTGTCATTTGTACAGTATTGTTATAGCCGGCCTGACACCCCGGTATTGGGTGCTGGCTCTCCTGCACTGTGTATAGAGACAGCCTGACACCCCGGTATTGGGTGCTGGCTCTCCTGCACAGTGTATACAGACGGCCTGACATCCCGCTATTAGGTGCTGGCTCTCCTGCATGGTGTTTACAGACGGCCTGACACCCCTCTGTTGGGTGCTGGCTCTTCTGCACTGTGTATACAGACGGCCTGACACCCCGCTATTAGGTGCTGGCTCTCCTGCATGGTGTTTACAGACGGCCTGACACCCCTCTGTTGGGTGCTGGCTCTTCTGCACTGTGTATACAGACGGCCTTACACCCCGCTATTAGGTGCTGGCTCTCCTGCATGGTGTTTACAGACGGCCTGACACCCCCCTGTTGGGTGCTGGCTCTTCTGCACTGTGTATACAGACGGCCTTACACACCGCTATTAGGTGCTGGCTCTCCTGCATGGTGTTTACAGACGGCCTGACACCCCTCTGTTGGGTGCTGGCTCTTCTGCACTGTGTATACAGACGGCCTTACACCCCTATATAAGGTGTCTGCTCTCCTGCACCCAGTAATAATAAATATGCATATATGTCATGAACATATTATCGCGCCTCATTCTTTTTTTATCAGGTGGGCCTTCTACAAAAATGAATTGCGATGTCACCAGACAAGCCAACTACATCTCTGGGCTTCTGTGAGGTCATCTTTACTACAGCATATACTGAAGATGGGACGGCAATAGCAGCTGACCCACAACAGGTAATGACGCGCGATAATACCTTCCTGGCACACATGCATATTTATTAAATCTGTATGTTTGCTAAAGACTGTCATTTGTACAGTATTGTTATAGCCGGCCTGACACCCCGGTATTGGGTGCTGGCTCACCTGCACTGTGTATAGAGACAGCCTGACACCCCGGTATTGGGTGCTGGCTCTCCTGCACAGTGTATACAGACGGCCTGACATCCCGCTATTAGGTGCTGGCTCTCCTGCATGGTGTTTACAGACGGCCTGACACCCCTCTGTTGGGTGCTGGCTCTTCTGCATTGTGTATACAGACGGCCTGACACCCCGCTATTAGGTGCTGGCTCTCCTGCATTGTGTTTACAGACGGCCTGACACCCCTCTGTTGGGTGCTGGCTCTTCTGCACTGTGTATACAGATGGCCTTACACCCCGCTATTAGGTGCTGGCTCTCCTGCATGGTGTTTACAGACGGCCTGACACCCCTCTGTTGGGTGCTGGCTCTTCTGCACTGTGTATACAGACGGCCTTACACCCCGCTATTAGGTGCTGGCTCTCCTGCATGGTGTTTACAGACGGCCTGACACCCCTCTGTTGGGTGCTGGCTCTTCTGCACTGTGTATACAGACGGCCTTACACCCCGCTATTAGGTGCTGGCTCTCCTGCATGGTGTTTAAAGACGGCCTGACACCCCCCTGTTGGGTGCTGGCTCTTCTGCACTGTGTATACAGACGGCCTTACACACCGCTATTAGGTGCTGGCTCTCCTGCATGGTGTTTACAGACGGCCTGACACCCCTCTGTTGGGTGCTGGCTCTTCTGCACTGTGTATACAGACGGCCTTACACCCCTATATAAGGTGTCTGCTCTCCTGCACCCAGTAATAATAAATATGCATATATGTCATGAACATATTATCGCGCCTCATTCTTTTTTTATCAGGTGGGCCTTCTCTACAAATGAATTGCGATGTCACCAGACAAGCCAACTACATCTCTGGGCTTCTGTGAGGTCATCTTTACTACAGCATATACTGAAGATGGGACGGCAATAGCAGCTGACCCACAACAGGTAATGACGCGCGATAATACCTTCCTGGCACACATGCATATTTATTAAATCTGTATGTTTGCTAAAGACTGTCATTTGTACAGTATTGTTATAGCCGGCCTGACACCCCGGTATTGGGTGCTGGCTCTCCTGCACTGTGTATAGAGACAGCCTGACACCCCGGTATTGGGTGCTGGCTCTCCTGCACAGTGTATACAGACGGCCTGACATCCCGCTATTAGGTGCTGGCTCTCCTGCATGGTGTTTACAGACGGCCTGACACCCCTCTGTTGGGTGCTGGCTCTTCTGCACTGTGTATACAGACGGCCTGACACCCCGCTATTAGGTGCTGGCTCTCCTGCATGGTGTTTACAGACGGCCTGACACCCCTCTGTTGGGTGCTGGCTCTTCTGCACTGTGTATACAGACGGCCTTACACCCCGCTATTAGGTGCTGGCTCTCCTGCATGGTGTTTACAGACGGCCTGACACCCCACTGTTGGGTGCTGGCTCTTCTGCACTGTGTATACAGACGGCCTGACACCCCGCTATTAGGTGTTGGCTCTCCTGCATGGTGTTTACAGACGGCCTGACACCCCTCTGTTGGGTGCTGGCTCTTCTGCACTGTGTATACAGACGGCCTTACACCCCGCTATTAGGTGCTGGCTCTCCTGCATGGTGTTTACAGACGGCCTGACACCCCCCTGTTGGGTGCTGGCTCTTCTGCACTGTGTATACAGACGGCCTTACACACCGCTATTAGGTGCTGGCTCTCCTGCATGGTGTTTACAGACGGCCTGACACCCCTCTGTTGGGTGCTGGCTCTTTTGCACTGTGTATACAGACAGCCTTACACCCCTATATAAGGTGTCTGCTCTCCTGCACCCAGTAATAATAAATATGCATATATGTCATGAACATATTATCGCGCCTCATTCTTTTTTTATCAGGTGGGCCTTCTCTACAAATGAATTGCGATGTCACCAGACAAGCCAACTACATCTCTGGGCTTCTGTGAGGTCATCTTTACTACAGCATATACTGAAGATGGGACGGCAATAGCAGCTGACCCACAACAGGTAATGACGCGCGATAATACCTTCCTGGCACACATGCATATTTATTAAATCTGTATGTTTGCTAAAGACTGTCATTTGTACAGTATTGTTATAGCCGACCTGACACCCCGGTATTGGGTGCTGGCTCTCCTGCACTGTGTATAGAGACAGCCTGACACCCCGGTATTGGGTGCAGGCTCTCCTGCACAGTGTATACAGACGGCCTGACATCCCGCTATTAGGTGCTGGCTCTCCTGCATGGTGTTTACAGACGGCCTGACACCCCTCTGTTGGGTGCTGGCTCTTCTGCACTGTGTATACAGACGGCCTTACACCCCGCTATTAGGTGCTGGCTCTCCTGCATGGTGTTTACAGACGACCTGACACCCCACTGTTGGGTGCTGGCTCTTCTGCACTGTGTATACAGACGGCCTGACACCCCGCTATTAGGTGCTGGCTCTCCTGCATGGTGTTTACAGACGGCCTGACACCCCTCTGTTGGGTGCTGGCTCTTCTGCACTGTGTATACAGACGGCCTTACACCCCGCTATTAGGTGCTGGCTCTCCTGTATGGTGTTTACAGACGGCCTGACACCCCTCTGTTGGGTGCTGGCTCTTCTGCACTGTGTATACAGACGGCCTTACACCCCGCTATTAGGTGCTGGCTCTCCTGCATGGTGTTTACAGACGGCCTGACACCCCCCTGTTGGGTGCTGGCTCTTCTGCACTGTGTATACAGACGGCCTTACACACCGCTATTAGGTGCTGGCTCTCCTGCATGGTGTTTACAGACGGCCTGACACCCCTCTGTTGGGTGCTGGCTCTTCTGCACTGTGTATACAGACGGCCTTACACCCCGCTATTAGGTGCTGGCTCTCCTGCATGGTGTTTACAGACGGCCTGACACCCCCCTGTTGGGTGCTGGCTCTTCTGCACTGTGTATACAGACGGCCTTACACACCGCTATTAGGTGCTGGCTCTCCTGCATGGTGTTTACAGACGACCTGACACCCCTCTGTTGGGTGCTGGCTCTTCTGCACTGTGTATACAGACAGCCTTACACCCCTATATAAGGTGTCTGCTCTCCTGCACCCAGTAATAATAAATATGCATATATGTCATGAACATATTATCGCGCCTCATTCTTTTTTTATCAGGTGGGCCTTCTCTACAAATGAATTGCGATGTCACCAGACAAGCCAACTACATCTCTGGGCTTCTGTGAGGTCATCTTTACTACAGCATATACTGAAGATGGGACGGCAATAGCAGCTGACCCACAACAGGTAATGACGCGCGATAATACCTTCCTGGCACACATGCATATTTATTAAATCTGTATGTTTGCTAAAGACTGTCATTTCTACAGTATTGTTATAGCCGGCCTTACACCCCGCTATTAGGTGCTGGCTCTCCTGCATGGTGTTTACAGACGGCCTGACACCCCTCTGTTGGGTGCTGGCTCTTCTGCACTGTGTATACAGACGGCCTTACACCCCGCTATTAGGTGCTGGCTCTCCTGCATGGTGTTTACAGACGGCCTGACACCCCCCTGTTGGGTGCTGGCTCTTCTGCACTGTGTATACAGACGGCCTTACACACCGCTATTAGGTGCTGGCTCTCCTGCATGGTGTTTACAGACGACCTGACACCCCTCTGTTGGGTGCTGGCTCTTCTGCACTGTGTATACAGACAGCCTTACACCCCTATATAAGGTGTCTGCTCTCCTGCACCCAGTAATAATAAATATGCATATATGTCATGAACATATTATCGCGCCTCATTCTTTTTTTATCAGGTGGGCCTTCTCTACAAATGAATTGCGATGTCACCAGACAAGCCAACTACATCTCTGGGCTTCTGTGAGGTCATCTTTACTACAGCATATACTGAAGATGGGACGGCAATAGCAGCTGACCCACAACAGGTAATGACGCGCGATAATACCTTCCTGGCACACATGCATATTTATTAAATCTGTATGTTTGCTAAAGACTGTCATTTGTACAGTATTGTTATAGCCGGCCTGACACCCCGGTATTGGGTGCTGGCTCTCCTGCACTGTGTATAGAGACAGCCTGACACCCCGGTATTGGGTGCTGGCTCTCCTGCACAGTGTATACAGACGGCCTGACATCCCGCTATTAGGTGCCGGCTCTCCTGCATGGTGTTTACAGACGGCCTGACACCCCTCTGTTGGGTGCTGGCTCTTCTGCACTGTGTATACAGACGGCCTTACACCCCGCTATTAGGTGCTGGCTCTCCTGCATGGTGTTTACAGACGGCCTGACACCCCACTGTTGGGTGCTGGCTCTTCTGCACTGTGTATACAGACGGCCTGACACCCCGCTATTAGGTGCTGGCTCTCCTGCATGGTGTTTACAGACGGCCTGACACCCCTCTGTTGGGTGCTGGCTCTTCTGCACTGTGTATACAGACGGCCTTACACCCCGCTATTAGGTGCTGGCTCTCCTGCATGGTGTTTACAGACGGCCTGACACCCCACTGTTGGGTGCTGGCTCTTCTGCACTGTGTATACAGACGGCCTGACACCCCGCTATTAGGTGCTGGCTCTCCTGCATGGTGTTTACAGACGGCCTGACACCCCTCTGTTGGGTGCTGGCTCTTCTGCACTGTGTATACAGCCGGCCTGACACCCCGGTATTGGGTGCTGGCTCTCCTGCACTGTGTATAGAGACAGCCTGACACCCCGGTATTGGGTGCTGGCTCTCCTGCACAGTGTATACAGACGGCCTGACATCCCGCTATTAGGTGCTGGCTCTCCTGCATGGTGTTTACAGACGGCCTGACACCCCTCTGTTGGGTGCTGGCTCTTCTGCATTGTGTATACAGACGGCCTGACACCCCGCTATTAGGTGCTGGCTCTCCTGCATTGTGTTTACAGACGGCCTGACACCCCTCTGTTGGGTGCTGGCTCTTCTGCACTGTGTATACAGATGGCCTTACACCCCGCTATTAGGTGCTGGCTCTCCTGCATGGTGTTTACAGACGGCCTGACACCCCTCTGTTGGGTGCTGGCTCTTCTGCACTGTGTATACAGACGGCCTTACACCCCGCTATTAGGTGCTGGCTCTCCTGCATGGTGTTTACAGACGGCCTGACACCCCCCTGTTGGGTGCTGGCTCTTCTGCACTGTGTATACAGACGGCCTTACACACCGCTATTAGGTGCTGGCTCTCCTGCATGGTGTTTACAGACGGCCTGACACCCCTCTGTTGGGTGCTGGCTCTTCTGCACTGTGTATACAGACGGCCTTACACCCCTATATAAGGTGTCTGCTCTCCTGCACCCAGTAATAATAAATATGCATATATGTCATGAACATATTATCGCGCCTCATTCTTTTTTTATCAGGTGGGCCTTCTCTACAAATGAATTGCGATGTCACCAGACAAGCCAACTACATCTCTGGGCTTCTGTGAGGTCATCTTTACTACAGCATATACTGAAGATGGGACGGCAATAGCAGCTGACCCACAACAGGTAATGACGCGCGATAATACCTTCCTGGCACACATGCATATTTATTAAATCTGTATGTTTGCTAAAGACTGTCATTTGTACAGTATTGTTATAGCCGGCCTGACACCCCGGTATTGGGTGCTGGCTCTCCTGCACTGTGTATAGAGACAGCCTGACACCCCGGTATTGGGTGCTGGCTCTCCTGCACAGTGTATACAGACGGCCTGACATCCCGCTATTAGGTGCTGGCTCTCCTGCATGGTGTTTACAGACGGCCTGACACCCCTCTGTTGGGTGCTGGCTCTTCTGCACTGTGTATACAGACGGCCTGACACCCCGCTATTAGGTGCTGGCTCTCCTGCATGGTGTTTACAGACGGCCTGACACCCCTCTGTTGGGTGCTGGCTCTTCTGCACTGTGTATACAGACGGCCTTTCACCCTGCTATTAGGTGCTGGCTCTCCTGCATGGTTTTTACAGACGGCCTGACACCCTTCTGTTGGGTGCTGGCTCTTCTGCACTGTGTATACAGACGGCCTTACACCCCGCTATTAGGTGCTGGCTCTCCTGCATGGTGTTTACAGACGGCCTGACACCCCACTGTTGGGTGCTGGCTCTTCTGCACTGTGTATACAGACGGCCTGACACCCCGCTATTAGGTGCTGGCTCTCCTGCATGGTGTTTACAGACGGCCTGACACCCCTCTGTTGGGTGCTGGCTCTTCTGCACTGTGTATACAGACGGCCTTACACCCCGCTATTAGGTGCTGGCTCTCCTGCATGGTGTTTACAGACGGCCTGACACCCCCCTGTTGGGTGCTGGCTCTTCTGCACTGTGTATACAGACGGCCTTACACACCGCTATTAGGTGCTGGCTCTCCTGCATGGTGTTTACAGACGGCCTGACACCCCTCTGTTGGGTGCTGGCTCTTCTGCACTGTGTATACAGACAGCCTTACACCCCTATATAAGGTGTCTGCTCTCCTGCACCCAGTAATAATAAATATGCATATATGTCATGAACATATTATCGCGCCTCATTCTTTTTTTATCAGATGGGCCTTCTCTACAAATGAATTGCGATGTCACCAGACAAGCCAACTACATCTCTGGGCTTCTGTGAGGTCATCTTTACTACAGCATATACTGAAGATGGGACGGCAATAGCAGCTGACCCACAACAGGTAATGACGCGCGATAATACCTTCCTGGCACACATGCATATTTATTAAATCTGTATGTTTGCTAAAGACTGTCATTTGTACAGTATTGTTATAGCCGACCTGACACCCCGGTATTGGGTGCTGGCTCTCCTGCACTGTGTATAGAGACAGCCTGACACCCCGGTATTGGGTGCAGGCTCTCCTGCACAGTGTATACAGACGGCCTGACATCCCGCTATTAGGTGCTGGCTCTCCTGCATGGTGTTTACAGACGGCCTGACACCCCTCTGTTGGGTGCTGGCTCTTCTGCACTGTGTATACAGACGGCCTTGCACCCCGCTATTAGGTGCTGGCTCTCCTGCATGGTGTTTACAGACGACCTGACACCCCACTGTTGGGTGCTGGCTCTTCTGCACTGTGTATACAGACGGCCTGACACCCCGCTATTAGGTGCTGGCTCTCCTGCATGGTGTTTACAGACGGCCTGACACCCCTCTGTTGGGTGCTGGCTCTTCTGCACTGTGTATACAGACGGCCTTACACCCCGCTATTAGGTGCTGGCTCTCCTGTATGGTGTTTACAGACGGCCTGACACCCCTCTGTTGGGTGCTGGCTCTTCTGCACTGTGTATACAGACGGCCTTACACCCCGCTATTAGGTGCTGGCTCTCCTGCATGGTGTTTACAGACGGCCTGACACCCCCCTGTTGGGTGCTGGCTCTTCTGCACTGTGTATACAGACGGCCTTACACACCGCTATTAGGTGCTGGCTCTCCTGCATGGTGTTTACAGACGGCCTGACACCCCTCTGTTGGGTGCTGGCTCTTCTGCACTGTGTATACAGACGGCCTTACACCCCGCTATTAGGTGCTGGCTCTCCTGCATGGTGTTTACAGACGGCCTGACACCCCCCTGTTGGGTGCTGGCTCTTCTGCACTGTGTATACAGACGGCCTTACACACCGCTATTAGGTGCTGGCTCTCCTGCATGGTGTTTACAGACGGCCTGACACCCCTCTGTTGGGTGCTGGCTCTTCTGCACTGTGTATACAGACAGCCTTACACCCCTATATAAGGTGTCTGCTCTCCTGCACCCAGTAATAATAAATATGCATATATGTCATGAACATATTATCGCGCCTCATTCTTTTTTTATCAGGTGGGCCTTCTCTACAAATGAATTGCGATGTCACCAGACAAGCCAACTACATCTCTGGGCTTCTGTGAGGTCATCTTTACTACAGCATATACTGAAGATGGGACGGCAATAGCAGCTGACCCACAACAGGTAATGACGCGCGATAATACCTTCCTGGCACACATGCATATTTATTAAATCTGTATGTTTGCTAAAGACTGTCATTTGTACAGTATTGTTATAGCCGACCTGACACCCCGGTATTGGGTGCTGGCTCTCCTGTACTGTGTATAGAGACAGCCTGACACCCCGGTATTGGGTGCTGGCTCTCCTGCACAGTGTATACAGACGGCCTGACATCCCGCTATTAGGTGCTGGCTCTCCTGCATGGTGTTTACAGACGGCCTGACACCCCTCTGTTGGGTGCTGGCTCTTCTGCACTGTGTATACAGACGGCCTGACACCCCGCTATTAGGTGCTGGCTCTCCTGCATGGTGTTTACAGACGGCCTGACACCCCTCTGTTGGGTGCTGGCTCTTCTGCACTGTGTATACAGACGGCCTTACACCCCGCTATTAGGTGCTGGCTCTCCTGCATGGTGTTTACAGACGGCCTGACACCCCTCTGTTGGGTGCTGGCTCTTCTGCACTGTGTATACAGACGGCCTTACACCCCGCTATTAGGTGCTGGCTCTCCTGCATGGTGTTTACAGACGGCCTGACACCCCCCTGTTGGGTGCTGGCTCTTCTGCACTGTGTATACAGACGGCCTTACACACCGCTATTAGGTGCTGGCTCTCCTGCATGGTGTTTACAGACGACCTGACACCCCTCTGTTGGGTGCTGGCTCTTCTGCACTGTGTATACAGACAGCCTTACACCCCTATATAAGGTGTCTGCTCTCCTGCACCCAGTAATAATAAATATGCATATATGTCATGAACATATTATCGCGCCTCATTCTTTTTTTATCAGGTGGGCCTTCTCTACAAATGAATTGCGATGTCACCAGACAAGCCAACTACATCTCTGGGCTTCTGTGAGGTCATCTTTACTACAGCATATACTGAAGATGGGACGGCAATAGCAGCTGACCCACAACAGGTAATGACGCGCGATAATACCTTCCTGGCACACATGCATATTTATTAAATCTGTATGTTTGCTAAAGACTGTCATTTGTACAGTATTGTTATAGCCGGCCTTACACCCCGCTATTAGGTGCTGGCTCTCCTGCATGGTGTTTACAGACGGCCTGACACCCCTCTGTTGGGTGCTGGCTCTTCTGCACTGTGTATACAGACGGCCTTACACCCCGCTATTAGGTGCTGGCTCTCCTGCATGGTGTTTACAGACGGCCTGACACCCCCCTGTTGGGTGCTGGCTCTTCTGCACTGTGTATACAGACGGCCTTACACACCGCTATTAGGTGCTGGCTCTCCTGCATGGTGTTTACAGACGACCTGACACCCCTCTGTTGGGTGCTGGCTCTTCTGCACTGTGTATACAGACAGCCTTACACCCCTATATAAGGTGTCTGCTCTCCTGCACCCAGTAATAATAAATATGCATATATGTCATGAACATATTATCGCGCCTCATTCTTTTTTTATCAGGTGGGCCTTCTCTACAAATGAATTGCGATGTCACCAGACAAGCCAACTACATCTCTGGGCTTCTGTGAGGTCATCTTTACTACAGCATATACTGAAGATGGGACGGCAATAGCAGCTGACCCACAACAGGTAATGACGCGCGATAATACCTTCCTGGCACACATGCATATTTATTAAATCTGTATGTTTGCTAAAGACTGTCATTTGTACAGTATTGTTATAGCCGGCCTGACACCCCGGTATTGGGTGCTGGCTCTCCTGCACTGTGTATAGAGACAGCCTGACACCCCGGTATTGGGTGCTGGCTCTCCTGCACAGTGTATACAGACGGCCTGACATCCCGCTATTAGGTGCCGGCTCTCCTGCATGGTGTTTACAGACGGCCTGACACCCCTCTGTTGGGTGCTGGCTCTTCTGCACTGTGTATACAGACGGCCTTACACCCCGCTATTAGGTGCTGGCTCTCCTGCATGGTGTTTACAGACGGCCTGACACCCCACTGTTGGGTGCTGGCTCTTCTGCACTGTGTATACAGACGGCCTGACACCCCGCTATTAGGTGCTGGCTCTCCTGCATGGTGTTTACAGACGGCCTGACACCCCTCTGTTGGGTGCTGGCTCTTCTGCACTGTGTATACAGACGGCCTTACACCCCGCTATTAGGTGCTGGCTCTCCTGCATGGTGTTTACAGACGGCCTGACACCCCACTGTTGGGTGCTGGCTCTTCTGCACTGTGTATACAGACGGCCTGACACCCCGCTATTAGGTGCTGGCTCTCCTGCATGGTGTTTACAGACGGCCTGACACCCCTCTGTTGGGTGCTTTCTCTTCTGCACTGTGTATACAGACGGCCTTACACCCCGCTATTAGGTGCTGGCTCTCCTGCATGGTGTTTACAGACGGCCTGACACCCCTCTGTTGGGTGCTGGCTCTTCTGCACTGTGTATACAGACGGCCTTACACCCCGCTATTAGGTGCTGGCTCTCCTGCATGGTGTTTACAGACGGCCTGACACCCCTCTGTTGGGTGCTGGCTCTTCTGCACTGTGTATACAGACAGCCTTACACCCCTATATAAGGTGTCTGCTCTCCTGCACCCAGTAATAATAAATATGCATATATGTCATGAACATATTATCGCGCCTCATTCTTTTTTTATCAGGTGGGCCTTCTCTACAAATGAATTGCGATGTCACCAGACAAGCCAACTACATCTCTGGGCTTCTGTGAGGTCATCTTTACTACAGCATATACTGAAGATGGGACGGCAATAGCAGCTGACCCACAACAGGTAATGACGCGCGATAATACCTTCCTGGCACACATGCATATTTATTAAATCTGTATGTTTGCTAAAGACTGTCATTTGTACAGTATTGTTATAGCCGGCCTGACACCCCGGTATTGGGTGCTGGCTCTCCTGCACTGTGTATAGAGACAGCCTGACACCCCGGTATTGGGTGCTGGCTCTCCTGCACAGTGTATACAGACGGCCTGACATCCCGCTATTAGGTGCCGGCTCTCCTGCATGGTGTTTACAGACGGCCTGACACCCCTCTGTTGGGTGCTGGCTCTTCTGCACTGTGTATACAGACGGCCTTACACCCCGCTATTAGGTGCTGGCTCTCCTGCATGGTGTTTACAGACGGCCTGACACCCCACTGTTGGGTGCTGGCTCTTCTGCACTGTGTATACAGACGGCCTGACACCCCGCTATTAGGTGCTGGCTCTCCTGCATGGTGTTTACAGACGGCCTGACACCCCTCTGTTGGGTGCTGGCTCTTCTGCACTGTGTATACAGACGGCCTTACACCCCGCTATTAGGTGCTGGCTCTCCTGCATGGTGTTTACAGACGGCCTGACACCCCACTGTTGGGTGCTGGCTCTTCTGCACTGTGTATACAGACGGCCTGACACCCCGCTATTAGGTGCTGGCTCTCCTGCATGGTGTTTACAGACGGCCTGACACCCCTCTGTTGGGTGCTGGCTCTTCTGCACTGTGTATACAGACGGCCTTACACCCCGCTATTAGGTGCTGGCTCTCCTGCATGGTGTTTACAGACGGCCTGACACCCCTCTGTTGGGTGCTGGCTCTTCTGCACTGTGTATACAGACGGCCTTACACCCCGCTATTAGGTGCTGGCTCTCCTGCATGGTGTTTACAGACGGCCTGACACCCCTCTGTTGGGTGCTGGCTCTTCTGCACTGTGTATACAGACAGCCTTACACCCCTATATAAGGTGTCTGCTCTCCTGCACCCAGTAATAATAAATATGCATATATGTCATGAACATATTATCGCGCCTCATTCTTTTTTTATCAGGTGGGCCTTCTCTACAAATGAATTGCGATGTCACCAGACAAGCCAACTACATCTCTGGGCTTCTGTGAGGTCATCTTTACTACAGCATATACTGAAGATGGGACGGCAATAGCAGCTGACCCACAACAGGTAATGACGCGCGATAATACCTTCCTGGCACACATGCATATTTATTAAATCTGTATGTTTGCTAAAGACTGTCATTTGTACAGTATTGTTATAGCCGGCCTGACACCCCGGTATTGGGTGCTGGCTCTCCTGCACTGTGTATAGAGACAGCCTGACACCCCGGTATTGGGTGCTGGCTCTCCTGCACAGTGTATACAGACGGCCTGACATCCCGCTATTAGGTGCTGGCTCTCCTGCATGGTGTTTACAGACGGCCTGACACCCCTCTGTTGGGTGCTGGCTCTTCTGCACTGTGTATACAGATGGCCTTACACACCGCTATTAGGTGCTGGCTCTCCTGCATGGTGTTTACAGACGGCCTGACACCCCTCTGTTGGGTGCTGGCTCTTCTGCACTGTGTATACAGACGGCCTTACACCCCGCTATTAGGTGCTGGCTCTCCTGCATGGTGTTTACAGACGGCCTGACACCCCCCTGTTGGGTGCTGGCTCTTCTGCACTGTGTATACAGACGGCCTTACACACCGCTATTAGGTGCTGGCTCTCCTGCATGGTGTTTACAGACGGCCTGACACCCCTCTGTTGGGTGCTGGCTCTTCTGCACTGTGTATACAGACGGCCTTACACCCCTATATAAGGTGTCTGCTCTCCTGCACCCAGTAATAATAAATATGCATATATGTCATGAACATATTATCGCGCCTCATTCTTTTTTTATCAGGTGGGCCTTCTACAAAAATGAATTGCGATGTCACCAGACAAGCCAACTACATCTCTGGGCTTCTGTGAGGTCATCTTTACTACAGCATATACTGAAGATGAGACGGCAATAGCAGCTGACCCACAACAGGTAATGACGCGCGATAATACCTTCCTGGCACACATGCATATTCATTAAATCTGTATGTTTGCTAAAGACTGTCATTTGTACAGTATTGTTATAGCCGGCCTGACACCCCGGTATTGGGTGCTGGCTCACCTGCACTGTGTATAGAGACAGCCTGACACCCCGGTATTGGGTGCTGGCTCTCCTGCACAGTGTATACAGACGGCCTGACATCCCGCTATTAGGTGCTGGCTCTCCTGCATGGTGTTTACAGACGGCCTGACACCCCTCTGTTGGGTGCTGGCTCTTCTGCATTGTGTATACAGACGGCCTGACACCCCGCTATTAGGTGCTGGCTCTCCTGCATTGTGTTTACAGACGGCCTGACACCCCTCTGTTGGGTGCTGGCTCTTCTGCACTGTGTATACAGATGGCCTTACACCCCGCTATTAGGTGCTGGCTCTCCTGCATGGTGTTTACAGACGGCCTGACACCCCTCTGTTGGGTGCTGGCTCTTCTGCACTGTGTATACAGACGGCCTTACACCCCGCTATTAGGTGCTGGCTCTCCTGCATGGTGTTTACAGACGGCCTGACACCCCTCTGTTGGGTGCTGGCTCTTCTGCACTGTGTATACAGACGGCCTTACACCCCGCTATTAGGTGCTGGCTCTCCTGCATGGTGTTTACAGACGGCCTGACACCCCCCTGTTGGGTGCTGGCTCTTCTGCACTGTGTATACAGACGGCCTTACACACCGCTATTAGGTGCTGGCTCTCCTGCATGGTGTTTACAGACGGCCTGACACCCCTCTGTTGGGTGCTGGCTCTTCTGCACTGTGTATACAGACAGCCTTACACCCCTATATAAGGTGTCTGCTCTCCTGCACCCAGTAATAATAAATATGCATATATGTCATGAACATATTATCGCGCCTCATTCTTTTTTTATCAGGTGGGCCTTCTCTACAAATGAATTGCGATGTCACCAGACAAGCCAACTACATCTCTGGGCTTCTGTGAGGTCATCTTTACTACAGCATATACTGAAGATGGGACGGCAATAGCAGCTGACCCACAACAGGTAATGACGCGCGATAATACCTTCCTGGCACACATGCATATTTATTAAATCTGTATGTTTGCTAAAGACTGTCATTTGTACAGTATTGTTATAGCCGACCTGACACCCCGGTATTGGGTGCTGGCTCTCCTGTACTGTGTATAGAGACAGCCTGACACCCCGGTATTGGGTGCTGGCTCTCCTGCACAGTGTATACAGACGGCCTGACATCCCGCTATTAGGTGCTGGCTCTCCTGCATGGTGTTTACAGACGGCCTGACACCCCTCTGTTGGGTGCTGGCTCTTCTGCACTGTGTATACAGACGGCCTGACACCCCGCTATTAGGTGCTGGCTCTCCTGCATGGTGTTTACAGACGGCCTGACACCCCTCTGTTGGGTGCTGGCTCTTCTGCACTGTGTATACAGACGGCCTTACACCCCGCTATTAGGTGCTGGCTCTCCTGCATGGTGTTTACAGACGGCCTGACACCCCTCTGTTGGGTGCTGGCTCTTCTGCACTGTGTATACAGACGGCCTTACACCCCGCTATTAGGTGCTGGCTCTCCTGCATGGTGTTTACAGACGGCCTGACACCCCCCTGTTGGGTGCTGGCTCTTCTGCACTGTGTATACAGACGGCCTTACACACCGCTATTAGGTGCTGGCTCTCCTGCATGGTGTTTACAGACGACCTGACACCCCTCTGTTGGGTGCTGGCTCTTCTGCACTGTGTATACAGACAGCCTTACACCCCTATATAAGGTGTCTGCTCTCCTGCACCCAGTAATAATAAATATGCATATATGTCATGAACATATTATCGCGCCTCATTCTTTTTTTATCAGGTGGGCCTTCTCTACAAATGAATTGCGATGTCACCAGACAAGCCAACTACATCTCTGGGCTTCTGTGAGGTCATCTTTACTACAGCATATACTGAAGATGGGACGGCAATAGCAGCTGACCCACAACAGGTAATGACGCGCGATAATACCTTCCTGGCACACATGCATATTTATTAAATCTGTATGTTTGCTAAAGACTGTCATTTGTACAGTATTGTTATAGCCGGCCTTACACCCCGCTATTAGGTGCTGGCTCTCCTGCATGGTGTTTACAGACGGCCTGACACCCCTCTGTTGGGTGCTGGCTCTTCTGCACTGTGTATACAGACAGCCTTACACCCCGCTATTAGGTGCTGGCTCTCCTGCATGGTGTTTACAGACGGCCTGACACCCCCCTGTTGGGTGCTGGCTCTTCTGCACTGTGTATACAGACGGCCTTACACACCGCTATTAGGTGCTGGCTCTCCTGCATGGTGTTTACAGACGACCTGACACCCCTCTGTTGGGTGCTGGCTCTTCTGCACTGTGTATACAGACAGCCTTACACCCCTATATAAGGTGTCTGCTCTCCTGCACCCAGTAATAATAAATATGCATATATGTCATGAACATATTATCGCGCCTCATTCTTTTTTTATCAGGTGGGCCTTCTCTACAAATGAATTGCGATGTCACCAGACAAGCCAACTACATCTCTGGGCTTCTGTGAGGTCATCTTTACTACAGCATATACTGAAGATGGGACGGCAATAGCAGCTGACCCACAACAGGTAATGACGCGCGATAATACCTTCCTGGCACACATGCATATTTATTAAATCTGTATGTTTGCTAAAGACTGTCATTTGTACAGTATTGTTATAGCCGGCCTGACACCCCGGTATTGGGTGCTGGCTCTCCTGCACTGTGTATAGAGACAGCCTGACACCCCGGTATTGGGTGCTGGCTCTCCTGCACAGTGTATACAGACGGCCTGACATCCCGCTATTAGGTGCCGGCTCTCCTGCATGGTGTTTACAGACGGCCTGACACCCCTCTGTTGGGTGCTGGCTCTTCTGCACTGTGTATACAGACGGCCTTACACCCCGCTATTAGGTGCTGGCTCTCCTGCATGGTGTTTACAGACGGCCTGACACCCCACTGTTGGGTGCTGGCTCTTCTGCACTGTGTATACAGACGGCCTGACACCCCGCTATTAGGTGCTGGCTCTCCTGCATGGTGTTTACAGACGGCCTGACACCCCTCTGTTGGGTGCTGGCTCTTCTGCACTGTGTATACAGACGGCCTTACACCCCGCTATTAGGTGCTGGCTCTCCTGCATGGTGTTTACAGACGGCCTGACACCCCACTGTTGGGTGCTGGCTCTTCTGCACTGTGTATACAGACGGCCTGACACCCCGCTATTAGGTGCTGGCTCTCCTGCATGGTGTTTACAGACGGCCTGACACCCCTCTGTTGGGTGCTTTCTCTTCTGCACTGTGTATACAGACGGCCTTACACCCCGCTATTAGGTGCTGGCTCTCCTGCATGGTGTTTACAGACGGCCTGACACCCCTCTGTTGGGTGCTGGCTCTTCTGCACTGTGTATACAGACGGCCTTACACCCCGCTATTAGGTGCTGGCTCTCCTGCATGGTGTTTACAGACGGCCTGACACCCCTCTGTTGGGTGCTGGCTCTTCTGCACTGTGTATACAGACAGCCTTACACCCCTATATAAGGTGTCTGCTCTCCTGCACCCAGTAATAATAAATATGCATATATGTCATGAACATATTATCGCGCCTCATTCTTTTTTTATCAGGTGGGCCTTCTCTACAAATGAATTGCGATGTCACCAGACAAGCCAACTACATCTCTGGGCTTCTGTGAGGTCATCTTTACTACAGCATATACTGAAGATGGGACGGCAATAGCAGCTGACCCACAACAGGTAATGACGCGCGATAATACCTTCCTGGCACACATGCATATTTATTAAATCTGTATGTTTGCTAAAGACTGTCATTTGTACAGTATTGTTATAGCCGGCCTGACACCCCGGTATTGGGTGCTGGCTCTCCTGCACTGTGTATAGAGACAGCCTGACACCCCGGTATTGGGTGCTGGCTCTCCTGCACAGTGTATACAGACGGCCTGACATCCCGCTATTAGGTGCCGGCTCTCCTGCATGGTGTTTACAGACGGCCTGACACCCCTCTGTTGGGTGCTGGCTCTTCTGCACTGTGTATACAGACGGCCTTACACCCCGCTATTAGGTGCTGGCTCTCCTGCATGGTGTTTACAGACGGCCTGACACCCCACTGTTGGGTGCTGGCTCTTCTGCACTGTGTATACAGACGGCCTGACACCCCGCTATTAGGTGCTGGCTCTCCTGCATGGTGTTTACAGACGGCCTGACACCCCTCTGTTGGGTGCTGGCTCTTCTGCACTGTGTATACAGACGGCCTTACACCCCGCTATTAGGTGCTGGCTCTCCTGCATGGTGTTTACAGACGGCCTGACACCCCACTGTTGGGTGCTGGCTCTTCTGCACTGTGTATACAGACGGCCTGACACCCCGCTATTAGGTGCTGGCTCTCCTGCATGGTGTTTACAGACGGCCTGACACCCCTCTGTTGGGTGCTGGCTCTTCTGCACTGTGTATACAGACGGCCTTACACCCCGCTATTAGGTGCTGGCTCTCCTGCATGGTGTTTACAGACGGCCTGACACCCCTCTGTTGGGTGCTGGCTCTTCTGCACTGTGTATACAGACGGCCTTACACCCCGCTATTAGGTGCTGGCTCTCCTGCATGGTGTTTACAGACGGCCTGACACCCCTCTGTTGGGTGCTGGCTCTTCTGCACTGTGTATACAGACAGCCTTACACCCCTATATAAGGTGTCTGCTCTCCTGCACCCAGTAATAATAAATATGCATATATGTCATGAACATATTATCGCGCCTCATTCTTTTTTTATCAGGTGGGCCTTCTCTACAAATGAATTGCGATGTCACCAGACAAGCCAACTACATCTCTGGGCTTCTGTGAGGTCATCTTTACTACAGCATATACTGAAGATGGGACGGCAATAGCAGCTGACCCACAACAGGTAATGACGCGCGATAATACCTTCCTGGCACACATGCATATTTATTAAATCTGTATGTTTGCTAAAGACTGTCATTTGTACAGTATTGTTATAGCCGGCCTGACACCCCGGTATTGGGTGCTGGCTCTCCTGCACTGTGTATAGAGACAGCCTGACACCCCGGTATTGGGTGCTGGCTCTCCTGCACAGTGTATACAGACGGCCTGACATCCCGCTATTAGGTGCTGGCTCTCCTGCATGGTGTTTACAGACGGCCTGACACCCCTCTGTTGGGTGCTGGCTCTTCTGCACTGTGTATACAGACGGCCTTACACACCGCTATTAGGTGCTGGCTCTCCTGCATGGTGTTTACAGACGGCCTGACACCCCTCTGTTGGGTGCTGGCTCTTCTGCACTGTGTATACAGACGGCCTTACACCCCGCTATTAGGTGCTGGCTCTCCTGCATGGTGTTTACAGACGGCCTGACACCCCCCTGTTGGGTGCTGGCTCTTCTGCACTGTGTATACAGACGGCCTTACACACCGCTATTAGGTGCTGGCTCTCCTGCATGGTGTTTACAGATGGCCTGACACCCCTCTGTTGGGTGCTGGCTCTTCTGCACTGTGTATACAGACGGCCTTACACCCCTATATAAGGTGTCTGCTCTCCTGCACCCAGTAATAATAAATATGCATATATGTCATGAACATATTATCGCGCCTCATTCTTTTTTTATCAGGTGGGCCTTCTACAAAAATGAATTGCGATGTCACCAGACAAGCCAACTACATCTCTGGGCTTCTGTGAGGTCATCTTTACTACAGCATATACTGAAGATGGGACGGCAATAGCAGCTGACCCACAACAGGTAATGACGCGCGATAATACCTTCCTGGCACACATGCATATTTATTAAATCTGTATGTTTGCTAAAGACTGTCATTTGTACAGTATTGTTATAGCCGGCCTGACACCCCGGTATTGGGTGCTGGCTCACCTGCACTGTGTATAGAGACAGCCTGACACCCCGGTATTGGGTGCTGGCTCTCCTGCACAGTGTATACAGACGGCCTGACATCCCGCTATTAGGTGCTGGCTCTCCTGCATGGTGTTTACAGACGGCCTGACACCCCTCTGTTGGGTGCTGGCTCTTCTGCATTGTGTATACAGACGGCCTGACACCCCGCTATTAGGTGCTGGCTCTCCTGCATTGTGTTTACAGACGGCCTGACACCCCTCTGTTGGGTGCTGGCTCTTCTGCACTGTGTATACAGATGGCCTTACACCCCGCTATTAGGTGCTGGCTCTCCTGCATGGTGTTTACAGACGGCCTGACACCCCTCTGTTGGGTGCTGGCTCTTCTGCACTGTGTATACAGACGGCCTTACACCCCGCTATTAGGTGCTGGCTCTCCTGCATGGTGTTTACAGACGGCCTGACACCCCTCTGTTGGGTGCTGGCTCTTCTGCACTGTGTATACAGACGGCCTTACACCCCGCTATTAGGTGCTGGCTCTCCTGCATGGTGTTTACAGACGGCCTGACACCCCCCTGTTGGGTGCTGGCTCTTCTGCACTGTGTATACAGACGGCCTTACACACCGCTATTAGGTGCTGGCTCTCCTGCATGGTGTTTACAGACGGCCTGACACCCCTCTGTTGGGTGCTGGCTCTTCTGCACTGTGTATACAGACGGCCTTACACCCCTATATAAGGTGTCTGCTCTCCTGCACCCAGTAATAATAAATATGCATATATGTCATGAACATATTATCGCGCCTCATTCTTTTTTTATCAGGTGGGCCTTCTCTACAAATGAATTGCGATGTCACCAGACAAGCCAACTACATCTCTGGGCTTCTGTGAGGTCATCTTTACTACAGCATATACTGAAGATGGGACGGCAATAGCAGCTGACCCACAACAGGTAATGACGCGCGATAATACCTTCCTGGCACACATGCATATTTATTAAATCTGTATGTTTGCTAAAGACTGTCATTTGTACAGTATTGTTATAGCCGGCCTGACACCCCGGTATTGGGTGCTGGCTCTCCTGCACTGTGTATAGAGACAGCCTGACACCCCGGTATTGGGTGCTGGCTCTCCTGCACAGTGTATACAGACGGCCTGACATCCCGCTATTAGGTGCTGGCTCTCCTGCATGGTGTTTACAGACGGCCTGACACCCCTCTGTTGGGTGCTGGCTCTTCTGCACTGTGTATACAGACGGCCTGACACCCCGCTATTAGGTGCTGGCTCTCCTGCATGGTGTTTACAGACGGCCTGACACCCCTCTGTTGGGTGCTGGCTCTTCTGCACTGTGTATACAGACGGCCTTACACCCCGCTATTAGGTGCTGGCTCTCCTGCATGGTTTTTACAGACGGCCTGACACCCTTCTGTTGGGTGCTGGCTCTTCTGCACTGTGTATACAGACGGCCTTACACCCCGCTATTAGGTGCTGGCTCTCCTGCATGGTGTTTACAGACGGCCTGACACCCCACTGTTGGGTGCTGGCTCTTCTGCACTGTGTATACAGACGGCCTGACACCCCGCTATTAGGTGCTGGCTCTCCTGCATGGTGTTTACAGACGGCCTGACACCCCTCTGTTGGGTGCTGGCTCTTCTGCACTGTGTATACAGACGGCCTTACACCCCGCTATTAGGTGCTGGCTCTCCTGCATGGTGTTTACAGACGGCCTGACACCCCCCTGTTGGGTGCTGGCTCTTCTGCACTGTGTATACAGACGGCCTTACACACCGCTATTAGGTGCTGGCTCTCCTGCAAGGTGTTTACAGACGGCCTGACACCCCTCTGTTGGGTGCTGGCTCTTCTGCACTGTGTATACAGACAGCCTTACACCCCTATATAAGGTGTCTGCTCTCCTGCACCCAGTAATAATAAATATGCATATATGTCATGAACATATTATCGCGCCTCATTCTTTTTTTATCAGGTGGGCCTTCTCTACAAATGAATTGCGATGTCACCAGACAAGCCAACTACATCTCTGGGCTTCTGTGAGGTCATCTTTACTACAGCATATACTGAAGATGGGACGGCAATAGCAGCTGACCCACAACAGGTAATGACGCGCGATAATACCTTCCTGGCACACATGCATATTTATTAAATCTGTATGTTTGCTAAAGACTGTCATTTGTACAGTATTGTTATAGCCGACCTGACACCCCGGTATTGGGTGCTGGCTCTCCTGCACTGTGTATAGAGACAGCCTGACACCCCGGTATTGGGTGCAGGCTCTCCTGCACAGTGTATACAGACGGCCTGACATCCCGCTATTAGGTGCTGGCTCTCCTGCATGGTGTTTACAGACGGCCTGACACCCCTCTGTTGGGTGCTGGCTCTTCTGCACTGTGTATACAGACGGCCTTACACCCCGCTATTAGGTGCTGGCTCTCCTGCATGGTGTTTACAGACGACCTGACACCCCACTGTTGGGTGCTGGCTCTTCTGCACTGTGTATACAGACGGCCTGATACCCCGCTATTTGGTGCTGGCTCTCCTGCATGGTGTTTACAGACGGCCTGACACCCCTCTGTTGGGTGCTGGCTCTTCTGCACTGTGTATACAGACGGCCTTACACCCCGCTATTAGGTGCTGGCTCTCCTGTATGGTGTTTACAGACGGCCTGACACCCCTCTGTTGGGTGCTGGCTCTTCTGCACTGTGTATACAGACGGCCTTACACCCCGCTATTAGGTGCTGGCTCTCCTGCATGGTGTTTACAGATGGCCTGACACCCCCCTGTTGGGTGCTGGCTCTTCTGCACTGTGTATACAGACGGCCTTACACACCGCTATTAGGTGCTGGCTCTCCTGCATGGTGTTTACAGACGGCCTGACACCCCTCTGTTGGGTGCTGGCTCTTCTGCACTGTGTATACAGACGGCCTTACACCCCGCTATTAGGTGCTGGCTCTCCTGCATGGTGTTTACAGACGGCCTGACACCCCCCTGTTGGGTGCTGGCTCTTCTGCACTGTGTATACAGACAGCCTTACACCCCTATATAAGGTGTCTGCTCTCCTGCACCCAGTAATAATAAATATGCATATATGTCATGAACATATTATCGCGCCTCATTCTTTTTTTATCAGGTGGGCCTTCTCTACAAATGAATTGCGATGTCACCAGACAAGCCAACTACATCTCTGGGCTTCTGTGAGGTCATCTTTACTACAGCATATACTGAAGATGGGACGGCAATAGCAGCTGACCCACAACAGGTAATGACGCGCGATAATACCTTCCTGGCACACATGCATATTTATTAAATCTGTATGTTTGCTAAAGACTGTCATTTGTACAGTATTGTTATAGCCGACCTGACACCCCGGTATTGGGTGCTGGCTCTCCTGCACTGTGTATAGAGACAGCCTGACACCCCGGTATTGGGTGCAGGCTCTCCTGCACAGTGTATACAGACGGCCTGACATCCCGCTATTAGGTGCTGGCTCTCCTGCATGGTGTTTACAGACGGCCTGACACCCCTCTGTTGGGTGCTGGCTCTTCTGCACTGTGTATACAGACGGCCTTACACCCCGCTATTAGGTGCTGGCTCTCCTGCATGGTGTTTACAGACGACCTGACACCCCACTGTTGGGTGCTGGCTCTTCTGCACTGTGTATACAGACGGCCTGACACCCCGCTATTAGGTGCTGGCTCTCCTGCATGGTGTTTACAGACGGCCTGACACCCCTCTGTTGGGTGCTGGCTCTTCTGCACTGTGTATACAGACGGCCTTACACCCCGCTATTAGGTGCTGGCTCTCCTGTATGGTGTTTACAGACGGCCTGACACCCCTCTGTTGGGTGCTGGCTCTTCTGCACTGTGTATACAGACGGCCTTACACCCCGCTATTAGGTGCTGGCTCTCCTGCATGGTGTTTACACACGGCCTGACACCCCCCTGTTGGGTGCTGGCTCTTCTGCACTGTGTATACAGACGGCCTTACACACCGCTATTAGGTGCTGGCTCTCCTGCATGGTGTTTACAGACGGCCTGACACCCCTCTGTTGGGTGCTGGCTCTTCTGCACTGTGTATACAGACAGCCTTACACCCCTATATAAGGTGTCTGCTCTCCTGCACCCAGTAATAATAAATATGCATATATGTCATGAACATATTATCGCGCCTCATTCTTTTTTTATCAGGTGGGCCTTCTCTACAAATGAATTGCGATGTCACCAGACAAGCCAACTACATCTCTGGGCTTCTGTGAGGTCATCTTTACTACAGCATATACTGAAGATGGGACGGCAATAGCAGCTGACCCACAACAGGTAATGACACGCGATAATACCTTCCTGGCACACATGCATATTTATTAAATCTGTATGTTTGCTAAAGACTGTCATTTGTACAGTATTGTTATAGCCGGCCTGACACCCCGGTATTGGGTGCTGGCTCTCCTGCACTGTGTATAGAGACAGCCTGACACCCCGGTATTGGGTGCTGGCTCTCCTGCACAGTGTATACAGACGGCCTGACATCCCGCTATTAGGTGCTGGCTCTCCTGCATGGTGTTTACAGACGGCCTGACACCCCTCTGTTGGGTGCTGGCTCTTCTGCACTGTGTATACAGACGTCCTGACACCCCGCTATTAGGTGCTGGCTCTCCTGCATGGTGTTTACAGACGGCCTGACACCCCTCTGTTGGGTGCTGGCTCTTCTGCACTGTGTATACAGACGGCCTTACACCCCGCTATTAGGTGTTGGCTCTCCTGCATGGTGTTTACAGACGGCCTGACACCCCTCTGTTGGGTGCTGGCTCTTCTGCACTGTGTATACAGACGGCCTTACACCCCGCTATTAGGTGCTGGCTCTCCTGCATGGTGTTTACAGACGGCCTGACACCCCACTGTTGGGTGCTGGCTCTTCTGCACTGTGTATACAGACGGCCTGACACCCCGCTATTAGGTGCTGGCTCTCCTGCATGGTGTACAGACGGCCTGACACCCCTCTGTTGGGTGCTGGCTCTTCTGCACTGTGTATACAGACGGCCTTACACCCCGCTATTAGGTGCTGGCTCTCCTGCATGGTGTTTACAGACGGCCTGACACCCCTCTGTTGGGTGCTGGCTCTTCTGCACTGTGTATACAGACGGCCTTACACCCCGCTATTAGGTGCTGGCTCTCCTGCATGGTGTTTACAGACGGCCTGACACCCCCCTGTTGGGTGCTGGCTCTTCTGCACTGTGTATACAGACGGCCTTACACTCCGCTATTAGGTGCTGGCTCTCCTGCATGGTGTTTACAGACGGCCTGACACCCCTCTGTTGGGTGCTGGCTCTTCTGCACTGTGTATACAGACGGCCTTACACCCCTATATAAGGTGTCTGCTCTCCTGCACCCAGTAATAATAAATATGCATATATGTCATGAACATATTATCGCGCCTCATTCTTTTTTTATCAGGTGGGCCTTCTACAAAAATGAATTGCGATGTCACCAGACAAGCCAACTACATCTCTGGGCTTCTGTGAGGTCATCTTTACTACAGCATATACTGAAGATGGGACGGCAATAGCAGCTGACCCACAACAGGTAATGACGCGCGATAATACCTTCCTGGCACACATGCATATTTATTAAATCTGTATGTTTGCTAAAGACTGTCATTTGTACAGTATTGTTATAGCCGGCCTGACACCCCGGTATTGGGTGCTGGCTCTCCTGCACTGTGTATAGAGACAGCCTGACACCCCGGTATTCGGTGCTGGCTCTCCTGCACAGTGTATACAGACGGCCTGACACCCCGCTATTAGGTGCTGGCTCTCCTGCATGGTGTTTACAGACGGCCTGACACCCCTCTGTTGGGTGCTAGCTCTTCTGCACTGTGTATACAGACGGCCTTACACCCCGCTATTAGGTGCTGGCTCTCCTGCATGGTGTTTACAGACGGCCTGACACCCCTCTGTTGGGTGCTGGCTCTTCTGCACTGTGTATACAGACGGCCTTACACCCCGCTATTAGGTGCTGGCTCTCCTGCATGGTGTTTACAGACGGCCTGACACCCCCCTGTTGGGTGCTGGCTCTTCTGCACTGTGTATACAGACGGCCTTACACACCGCTATTAGGTGCTGGCTCTCCTGCATGGTGTTTACAGACGGCCTGACACCCCTCTGTTGGGTGCTGGCTCTTCTGCACTGTGTATACAGACGGCCTTACACCCCTATATAAGGTGTCTGCTCTCCTGCACCCAGTAATAATAAATATGCATATATGTCATGAACATATTATCGCGCCTCATTCTTTTTTTATCAGGTGGGCCTTCTCTACAAATGAATTGCGATGTCACCAGACAAGCCAACTACATCTCTGGGCTTCTGTGAGGTCATCTTTACTACAGCATATACTGAAGATGGGACGGCAATAGCAGCTGACCCACAACAGGTAATGACGCGCGATAATACCTTCCTGGCACACATGCATATTTATTAAATCTGTATGTTTGCTAAAGACTGTAATTTGTACAGTATTGTTATAGCCGGCCTGACACCCCGGTATTGGGTGCTGGCTCTCCTGCACTGTGTATAGAGACAGCCTGACACCCCGGTATTGGGTGCTGGCTCTCCTGCACAGTGTATACAGACGGCCTGACATCCCACTATTAGGTGCTGGCTCTCCTGCATGGTGTTTACAGACGGCCTGACACCCCTCTGTTGGGTGCTGGCTCTTCTGCACTGTGTATACAGACGGCCTTACACCCCGCTATTAGGTGCTGGCTCTCCTGCATGGTGTTTACAGACGACCTGACACCCCACTGTTGGGTGCTGGCTCTTCTGCACTGTGTATACAGACGGCCTGACACCCCGCTATTAGGTGCTGGCTCTCCTGCATGGTGTTTACAGACGGCCTGACACCCCTCTGTTGGGTGCTGGCTCTTCTGCACTGTGTATACAGACGGCCTTACACCCCGCTATTAGGTGCTGGCTCTCCTGTATGGTGTTTACAGACGGCCTGACACCCCTCTGTTGGGTGCTGGCTCTTCTGCACTGTGTATACAGACGGCCTTACACCCCGCTATTAGGTGCTGGCTCTCCTGCATGGTGTTTACAGACGGCCTGACACCCCCCTGTTGGGTGCTGGCTCTTCTGCACTGTGTATACAGACGGCCTTACACACCGCTATTAGGTGCTGGCTCTCCTGCATGGTGTTTACAGACGGCCTGACACCCCTCTGTTGGGTGCTGGCTCTTCTGCACTGTGTATACAGACGGCCTTACACCCCGCTATTAGGTGCTGGCTCTCCTGCATGGTGTTTACAGACGGCCTGACACCCCCCTGTTGGGTGCTGGCTCTTCTGCACTGTGTATACAGACGGCCTTACACACCGCTATTAGGTGCTGGCTCTCCTGCATGGTGTTTACAGACGGCCTGACACCCCTCTGTTGGGTGCTGGCTCTTCTGCACTGTGTATACAGACAGCCTTACACCCCTATAAAAGGTGTCTGCTCTCCTGCACCCAGTAATAATAAATATGCATATATGTCATGAACATATTATCGCGCCTCATTCTTTTTTTATCAGGTGGGCCTTCTCTACAAATGAATTGCGATGTCACCAGACAAGCCAACTACATCTCTGGGCTTCTGTGAGGTCATCTTTACTACAGCATATACTGAAGATGGGACGGCAATAGCAGCTGACCCACAACAGGTAATGACGCGCGATAATACCTTCCTGGCACACATGCATATTTATTAAATCTGTATGTTTGCTAAAGACTGTCATTTGTACAGTATTGTTATAGCCGACCTGACACCCCGGTATTGGGTGCTGGCTCTCCTGCACTGTGTATAGAGACAGCCTGACACCCCGGTATTGGGTGCAGGCTCTCCTGCACAGTGTATACAGACGGCCTGACATCCCGCTATTAGGTGCTGGCTCTCCTGCATGGTGTTTACAGACGGCCTGACACCCCTCTGTTGGGTGCTGGCTCTTCTGCACTGTGTATACAGACGGCCTTACACCCCGCTATTAGGTGCTGGCTCTCCTGCATGGTGTTTACAGACGACCTGACACCCCACTGTTGGGTGCTGGCTCTTCTGCACTGTGTATACAGACGGCCTGACACCCCGCTATTAGGTGCTGGCTCTCCTGCATGGTGTTTACAGACGGCCTGACACCCCTCTGTTGGGTGCTGGCTCTTCTGCACTGTGTATACAGACGGCCTTACACCCCGCTATTAGGTGCTGGCTCTCCTGTATGGTGTTTACAGACGGCCTGACACCCCTCTGTTGGGTGCTGGCTCTTCTGCACTGTGTATACAGACGGCCTTACACCCCGCTATTAGGTGCTGGCTCTCCTGCATGGTGTTTACACACGGCCTGACACCCCCCTGTTGGGTGCTGGCTCTTCTGCACTGTGTATACAGACGGCCTTACACACCGCTATTAGGTGCTGGCTCTCCTGCATGGTGTTTACAGACGGCCTGACACCCCTCTGTTGGGTGCTGGCTCTTCTGCACTGTGTATACAGACAGCCTTACACCCCTATATAAGGTGTCTGCTCTCCTGCACCCAGTAATAATAAATATGCATATATGTCATGAACATATTATCGCGCCTCATTCTTTTTTTATCAGGTGGGCCTTCTCTACAAATGAATTGCGATGTCACCAGACAAGCCAACTACATCTCTGGGCTTCTGTGAGGTCATCTTTACTACAGCATATACTGAAGATGGGACGGCAATAGCAGCTGACCCACAACAGGTAATGACACGCGATAATACCTTCCTGGCACACATGCATATTTATTAAATCTGTATGTTTGCTAAAGACTGTCATTTGTACAGTATTGTTATAGCCGGCCTGACACCCCGGTATTGGGTGCTGGCTCTCCTGCACTGTGTATAGAGACAGCCTGACACCCCGGTATTGGGTGCTGGCTCTCCTGCACAGTGTATACAGATGGCCTGACATCCCGCTATTAGGTGCTGGCTCTCCTGCATGGTGTTTAGAGACGGCCTGACACCCCTCTGTTGGGTGCTGGCTCTTCTGCACTGTGTATACAGACGGCCTTACACCCCTATATAAGGTGTCTGCTCTCCTGCACCCAGTAATAATAAATATGCATATATGTCATGAACATATTATCGCGCCTCATTCTTTTTTTATCAGGTGGGCCTTCTACAAAAATGAATTGCGATGTCACCAGACAAGCCAACTACATCTCTGGGCTTCTGTGAGGTCATCTTTACTACAGCATATACTGAAGATGGGACGGCAATAGCAGCTGACCCACAACAGGTAATGACGCGCGATAATACCTTCCTGGCACACATGCATATTTATTAAATCTGTATGTTTGCTAAAGACTGTCATTTGTACAGTATTGTTATAGCCGGCCTGACACCCCGGTATTGGGTGCTGGCTCTCCTGCACTGTGTATAGAGACAGCCTGACACCCCGGTATTCGGTGCTGGCTCTCCTGCACAGTGTATACAGACGGCCTGACACCCCGCTATTAGGTGCTGGCTCTCCTGCATGGTGTTTACAGACGGCCTGACACCCCTCTGTTGGGTGCTAGCTCTTCTGCACTGTGTATACAGACGGCCTTACACCCCGCTATTAGGTGCTGGCTCTCCTGCATGGTGTTTACAGACGGCCTGACACCCCTCTGTTGGGTGCTGGCTCTTCTGCACTGTGTATACAGACGGCCTTACACCCCGCTATTAGGTGCTGGCTCTCCTGCATGGTGTTTACAGACGGCCTGACACCCCCCTGTTGGGTGCTGGCTCTTCTGCACTGTGTATACAGACGGCCTTACACACCGCTATTAGGTGCTGGCTCTCCTGCATGGTGTTTACAGACGGCCTGACACCAATGTTCCCTCTAATTTTATGAAGGCTGTGTGCGGCAAAAGATTTTGGCTGTGCAACTTTTGAAGGAAATTTAAATTTTTGTGCGTCACTTATATATAACTGGAAAATGACGTTCAGCATTTGTGTTAACTTTACTTCAAAATGATATTAAACATTTAAACATTCAAAACACAGCACACAATGTAGTTAATGGGTGAAATACACATTAATTGAGTCCACAACTGCAAAAAGGGACCACTGCTGCTTTGTGCGCTCTGTTGTAATGTCTGTGCGCACGCTCGTCGAGTTGTGTGCGCGCGCACGTGCGCACAGCTTAGAGGGAACACTGCCTGACACCCCTCTGTTGGGTGCTGGCTCTTCTGCACTGTGTATACAGACGGCCTTACACCCCTATATAAGGTGTCTGCTCTCCTGCACCCAGTAATAATAAATATGCATATATGTCATGAACATATTATCGCGCCTCATTCTTTTTTTATCAGGTGGGCCTTCTACAAAAATGAATTGCGATGTCACCAGACAAGCCAACTACATCTCTGGGCTTCTGTGAGGTCATCTTTACTACAGCATATACTGAAGATGGGACGGCAATAGCAGCTGACCCACAACAGGTAATGACGCGTGATAATACCTTCCTGGCACACATGCATATTTATTAAATCTGTATGTTTGCTAAAGACTGTCATTTGTACAGTATTGTTATAGCTGGCCTGACACCCCGGTATTGGGTGCTGGCTCTCCTGCACTGTGTATAGAGACAGCCTGACACCCCGGTATTGGGTGCTGGCTCTCCTGCACAGTGTATACAGACGGCCTGACACCCCGCTATTAGGTGCTGGCTCTCCTGCATGGTGTTTACAGACGGCCTGACACCCCTCTGTTGGGTGCTGGCTCTTCTGCACTGTGTGTACAGACGGCCTTACACCCCGCTATTAGGTGCTGGCTCTCCTGCATGGTGTTTACAGACGGCCTGACACCCCTCTGTTGGGTGCTGGCTCTTCTGCACTGTGTATACAGACGGCCTTACACCCCTATATAAGGTGTCTGCTCTCCTGCACCCAGTAATAATAAATATGCATATATGTCATGAACATATTATCGCGCCTCATTCTTTTTTTATCAGGTGGGCCTTCTACAAAAATGAATTGCGATGTCACCAGACAAGCCAACTACATCTCTGGGCTTCTGTGAGGTCATCTTTACTACAGCATATACTGAAGATGGGACGGCAATAGCAGCTGACCCACAACAGGTAATGACGCGCGATAATACCTTCCTGGCACACATGCATATTTATTAAATCTGTATGTTTGCTAAAGACTGTCATTTGTACAGTATTGTTATAGCCGGCCTGACACCCCGGTATTGGGTGCTGGCTCTCCTGCACTGTGTATAGAGACAGCCTGACACCCCGGTATTCGGTGCTGGCTCTCCTGCACAGTGTATACAGACGGCCTGACACCCCGCTATTAGGTGCTGGCTCTCCTGCATGGTGTTTACAGACGGCCTGACACCCCTCTGTTGGGTGCTAGCTCTTCTGCACTGTGTATACAGACGGCCTTACACCCCGCTATTAGGTGCTGGCTCTCCTGCATGGTGTTTACAGACGGCCTGACACCCCTCTGTTGGGTGCTGGCTCTTCTGCACTGTGTATACAGACGGCCTTACACCCCGCTATTAGGTGCTGGCTCTCCTGCATGGTGTTTACAGACGGCCTGACACCCCCCTGTTGGGTGCTGGCTCTTCTGCACTGTGTATACAGACGGCCTTACACACCGCTATTAGGTGCTGGCTCTCCTGCATGGTGTTTACAGACGGCCTGACACCCCTCTGTTGGGTGCTGGCTCTTCTGCACTGTGTATACAGACGGCCTTACACCCCTATATAAGGTGTCTGCTCTCCTGCACCCAGTAATAATAAATATGCATATATGTCATGAACATATTATCGCGCCTCATTCTTTTTTTATCAGGTGGGCCTTCTACAAAAATGAATTGCGATGTCACCAGACAAGCCAACTACATCTCTGGGCTTCTGTGAGGTCATCTTTACTACAGCATATACTGAAGATGGGACGGCAATAGCAGCTGACCCACAACAGGTAATGACGCGTGATAATACCTTCCTGGCACACATGCATATTTATTAAATCTGTATGTTTGCTAAAGACTGTCATTTGTACAGTATTGTTATAGCCGGCCTGACACCCCGGTATTGGGTGCTGGCTCTCCTGCACTGTGTATAGAGACAGCCTGACACCCCGGTATTGGGTGCTGGCTCTCCTGCACAGTGTATACAGACGGCCTGACACCCCGCTATTAGGTGCTGGCTCTCCTGCATGGTGTTTACAGACGGCCTGACACCCCTCTGTTGGGTGCTGGCTCTTCTGCACTGTGTGTACAGACGGCCTTACACCCCGCTATTAGGTGCTGGCTCTCCTGCATGGTGTTTACAGACGGCCTGACACCCCTCTGTTGGGTGCTGGCTCTTCTGCACTGTGTATACAGACGGCCTTACACCCCGCTATTAGGTGCTGGCTCTCCTGCATGGTGTTTACAGACGGCCTGACACCCCCCTGTTGGGTGCTGGCTCTTCTGCACTGTGTATACAGACGGCCTTACACACCGCTATTAGGTGCTGGCTCTCCTGCATGGTGTTTACAGACGGCCTGACACCCCTCTGTTGGGTGCTGGCTCTTCTGCACTGTGTATACAGACGGCCTTACACCCCTATATAAGGTGTCTGCTCTCCTGCACCCAGTAATAATAAATATGCATATATGTCATGAACATATTATCGCGCCTCATTCTTTTTTTATCAGGTGGGCCTTCTCTACAAATGAATTGCGATGTCACCAGACAAGCCAACTACATCTCTGGGCTTCTGTGAGGTCATCTTTACTACAGCATATACTGAAGATGGGACGGCAATAGCAGCTGACCCACAACAGGTAATGACGCGCGATAATACCTTCCTGGCACACATGCATATTTATTAAATCTGTATGTTTGCTAAAGACTGTCATTTGTACAGTATTGTTATAGCCGGCCTGACACCCCGGTATTGGGTGCTGGCTCTCCTGCACTGTGTATAGAGACAGCCTGACACCCCGGTATTGGGTGCTGGCTCTCCTGCACAGTGTATACAGATGGCCTGACATCCCGCTATTAGGTGCTGGCTCTCCTGCATGGTGTTTACAGACGGCCTGACACCCCTCTGTTGGGTGCTGGCTCTTCTGCACTGTGTATACAGACGGCCTGACACCCCGCTATTAGGTGCTGGCTCTCCTGCATGGTGTTTACAGACGGCCTGACACCCCCCTGTTGGGTGCTGGCTCTTCTGCACTGTGTATACAGACGGCCTTACACCCCGCTATTAGGTGCTGGCTCTCCTGCATGGTGTTTACAGACGGCCTGACACCCCACTGTTGGGTGCTGGCTCTTCTGCACTGTGTATACAGACGGCCTGACACCCCGCTATTAGGTGCTGGCTCTCCTGCATGGTGTTTACAGACGGCCTGACACCCCTCTGTTGGGTGCTGGCTCTTCTGCACTGTGTATACAGACGGCCTTACACCCCGCTATTAGGTGCTTGCTCTCCTGCATGGTGTTTACAGACGGCCTGACACCCCTCTGTTGGGTGCTGGCTCTTCTGCACTGTGTATACAGACGGCCTTACACCCCGCTATTAGGTGCTGGCTCTCCTGCATGGTGTTTACAGACGGCCTGACACCCCCCTGTTGGGTGCTGGCTCTTCTGCACTGTGTATACAGACGGCCTTACACACCGCTATTAGGTGCTGGCTCTCCTGCATGGTGTTTACAGACGGCCTGACACCCCTCTGTTGGGTGCTGGCTCTTCTGCACTGTGTATACAGACAGCCTTACACCCCTATATAAGGTGTCTGCTCTCCTGCACCCAGTAATAATAAATATGCATATATGTCATGAACATATTATCGCGCCTCATTCTTTTTTTATCAGGTGGGCCTTCTCTACAAATGAATTGCGATGTCACCAGACAAGCCAACTACATCTCTGGGCTTCTGTGAGGTCATCTTTACTACAGCATATACTGAAGATGGGACGGCAATAGCAGCTGACCCACAACAGGTAATGACGCGCGATAATACCTTCCTGGCACACATGCATATTTATTAAATCTGTATGATTGCTAAAGACTGTCATTTGTACAGTATTGTTATAGCCGGCCTGACACCCCGGTATTGGGTGCTGGCTCTCCTGCACTGTGTATAGAGACAGCCTGACACCCCGGTATTGGGTGCTGGCTCTCCTGCACAGTGTATACAGACGGCCTGACATCCCGCTATTAGGTGCCGGCTCTCCTGCATGGTGTTTACAGACGGCCTGACACCCCTCTGTTGGGTGCTGGCTCTTCTGCACTGTGTATACAGACGGCCTTACACCCCGCTATTAGGTGCTGGCTCTCCTGCATGGTGTTTACAGACGGCCTGACACCCCACTGTTGGGTGCTGGCTCTTCTGCACTGTGTATACAGACGGCCTTACACCCCGCTATTAGGTGCTGGCTCTCCTGCATGGTGTTTACAGACGGCCTGACACCCCTCTGTTGGGTGCTGGCTCTTCTGCACTGTGTATACAGACGGCCTTACACCCCGCTATTAGGTGCTGGCTCTCCTGCATGGTGTTTACAGACGGCCTGACACCCCTCTGTTGGGTGCTGGCTCTTCTGCACTGTGTATACAGACGGCCTTACACCCCGCTATTAGGTGCTGGCTCTCCTGCATGGTGTTTACAGACGGCCTGACACCCCCCTGTTGGGTGCTGGCTCTTCTGCACTGTGTATACAGACGGCCTTACACACCGCTATTAGGTGCTGGCTCTCCTGCATGGTGTTTACAGACGGCCTGACACCCCTCTGTTGGGTGCTGGCTCTTCTGCACTGTGTATACAGACGGCCTTACACCCCTATATAAGGTGTCTGCTCTCCTGCACCCAGTAATAATAAATATGCATATATGTCATGAACATATTATCGCGCCTCATTCTTTTTTTATCAGGTGGGCCTTCTCTACAAATGAATTGCGATGTCACCAGACAAGCCAACTACATCTCTGGGCTTCTGTGAGGTCATCTTTACTACAGCATATACTGAAGATGGGACGGCAATAGCAGCTGACCCACAACAGGTAATGACGCGCGATAATACCTTCCTGGCACACATGCATATTTATTAAATCTGTATGTTTGCTAAAGACTGTCATTTGTACAGTATTGTTATAGCCGGCCTGACACCCCGGTATTGGGTGCTGGCTCTCCTGCACTGTGTATAGAGACAGCCTGACACCCCGGTATTGGGTGCTGGCTCTCCTGCACAGTGTATACAGACGGCCTGACATCCCGCTATTAGGTGCTGGCTCTCCTGCATGGTGTTTACAGACGGCCTGACACCCCTCTGTTGGGTGCTGGCTCTTCTGCACTGTGTATACAGACGGCCTGACACCCCGCTATTAGGTGCTGGCTCTCCTGCATGGTGTTTACAGACGGCCTGACACCCCTCTGTTGGGTGCTGGCTCTTCTGCACTGTGTATACAGACGGCCTTACACCCCGCTATTAGGTGCTGGCTCTCCTGCATGGTGTTTACAGACGGCCTGACACCCCCCTGTTGGGTGCTGGCTCTTCTGCACTGTGTATACAGACGGCCTTACACACCGCTATTAGGTGCTGGCTCTCCTGCATGGTGTTTACAGACGGCCTGACACCCCTCTGTTGGGTGCTGGCTCTTCTGCACTGTGTATACAGACGGCCTTACACCCCTATATAAGGTGTCTGCTCTCCTGCACCCAGTAATAATAAATATGCATATATGTCATGAACATATTATCGCGCCTCATTCTTTTTTTATCAGGTGGGCCTTATACAAAAATGAATTGCGATGTCACCAGACAAGCCAACTACATCTCTGGGCTTCTGTGAGGTCATCTTTACTACAGCATATACTGAAAATGGGACGGCAATAGCAGCTGACCCACAACAGGTAATGACGCGCGATAATACCTTCCTGGCACACGTGCATATTTATTAAATCTGTATGTTTGCTAAAGACTGTCATTTGTACAGTATTGTTATAGCCGGCCTGACACCCCGGTATTGGGTGCTGGCTCTCCTGCACTGTGTATAGAGACAGCCTGACACCCCTGTATTGGGTGCTGGCTCTCCTGCACAGTGTATACAGACGGCCTGACATCCCGCTATTAGGTGCTGGCTCTCCTGCATGGTGTTTACAGACGGCCTGACACCCCTCTGTTGGGTGCTGGCTCTTCTGCATTGTGTATACAGACGGCCTGACACCCCGCTATTAGGTGCTGGCTCTCCTGCATTGTGTTTACAGACGGCCTGACACCCCTCTGTTGGGTGCTGGCTCTTCTGCACTGTTTATACAGATGGCCTTACACCCCGCTATTAGGTGCTGGCTCTCCTGCATGGTGTTTACAGACGGCCTGACACCCCTCTGTTGGGTGCTGGCTCTTCTGCACTGTGTATACAGACGGCCTTACACCCCGCTATTAGGTGCTGGCTCTCCTGCATGGTGTTTACAGACGGCCTGACACCCCACTGTTGGGTGCTGGCTCTTCTGCACTGTGTATACAGACGGCCTTACACCCCGCTATTAGGTGCTGGCTCTCCTGCATGGTGTTTACAGACGGCCTGACACCCCTCTGTTGGGTGCTGGCTCTTCTGCACTGTGTATACAGACGGCCTTACACCCCGCTATTAGGTGCTGGCTCTCCTGCATGGTGTTTACAGACGGCCTGACACCCCCCTGTTGGGTGCTGGCTCTTCTGCACTGTGTATACAAATGGCCTTACACACCGCTATTAGGTGCTGGCTCTCCTGCATGGTGTTTACAGACGGCCTGACACCCCTCTGTTGGGTGCTGGCTCTTCTGCACTGTGTATACAGACAGCCTTACACCCCTATATAAGGTGTCTGCTCTCCTGCACCCAGTAATAATAAATATGCATATATGTCATGAACATATTATCGCGCCTCATTCTTTTTTTATCAGGTGGGCCTTCTCTTCAAATGAATTGCGATGTCACCAGACAAGCCAACTACATCTCTGGGCTTCTGTGAGGTCATCTTTACTACAGCATATACTGAATATCGGACGGCAATAGCAGCTGACCCACAACAGGTAATGACGCGCGATAATACCTTCCTGGCACACATGCATATTTATTAAATCTGTATGTTTGCTAAAGACTGTCATTTGTACAGTATTGTTATAGCCGGCCTGACACCCCGGTATTGGGTGCTGGCTCTCCTGCACTGTGTATAGAGACAGCCTGACACCCCGGTATTGGGTGCTGGCTCTCCTGCACAGTGTATACAGACGGCCTGACATCCCGCTATTAGGTGCTGGCTCTTCTGCACTGTGTATACAGACGGCCTGACACCCCGCTATTAGGTGCTGGCTCTCCTGCATGGTGTTTACAGACGGCCTGACACCCCTCTGTTGGGTGCTGGCTCTTCTGCACTGTGTATACAGATGGCCTTCACCCCGCTATTAGGTGCTGGCTCTCCTGCATGGTGTTTACAGACGGCCTGACACCCCTCTGTTGGGTGCTGGCTCTTCTGCACTGTGTATACAGACGGCCTTACACCCCTATATAAGGTGTCTGCTCTCCTGCACCCAGTAATAATAAATATGCATATATGTCATGAACATATTATCGCGCCTCATTCTTTTTTTATCAGGTGGGCCTTCTACAAAAATGAATTGCGATGTCACCAGACAAGCCAACTACATCTCTGGGCTTCTGTGAGGTCATCTTTACTACAGCATATACTGAAAATGGGATGGCAATAGCAGCTGACCCACAACAGGTAATGACGCGCGATAATACCTTCCTGGCACACATGCATATTTATTAAATCTGTATGTTTGCTAAAGACTGTCATTTGTACAGTATTGTTATAGCCGGCCTGACACCCCGGTATTGGGTGCTGGCTCTCCTGCACTGTGTATAGAGACAGCCTGACACCCCGGTATTGGGTGCTGGCTCTCCTGCACAGTGTATACAGACGGCCTGACATCCCGCTATTAGGTGCTGGCTCTCCTGCATGGTGTTTACAGACGGCCTGACACCCCTCTGTTGGGTGCTGGCTCTTCTGCACTGTGTATACAGACGGCCTGACACCCCGCTATTAGGTGCTGGCTCTCCTGCATGGTGTTTACAGACGGCCTGACACCCCCCTGTTGGGTGCTGGCTCTTCTGCACTGTGTATACAGACGGCCTTACACCCCGCTATTAGGTGCTGGCTCTCCTGCATGGTGTTTACAGACGGCCTGACACCCCACTGTTGGGTGCTGGCTCTTCTGCACTGTGTATACAGACGGCCTGACACCCCGCTATTAGGTGCTGGCTCTCCTGCATGGTGTTTACAGACGGCCTGACACCCCTCTGTTGGGTGCTGGCTCTTCTGCACTGTGTATACAGACGGCCTTACACCCCGCTATTAGGTGCTGGCTCTCCTGCATGGTGTTTACAGACGGCCTGACACCCCTCTGTTGGGTGCTGGCTCTTCTGCACTGTGTATACAGACGGCCTTACACCCCGCTATTAGGTGCTGGCTCTCCTGCATGGTGTTTACAGACGGCCTGACACCCCTCTGTTGGGTGCTGGCTCTTCTGCACTGTGTATACAGACAGCCTTACACCCCTATATAAGGTGTCTGCTCTCCTGCACCCAGTAATAATAAATATGCATATATGTCATGAACATATTATCGCGCCTCATTCTTTTTTTATCAGGTGGGCCTTCTCTACAAATGAATTGCGATGTCACCAGACAAGCCAACTACATCTCTGGGCTTCTGTGAGGTCATCTTTACTACAGCATATACTGAAGATGGGACGGCAATAGCAGCTGACCCACAACAGGTAATGACGCGCGATAATACCTTCCTGGCACACATGCATATTTATTAAATCTGTATGTTTGCTAAAGACTGTCATTTGTACAGTATTGTTATAGCCGGCCTGACACCCCGGTATTGGGTGCTGGCTCTCCTGCACTGTGTATAGAGACAGCCTGACACCCCGGTATTGGGTGCTGGCTCTCCTGCACAGTGTATACAGACGGCCTGACATCCCGCTATTAGGTGCTGGCTCTCCTGCATGGTGTTTACAGACGGCCTGACACCCCTCTGTTGGGTGCTGGCTCTTCTGCACTGTGTATACAGACGGCCTGACACCCCGCTATTAGGTGCTGGCTCTCCTGCATGGTGTTTACAGACGGCCTGACACCCCTCTGTTGGGTGCTGGCTCTTCTGCACTGTGTATACAGACGGCCTTACACCCCGCTATTAGGTGCTGGCTCTCCTGCATGGTGTTTACAGACGGCCTGACACCCCACTGTTGGGTGCTGGCTCTTCTGCACTGTGTATACAGACGGCCTGACACCCCGCTATTAGGTGCTGGCTCTCCTGCATGGTGTTTACAGACGGCCTGACACCCCTCTGTTGGGTGCTGGCTCTTCTGCACTGTGTATACAGACGGCCTTACACCCCGCTATTAGGTGCTGGCTCTCCTGCATGGTGTTTACAGACGGCCTGACACCCCTCTGTTGGGTTCTGGCTCTTCTGCACTGTGTATACAGACGGCCTTACACCCCGCTATTAGGTGCTGGCTCTCCTGCATGGTGTTTACAGACGGCCTGACACCCCCCTGTTGGGTGCTGGCTCTTCTGCACTGTGTATACAGACGGCCTTACACACCGCTATTAGGTGCTGGCTCTCCTGCATGGTGTTTACAGACGGCCTGACACCCCTCTGTTGGGTGCTGGCTCTTCTGCACTGTGTATACAGACGGCCTTACACCCCTATATAAGGTGTCTGCTCTCCTGCACCCAGTAATAATAAATATGCATATATGTCATGAACATATTATCGCGCCTCATTCTTTTTTTATCAGGTGGGCCTTCTACAAAAATGAATTGCGATGTCACCAGACAAGCCAACTACATCTCTGGGCTTCTGTGAGGTCATCTTTACTACAGCATATACTGAAAATGGGATGGCAATAGCAGCTGACCCACAACAGGTAATGACGCGCGATAATACCTTCCTGGCACACATGCATATTTATTAAATCTGTATGTTTGCTAAAGACTGTCATTTGTACAGTATTGTTATAGCCGGCCTGACACCCCGGTATTGGGTGCTGGCTCTCCTGCACTGTGTATAGAGACAGCCTGACACCCCGGTATTGGGTGCTGGCTCTCCTGCACAGTGTATACAGACGGCCTGACATCCCGCTATTAGGTGCTGGCTCTCCTGCATGGTGTTTACAGACGGCCTGACACCCCTCTGTTGGGTGCTGGCTCTTCTGCACTGTGTATACAGACGGCCTGACACCCCGCTATTAGGTGCTGGCTCTCCTGCATGGTGTTTACAGACGGCCTGACACCCCCCTGTTGGGTGCTGGCTCTTCTGCACTGTGTATACAGACGGCCTTACACCCCGCTATTAGGTGCTGGCTCTCCTGCATGGTGTTTACAGACGGCCTGACACCCCACTGTTGGGTGCTGGCTCTTCTGCACTGTGTATACAGACGGCCTGACACCCCGCTATTAGGTGCTGGCTCTCCTGCATGGTGTTTACAGACGGCCTGACACCCCTCTGTTGGGTGCTGGCTCTTCTGCACTGTGTATACAGACGGCCTTACACCCCGCTATTAGGTGCTGGCTCTCCTGCATGGTGTTTACAGACGGCCTGACACCCCTCTGTTGGGTGCTGGCTCTTCTGCACTGTGTATACAGACGGCCTTACACCCCGCTATTAGGTGCTGGCTCTCCTGCATGGTGTTTACAGACGGCCTGACACCCCTCTGTTGGGTGCTGGCTCTTCTGCACTGTGTATACAGACAGCCTTACACCCCTATATAAGGTGTCTGCTCTCCTGCACCCAGTAATAATAAATATGCATATATGTCATGAACATATTATCGCGCCTCATTCTTTTTTTATCAGGTGGGCCTTCTCTACAAATGAATTGCGATGTCACCAGACAAGCCAACTACATCTCTGGGCTTCTGTGAGGTCATCTTTACTACAGCATATACTGAAGATGGGACGGCAATAGCAGCTGACCCACAACAGGTAATGACGCGCGATAATACCTTCCTGGCACACATGCATATTTATTAAATCTGTATGTTTGCTAAAGACTGTCATTTGTACAGTATTGTTATAGCCGGCCTGACACCCCGGTATTGGGTGCTGGCTCTCCTGCACTGTGTATAGAGACAGCCTGACACCCCGGTATTGGGTGCTGGCTCTCCTGCACAGTGTATACAGACGGCCTGACATCCCGCTATTAGGTGCTGGCTCTCCTGCATGGTGTTTACAGACGGCCTGACACCCCTCTGTTGGGTGCTGGCTCTTCTGCACTGTGTATACAGACGGCCTGACACCCCGCTATTAGGTGCTGGCTCTCCTGCATGGTGTTTACAGACGGCCTGACACCCCTCTGTTGGGTGCTGGCTCTTCTGCACTGTGTATACAGACGGCCTTACACCCCGCTATTAGGTGCTGGCTCTCCTGCATGGTGTTTACAGACGGCCTGACACCCCACTGTTGGGTGCTGGCTCTTCTGCACTGTGTATACAGACGGCCTGACACCCCGCTATTAGGTGCTGGCTCTCCTGCATGGTGTTTACAGACGGCCTGACACCCCTCTGTTGGGTGCTGGCTCTTCTGCACTGTGTATACAGACGGCCTTACACCCCGCTATTAGGTGCTGGCTCTCCTGCATGGTGTTTACAGACGGCCTGACACCCCTCTGTTGGGTTCTGGCTCTTCTGCACTGTGTATACAGACGGCCTTACACCCCGCTATTAGGTGCTGGCTCTCCTGCATGGTGTTTACAGACGGCCTGACACCCCCCTGTTGGGTGCTGGCTCTTCTGCACTGTGTATACAGACGGCCTTACACACCGCTATTAGGTGCTGGCTCTCCTGCATGGTGTTTACAGACGGCCTGACACCCCTCTGTTGGGTGCTGGCTCTTCTGCACTGTGTATACAGACGGCCTTACACCCCTATATAAGGTGTCTGCTCTCCTGCACCCAGTAATAATAAATATGCATATATGTCATGAACATATTATCGCGCCTCATTCTTTTTTTATCAGGTGGGCCTTCTACAAAAATGAATTGCGATGTCACCAGACAAGCCAACTACATCTCTGGGCTTCTGTGAGGTCATCTTTACTACAGCATATACTGAAGATGGGACGGCAATAGCAGCTGACCCACAACAGGTAATGACGCGCGATAATACCTTCCTGGCACACATGCATATTTATTAAATCTGTATGTTTGCTAAAGACTGTCATTTGTACAGTATTGTTATAGCCGGCCTGACACCCCGGTATTGGGTGCTGGCTCTCCAGCACTGTGTATAGAGACAGCCTGACACCCCGGTATTGGGTGCTTGCTCTCCTGCACAGTGTATACAGACGGCCTGACACCCCGCTATTAGGTGCTGGCTCTCCTGCATGGTGTTTACAGACGGCCTGACACCCCTCTGTTGGGTGCTGGCTCTTCTGCACTGTGTATACAGACGGCCTTACACCCCGCTATTAGGTGCTGGCTCTCCTGCATGGTGTTTACAGACGGCCTGACACCCCTCTGTTGGGTGCTGGTTCTTCTGCACTGTGTATACAGACGGCCTTACACCCCGCTATTAGGTGCTGGCTCTCCTGCATGGTGTTTACAGACGGCCTGACACCCCCCTGTTGGGTGCTGGCTCTTCTGCACTGTCTATACAGACGGCCTTACACACCGCTATTAGGTGCTGGCTCTCCTGCATGGTGTTTACAGACGGCCTGACACCCCTCTGTTGGGTGCTGGCTCTTCTGCACTGTGTATACAGACGGCCTTACACCCCTATATAAGGTGTCTGCTCTCCTGCACCCAGTAATAATAAATATGCATATATGTCATGAACATATTATCGCGCCTCATTCTTTTTTTATCAGGTGGGCCTTCTCTACACATGAATTGCGATGTCACCAGACAAGCCAACTACATCTCTGGGCTTCTGTGAGGTCATCTTTACTACAGCATATACTGAAGATGGGACGGCAATAGCAGCTGACCCACAACAGGTAATGACGCGCGATAATACCTTCCTGGCACACATGCATATTTATTAAATCTGTATGTTTGCTAAAGACTGTCATTTGTACAGTATTGTTATAGCCGGCCTGACACCCCGGTATTGGGTGCTGGCTCTCCTGCACTGTGTATAGAGACAGCCTGACACCCCGGTATTGGGTGCTGGCTCTCCTGCACAGTGTATACAGACGGCCTGACATCCCGCTATTAGGTGCTGGCTCTCCTGCATGGTGTTTACAGACGGCCTGACACCCCTCTGTTGGGTGCTGGCTCTTCTGCACTGTGTATACAGACGGCCTGACACCCCGCTATTAGGTGCTGGCTCTCCTGCATGGTGTTTACAGACGGCCTGACACCCCCCTGTTGGGTGCTGGCTCTTCTGCACTGTGTATACAGACGGCCTTACACCCCGCTATTAGGTGCTGGCTCTCCTGCATGGTGTTTACAGACGGCCTGACACCCCACTGTTGGGTGCTGGCTCTTCTGCACTGTGTATACAGACGGCCTGACACCCCGCTATTAGGTGCTGGCTCTCCTGCATGGTGTTTACAGACGGCCTGACACCCCTCTGTTGGGTGCTGGCTCTTCTGCACTGTGTATACAGACGGCCTTACACCCCGCTATTAGGTGCTGGCTCTCCTGCATGGTGTTTACAGACGGCCTGACACCCCTCTGTTGGGTGCTGGCTCTTCTGCACTGTGTATACAGACGGCCTTACACCCCGCTATTAGGTGCTGGCTCTCCTGCATGGTGTTTACAGACGGCCTGACACCCCCCTGTTGGGTGCTGGCTCTTCTGCACTGTGTATACAGACGGCCTTACACCCCTATATAAGGTGTCTGCTCTCCTGCACCCAGTAATAATAAATATGCATATATGTCATGAACATATTATCGCGCCTCATTCTTTTTTTATCAGGTGGGCCTTCTCTACAAATGAATTGCGATGTCACCAGACAAGCCAACTACATCTCTGGGCTTCTGTGAGGTCATCTTTACTACAGCATATACTGAAGATGGGACGGCAATAGCAGCTGACCCACAACAGGTAATGACGCGCGATAATACCTTCCTGGCACACATGCATATTTATTAAATCTGTATGTTTGCTAAAGACTGTCATTTGTACAGTATTGTTATAGCCGGCCTGACACCCTGGTATTGGGTGCTGGCTCTCCTGCACTGTGTATAGAGACAGCCTGACACCCCGGTATTGGGTGCTGGCTCTCCTGCACAGTGTATACAGACGGCCTGACATCCCGCTATTAGGTGCCGGCTCTCCTGCATGGTGTTTACAGACGGCCTGACACCCCTCTGTTGGGTGCTGGCTCTTCTGCACTGTGTATACAGACGGCCTTACACCCCGCTATTAGGTGCTGGCTCTCCTGCATGGTGTTTACAGACGGCCTGACACCCCACTGTTGGGTGCTGGCTCTTCTGCACTGTGTATACAGACGGCCTGACACCCCGCTATTAGGTGCTGGCTCTCCTGCATGGTGTTTACAGACGGCCTGACACCCCTCTGTTGGGTGCTGGCTCTTCTGCACTGTGTATACAGACGGCCTTACACCCCGCTATTAGGTGCTGGCTCTCCTGCATGGTGTTTACAGACGGCCTGACACCCCTCTGTTGGGTGCTGGCTCTTCTGCACTGTGTATACAGACAGCCTTACACCCCGCTATTAGGTGCTGGCTCTCCTGCATGGTGTTTACAGACGGCCTTACACCCCCCTGTTGGGTGCTGGCTCTTCTGCACTGTGTACACAGACGGCCTTACACACCGCTATTAGGTGCTGGCTCTCCTGCATGGTGTATACAGACGGCCTGACACCCCTCTGTTGGGTGCTGGCTCTTCTGCACTGTGTATACAGACAGCCTTACACCCCTATATAAGGTGTCTGCTCTCCTGCACCCAGTAATAATAAATATGCATATATGTCATGAACATATTATCGCGCCTCATTCTTTTTTTATCAGGTGGGCCTTCTCTACAAATGAATTGCGATGTCACCAGACAAGCCAACTACATCTCTGGGCTTCTGTGAGGTCATCTTTACTACAGCATATACTGAAGATGGGACGGCAATAGCAGCTGACCCACAACAGGTAATGACGCGCGATAATACCTTCCTGGCACACATGCATATTTATTAAATCTGTATGTTTGCTAAAGACTGTCATTTGTACAGTATTGTTATAGCCGGCCTGACACCCCGGTATTGGGTGCTGGCTCTCCTGCACTGTGTATAGAGACAGCCTGACACCCCGGTATTGGGTGCTGGCTCTCCTGCACAGTGTATACAGACGGCCTGACATCCCGCTATTAGGTGCTGGCTCTCCTGCATGGTGTTTACAGACGGCCTGACACCCCTCTGTTGGGTGCTGGCTCTTCTGCACTGTGTATACAGACGGCCTGACACCCCGCTATTAGGTGCTGGCTCTCCTGCATGGTGTTTACAGACGGCCTGACACCCCTCTGTTGGGTGCTGGCTCTTCTGCACTGTGTATACAGACGGCCTTACACCCCGCTATTAGGTGCTGGCTCTCCTGCATGGTGTTTACAGACGGCCTGACACCCCCCTGTTGGGTGCTGGCTCTTCTGCACTGTGTATACAGACGGCCTTACACACCGCTATTAGGTGCTGGCTCTCCTGCATGGTGTTTACAGACGGCCTGACACCCCTCTGTTGGGTGCTGGCTCTTCTGCACTGTGTATACAGACGGCCTTACACCCCTATATAAGGTGTCTGCTCTCCTGCACCCAGTAATAATAAATATGCATATATGTCATGAACATATTATCGCGCCTCATTCTTTTTTTATCAGGTGGGCCTTCTACAAAAATGAATTGCGATGTCACCAGACAAGCCAACTACATCTCTGGGCTTCTGTGAGGTCATCTTTACTACAGCATATACTGAAAATGGGACGGCAATAGCAGCTGACCCACAACAGGTAATGACGCGCGATAATACCTTCCTGGCACACATGCATATTTATTAAATCTGTATGTTTGCTAAAGACTGTCATTTGTACAGTATTGTTATAGCCGGCCTGACACCCCGGTATTGGGTGCTGGCTCTCCTGCACTGTGTATAGAGACAGCCTGACACCCCGGTATTGGGTGCTGGCTCTCCTGCACAGTGTATACAGACGGCCTGACATCCCGCTATTAGGTGCTGGCTCTCCTGCATGGTGTTTACAGACGGCCTGACACCCCTCTGTTGGGTGCTGGCTCTTCTGCATTGTGTATACAGACGGCCTGACACCCCGCTATTAGGTGCTGGCTCTCCTGCATTGTGTTTACAGACGGCCTGACACCCCTCTGTTGGGTGCTGGCTCTTCTGCACTGTGTATACAGATGGCCTTACACCCCGCTATTAGGTGCTGGCTCTCCTGCATGGTGTTTACAGACGGCCTGACACCCCTCTGTTGGGTGCTGGCTCTTCTGCACTGTGTATACAGACGGCCTTACACCCCGCTATTAGGTGCTGGCTCTCCTGCATGGTGTTTACAGACGGCCTGACACCCCACTGTTGGGTGCTGGCTCTTCTGCACTGTGTATACAGACGGCCTGACACCCTGCTATTAGGTGCTGGCTCTCCTGCATGGTGTTTACAGACGGCCTGACACCCCTCTGTTGGGTGCTGGCTCTTCTGCACTGTGTATACAGATGGCCTTACACCCCGCTATTAGGTGCTGGCTCTCCTGCATGGTGTTTACAGACGGCCTGACACCCCTCTGTTGGGTGCTGGCTCTTCTGCATTGTGTATACAGACGGCCTGACACCCCGCTATTAGGTGCTGGCTCTCCTGCATGGTGTTTACAGACGGCCTGACACCCCTCTGTTGGGTGCTGGCTCTTCTGCACTGTGTATACAGATGGCCTTACACCCCGCTATTAGGTGCTGGCTCTCCTGCATGGTGTTTACAGACGGCCTGACACCCCTCTGTTGGGTGCTGGCTCTTCTGCACTGTGTATACAGACGGCCTTACACCCCGCTATTAGGTGCTGGCTCTCCTGCATGGTGTTTACAGACGGCCTGACACCCCACTGTTGGGTGCTGGCTCTTCTGCACTGTGTATACAGACGGCCTGACACCCTGCTATTAGGTGCTGGCTCTCCTGCATGGTGTTTACAGACGGCCTGACACCCCTCTGTTGGGTGCTGGCTCTTCTGCACTGTGTATACAGACGGCCTTACACCCCGCTATTAGGTGCTGGCTCTCCTGCATGGTGTTTACAGACGGCCTGACACCCCTCTGTTGGGTGCTGGCTCTTCTGCACTGTGTATACAGACGGCCTTACACCCCACTATTAGGTGCTGGCTCTCCTGCATGGTGTTTACAGACGGCCTGACACCCCCCTGTTGGGTGCTGGCTCTTCTGCACTGTGTATACAGACGGCCTTACACACCGCTATTAGGTGCTGGCTCTCCTGCATGGTGTTTACAGACGGCCTGACACCCCTCTGTTGGGTGCTGGCTCTTCTGCACTGTGTATACAGACGGCCTTACACCCCTATATAAGGTGTCTGCTCTCCTGCACCCAGTAATAATAAATATGCATATATGTCATGAACATATTATCGCGCCTCATTCTTTTTTTATCAGGTGGGCCTTCTCCACAAATGAATTGCGATGTCACCAGACAAGCCAACTACATCTCTGGGCTTCTGTGAGGTCATCTTTACTACAGCATATACTGAAGATGGGACGGCAATAGCAGCTGACCCACAACAGGTAATGACGCGCGATAATACCTTCCTGGCACACATGCATATTTATTAAATCTGTATGTTTGCTAAAGACTGTCATTTGTACAGTATTGTTATAGCCGGCCTGACACCCCGGTATTGGGTGCTGGCTCTCCTGCACTGTGTATAGAGACAGCCTGACACCCCGGTATTGGGTGCTGGCTCTCCTGCACAGTGTATACAGACGGCCTGACATCCCGCTATTAGGTGCTGGCTCTCCTGCATGGTGTTTACAGACGGCCTGACACCCCTCTGTTGGGTGCTGGCTCTTCTGCACTGTGTATACAGACGGCCTGACACCCCGCTATTAGGTGCTGGCTCTCCTGCATGGTGTTTACAGACGGCCTGACACCCCTCTGTTGGGTGCTGGCTCTTCTGCACTGTGTATACAGATGGCCTTACACCCCGCTATTAGGTGCTGGCTCTCCTGCATGGTGTTTACAGACGGCCTGACACCCCTCTGTTGGGTGCTGGCTCTTCTGCACTGTGTATACAGACGGCCTTACACCCCGCTATTAGGTGCTGGCTCTCCTGCATGGTGTTTACAGACGGCCTGACACCCCACTGTTGGGTGCTGGCTCTTCTGCACTGTGTATACAGACGGCCTGACACCCTGCTATTAGGTGCTGGCTCTCCTGCATGGTGTTTACAGACGGCCTGACACCCCTCTGTTGGGTGCTGGCTCTTCTGCACTGTGTATACAGACGGCCTTACACCCCGCTATTAGGTGCTGGCTCTCCTGCATGGTGTTTACAGACGGCCTGACACCCCTCTGTTGGGTGCTGGCTCTTCTGCACTGTGTATACAGACGGCCTTACACCCCGCTATTAGGTGCTGGCTCTCCTGCATGGTGTTTACAGACGGCCTGACACCCCCCTGTTGGGTGCTGGCTCTTCTGCACTGTGTATACAGACGGCCTTACACCCCGCTATTAGGTGCTGGCTCTCCTGCATGGTGTTTACAGACGGCCTGACACCCCTCTGTTGGGTGCTGGCTCTTCTGCACTGTGTATACAGACGGCCTTACACCCCTATATAAGGTGTCTGCTCTCCTGCACCCAGTAATAATAAATATGCATATATGTCATGAACATATTATCGCGCCTCATTCTTTTTTTATCAGGTGGGCCTTCTCCACAAATGAATTGCGATGTCACCAGACAAGCCAACTACATCTCTGGGCTTCTGTGAGGTCATCTTTACTACAGCATATACTGAAGATGGGACGGCAATAGCAGCTGACCCACAACAGGTAATGACGCGCGATAATACCTTCCTGGCACACATGCATATTTATTAAATCTGTATGTTTGCTAAAGACTGTCATTTGTACAGTATTGTTATAGCCTGCCTGACACCCCGGTATTGGGTGCTGGCTCTCCTGCACTGTGTATAGAGACAGCCTGACACCCCGGTATTGGGTGCTGGCTCTCCTGCACAGTGTATACAGACGGCCTGACATCCCGCTATTAGGTGCTGGCTCTCCTGCATGGTGTTTACAGACGGCCTGACACCCCTCTGTTGGGTGCTGGCTCTTCTGCACTGTGTATACAGACGGCCTGACATCCCGCTATTAGGTGCTGGCTCTCCTGCATGGTGTTTACAGACGGCCTGACACCCCTCTGTTGGGTGCTGGCTCATCTGCACTGTGTATACAGACGGCCTTTCACCCCGCTATTAGGTGCTGGCTCTCCTGCATGGTGTTTACAGACGGCCTGACACCCCTCTGTTGGGTGCTGGCTCTTCTGCACTGTGTATACAGATGGCCTTACACCCCGCTATTAGGTGCTGGCTCTCCTGCATGGTGTTTACAGACGGCCTGACACCCCACTGTTGGGTGCTGGCTCTTCTGCACTGTGTATACAGACGGCCTTACACACCGCTATTAGGTGCTGGCTCTCCTGCATGGTGTTTACAGACGGCCTGACACCCCTCTGTTGGGTGCTGGCTCTTCTGCACTGTGTATACAGACGGCCTTACACCCCGCTATTAGGTGCTGGCTCTCCTGCATGGTGTTTACAGACGGCCTGACACCCCCCTGTTGGGTGCTGGCTCTTCTGCACTGTGTATACAGACGGCCTTACACACCGCTATTAGGTGCTGGCTCTCCTGCATGGTGTTTACAGACGGCCTGACACCCCTCTGTTGGGTGCTGGCTCTTCTGCACTGTGTATACAGACGGCCTTACACCCCTATATAAGGTGTCTGCTCTCCTGCACCCAGTAATAATAAATATGCATATATGTCATGAACATATTATCGCGCCTCATTCTTTTTTTATCAGGTGGGCCTTCTACAAAAATGAATTGCGATGTCACCAGACAAGCCAACTACATCTCTGGGCTTCTGTGAGGTCATCTTTACTACAGCATATACTGAAAATGGGACGGCAATAGCAGCTGACCCACAACAGGTAATGACGCGCGATAATACCTTCCTGGCACACATGCATATTTATTAAATCTGTATGTTTGCTAAAGACTGTCATTTGTACAGTATTGTTATAGCCGGCCTGACACCCCGGTATTGGGTGCTGGCTCTCCTGCACTGTGTATAGAGACAGCCTGACACCCCGGTATTGGGTGCTGGCTCTCCTGCACAGTGTATACAGACGGCCTGACATCCCGCTATTAGGTGCTGGCTCTCCTGCATGGTGTTTACAGACGGCCTGACACCCCTCTGTTGGGTGCTGGCTCTTCTGCATTGTGTATACAGACGGCCTGACACCCCGCTATTAGGTGCTGGCTCTCCTGCATTGTGTTTACAGACGGCCTGACACCCCTCTGTTGGGTGCTGGCTCTTCTGCACTGTGTATACAGATGGCCTTACACCCCGCTATTAGGTGCTGGCTCTCCTGCATGGTGTTTACAGACGGCCTGACACCCCTCTGTTGGGTGCTGGCTCTTCTGCACTGTGTATACAGACGGCCTTACACCCCGCTATTAGGTGCTGGCTCTCCTGCATGGTGTTTACAGACGGCCTGACACCCCACTGTTGGGTGCTGGCTCTTCTGCACTGTGTATACAGACGGCCTGACACCCTGCTATTAGGTGCTGGCTCTCCGGCATGGTGTTTACAGACGGCCTGACACCCCTCTGTTGGGTGCTGGCTCTTCTGCACTGTGTATACAGACGGCCTTACACCCCGCTATTAGGTGCTGGCTCTCCTGCATGGTGTTTACAGACGGCCTGACACCCCTCTGTTGGGTGCTGGCTCTTCTGCATTGTGTATACAGACGGCCTGACACCCCGCTATTAGGTGCTGGCTCTCCTGCATGGTGTTTACAGACGGCCTGACACCCCTCTGTTGGGTGCTGGCTCTTCTGCACTGTGTATACAGATGGCCTTACACCCCGCTATTAGGTGCTGGCTCTCCTGCATGGTGTTTACAGACGGCCTGACACCCCTCTGTTGGGTGCTGGCTCTTCTGCACTGTGTATACAGACGGCCTGACACCCTGCTATTAGGTGCTGGCTCTCCTGCATGGTGTTTACAGACGGCCTGACACCCCTCTGTTGGGTGCTGGCTCTTCTGCACTGTGTATACAGACGGCCTTACACCCCGCTATTAGGTGCTGGCTCTCCTGCATGGTGTTTACAGACGGCCTGACACCCCTCTGTTGGGTGCTGGCTCTTCTGCACTGTGTATACAGACGGCCTTACACCCCACTATTAGGTGCTGGCTCTCCTGCATGGTGTTTACAGATGGCCTGACACCCCACTGTTGGGTGCTGGCTCTTCTGCACTGTGTATACAGACGGCCTGACACCCTGCTATTAGGTGCTGGCTCTCCTGCCTGGTGTTTACAGACGGCCTGACACCCCCCTGTTGGGTGCTGGCTCTTCTGCACTGTGTATACAGACGGCCTTACACACCGCTATTAGGTGCTGGCTCTCCTGCATGGTGTTTACAGACGGCCTGACACCCCTCTGTTGGGTGCTGGCTCTTCTGCACTGTGTATACAGACGGCCTTACACCCCTATATAAGGTGTCTGCTCTCCTGCACCCAGTAATAATAAATATGCATATATGTCATGAACATATTATCGCGCCTCATTCTTTTTTTATCAGGTGGGCCTTCTCCACAAATGAATTGCGATGTCACCAGACAAGCCAACTACATCTCTGGGCTTCTGTGAGGTCATCTTTACTACAGCATATACTGAAGATGGGACGGCAATAGCAGCTGACCCACAACAGGTAATGACGCGCGATAATACCTTCCTGGCACACATGCATATTTATTAAATCTGTATGTTTGCTAAAGACTGTCATTTGTACAGTATTGTTATAGCCGGCCTGACACCCCGGTATTGGGTGCTGGCTCTCCTGCACTGTGTATAGAGACAGCCTGACACCCCGGTATTGGGTGCTGGCTCTCCTGCACAGTGTATACAGACGGCCTGACATCCCGCTATTAGGTGCTGGCTCTCCTGCATGGTGTTTACAGACGGCCTGACACCCCTCTGTTGGGTGCTGGCTCTTCTGCACTGTGTATACAGACGGCCTGACACCTCGCTATTAGGTGCTGGCTCTCCTGCATGGTGTTTACAGACGGCCTGACACCCCTCTGTTGGGTGCTGGCTCTTCTGCACTGTGTATACAGATGGCCTTACACCCCGCTATTAGGTGCTGGCTCTCCTGCATGGTGTTTACAGACGGCCTGACACCCCTCTGTTGGGTGCTGGCTCTTCTGCACTGTGTATACAGACGGCCTTACACCCCGCTATTAGGTGCTGGCTCTCCTGCATGGTGTTTACAGACGGCCTGACACCCCACTGTTGGGTGCTGGCTCTTCTGCACTGTGTATACAGACGGCCTGACACCCTGCTATTAGGTGCTGGCTCTCCTGCATGGTGTTTACAGACGGCCTGACACCCCTCTGTTGGGTGCTGGCTCTTCTGCACTGTGTATACAGACGGCCTTACACCCCGCTATTAGGTGCTGGCTCTCCTGCATGGTGTTTACAGACGGCCTGACACCCCTCTGTTGGGTGCTGGCTCTTCTGCACTGTGTATACAGACGGCCTTACACCCCGCTATTAGGTGCTGGCTCTCCTGCATGGTGTTTACAGACGGCCTGACACCCCCCTGTTGGGTGCTGGCTCTTCTGCACTGTGTATACAGACGGCCTTACACCCCGCTATTAGGTGCTGGCTCTCCTGCATGGTGTTTACAGACGGCCTGACACCCCTCTGTTGGGTGCTGGCTCTTCTGCACTGTGTATACAGACGGCCTTACACCCCTATATAAGGTGTCTGCTCTCCTGCACCCAGTAATAATAAATATGCATATATGTCATGAACATATTATCGCGCCTCATTCTTTTTTTATCAGGTGGGCCTTCTCCACAAATGAATTGCGATGTCACCAAACAAGCCAAATACATCTCTGGGCTTCTGTGAGGTCATCTTTACTACAGCATATACTGAAGATGGGACGGCAATAGCAGCTGACCCACAACAGGTAATGACGTGCGATAATACCTTCCTGGCACACATGCATATTTATTAAATCTGTATGTTTGCTAAAGACTGTCATTTGTACAGTATTGTTATAGCCTGCCTGACACCCCGGTATTGGGTGCTGGCTCTCCTGCACTGTGTATAGAGACAGCCTGACACCCCGGTATTGGGTGCTGGCTCTCCTGCACAGTGTATACAGACGGCCTGACATCCCGCTATTAGGTGCTGGCTCTCCTGCATGGTGTTTACAGACGGCCTGACACCCCTCTGTTGGGTGCTGGCTCTTCTGCACTGTGTATACAGACGGCCTGACATCCCGCTATTAGGTGCTGGCTCTCCTGCATGGTGTTTACAGACGGCCTGACACCCCTCTGTTGGGTGCTGGCTCTTCTGCACTGTGTATACAGACGGCCTTTCACCCCGCTATTAGGTGCTGGCTCTCCTGCATGGTGTTTACAGACGGCCTGACACCCCTCTGTTGGGTGCTGGCTCTTCTGCACTGTGTATACAGATGGCCTTTCACCCCGCTATTAGGTGCTGGCTCTCCTGCATGGTGTTTACAGACGGCCTGACACCCCACTGTTGGGTGCTGGCTCTTCTGCACTGTGTATACAGACGGCCTTACACACCGCTATTAGGTGCTGGCTCTCCTGCATGGTGTTTACAGACGGCCTGACACCCCTCTGTTGGGTGCTGGCTCTTCTGCACTGTGTATACAGACGGCCTTACACCCCTATATAAGGTGTCTGCTCTCCTGCACCCAGTAATAATAAATATGCATATATGTCATGAACATATTATCGCGCCTCATTCTTTTTTTATCAGGTGGGCCTTCTCCACAAATGAATTGCGATGTCACCAGACAAGCCAACTACATCTCTGGGCTTCTGTGAGGTCATCTTTACTACAGCATATACTGAAGATGGGACGGCAATAGCAGCTGACCCACAACAGGTAATGACGCGCGATAATACCTTCCTGGCACACATGCATATTTATTAAATCTGTATGTTTGCTAAAGACTGTCATTTGTACAGTATTGTTATAGCCGGCCTGACACCCCGGTATTGGGTGCTGGCTCTCCTGCACTGTGTATAGAGACAGCCTGACACCCCGGTATTGGGTGCTGGCTCTCCTGCACAGTGTATTCAGACGGCCTGACACCCCGCTATTAGGTGCTGGCTCTCCTGCATGGTGTTTACAGACGGCCTGACACCCCTCTGTTGGGTGCTGGCTCTTCTGCACTGTGTATACAGACGGCCTGACACCCCGCTATTAGGTGCTGGCTCTCCTGCATGGTGTTTACAGACGGCCTGACACCCCTCTGTTGGGTGCTGGCTCTTCTGCACTGTGTATACAGATGGCCTTACACCCCGCTATTAGGTGCTGGCTCTCCTGCATGGTGTTTACAGACGGCCTGACACCCCTCTGTTGGGTGCTGGCTCTTCTGCACTGTGTATACAGACGGCCTTACACCCCGCTATTAGGTGCTGGCTCTCCTGCATGGTGTTTACAGACGGCCTGACACCCCACTGTTGGGTGCTGGCTCTTCTGCACTGTGTATACAGACGGCCTGACACCCTGCTATTAGGTGCTGGCTCTCCTGCATGGTGTTTACAGACGGCCTGACACCCCTCTGTTGGGTGCTGGCTCTTCTGCACTGTGTATACAGACGGCCTTACACCCCGCTATTAGGTGCTGGCTCTCCTGCATGGTGTTTACAGACGGCCTGACACCCCTCTGTTGGGTGCTGGCTCTTCTGCACTGTGTATACAGACGGCCTTACACCCCGCTATTAGGTGCTGGCTCTCCTGCATGGTGTTTACAGACGGCCTGACACCCCCCTGTTGGGTGCTGGCTCTTCTGCACTGTGTATACAGACGGCCTTACACCCCGCTATTAGGTGCTGGCTCTCCTGCATGGTGTTTACAGACGGCCTTACACCCCTCTGTTGGGTGCTGGCTCTTCTGCACTGTGTATACAGACGGCCTTACACCCCTATATAAGGTGTCTGCTCTCCTGCACCCAGTAATAATAAATATGCATATATGTCATGAACATATTATCGCGCCTCATTCTTTTTTTATCAGGTGTGCCTTCTCCACAAATGAATTGCGATGTCACCAGACAAGCCAACTACATCTCTGGGCTTCTGTGAGGTCATCTTTACTACAGCATATACTGAAGATGGGACGGCAATAGCAGCTGACCCACAACAGGTAATGACGCGCGATAATACCTTCCTGGCACACATGCATATTTATTAAATCTGTATGTTTGCTAAAGACTGTCATTTGTACAGTATTGTTATAGCCTGCCTGACACCCCGGTATTGGGTGCTGGCTCTCCTGCACTGTGTATAGAGACAGCCTGACACCCCGGTATTGGGTGCTGGCTCTCCTGCACAGTGTATACAGACGGCCTGACATCCCGCTATTAGGTGCTGGCTCTCCTGCATGGTGTTTACAGACGGCCTGACACCCCTCTGTTGGGTGCTGGCTCTTCTGCACTGTGTATACAGACGGCCTGACATCCCGCTATTAGGTGCTGGCTCTCCTGCATGGTGTTTACAGACGGCCTGACACCCCTCTGTTGGGTGCTGGCTCTTCTGCACTGTGTATACAGACGGCCTTTCACCCCGCTATTAGGTGCTGGCTCTCCTGCATGGTGTTTACAGACGGCCTGACACCCCTCTGTTGGGTGCTGGCTCTTCTGCACTGTGTATACAGATGGCCTTACACCCCGCTATTAGGTGCTGGCTCTCCTGCATGGTGTTTACAGACGGCCTGACACCCCACTGTTGGGTGCTGGCTCTTCTGCACTGTGTATACAGACGGCCTTACACACCGCTATTAGGTGCTGGCTCTCCTGCATGGTGTTTACAGACGGCCTGACACCCCTCTGTTGGGTGCTGGCTCTTCTGCACTGTGTATACAGACGGCCTTACACCCCTATATAAGGTGTCTGCTCTCCTGCACCCAGTAATAATAAATATGCATATATGTCATGAACATATTATCGCGCCTCATTCTTTTTTTATCAGGTGGGCCTTCTCCACAAATGAATTGCGATGTCACCAGACAAGCCAACTACATCTCTGGGCTTCTGTGAGGTCATCTTTACTACAGCATATACTGAAGATGGGACGGCAATAGCAGCTGACCCACAACAGGTAATGACGCGCGATAATACCTTCCTGGCACACATGCATATTTATTAAATCTGTATGTTTGCTAAAGACTGTCATTTGTACAGTATTGTTATAGCCGGCCTGACACCCCGGTATTGGGTGCTGGCTCTCCTGCACTGTGTATAGAGACAGCCTGACACCCCGGTATTGGGTGCTGGCTCTCCTGCACAGTGTATACAGACGGCCTGACATCCCGCTATTAGGTGCTGGCTCTCCTGCATGGTGTTTACAGACGGCCTGACACCCCTCTGTTGGGTGCTGGCTCTTCTGCACTGTGTATACAGACGGCCTGACACCCCGCTATTAGGTGCTGGCTCTCCTGCATGGTGTTTACAGACGGCCTGACACCCCTCTGTTGGGTGCTGGCTCTTCTGCACTGTGTATACAGATGGCCTTACACCCCGCTATTAGGTGCTGGCTCTCCTGCATGGTGTTTACAGACGGCCTGACACCCCTCTGTTGGGTGCTGGCTCTTCTGCACTGTGTATACAGACGGCCTTACACCCCGCTATTAGGTGCTGGCTCTCCTGCATGGTGTTTACAGACGGCCTGACACCCCACTGTTGGGTGCTGGCTCTTCTGCACTGTGTATACAGACGGCCTGACACCCTGCTATTAGGTGCTGGCTCTCCTGCATGGTGTTTACAGACGGCCTGACACCCCTCTGTTGGGTGCTGGCTCTTCTGCACTGTGTATACAGACGGCCTTACACCCCGCTATTAGGTGCTGGCTCTCCTGCATGGTGTTTACAGACGGCCTGACACCCCTCTGTTGGGTGCTGGCTCTTCTGCACTGTGTATACAGACGGCCTTACACCCCGCTATTAGGTGCTGGCTCTCCTGCATGGTGTTTACAGACGGCCTGACACCCCCCTGTTGGGTGCTGGCTCTTCTGCACTGTGTATACAGACGGCCTTACACCCCGCTATTAGGTGCTGGCTCTCCTGCATGGTGTTTACAGACGGCCTGACACCCCTCTGTTGGGTGCTGGCTCTTCTGCACTGTGTATACAGACGGCCTTACACCCCTATATAAGGTGTCTGCTCTCCTGCACCCAGTAATAATAAATATGCATATATGTCATGAACATATTATCGCGCCTCATTCTTTTTTTATCAGGTGGGCCTTCTCCACAAATGAATTGCGATGTCACCAGACAAGCCAACTACATCTCTGGGCTTCTGTGAGGTCATCTTTACTACAGCATATACTGAAGATGGGACGGCAATAGCAGCTGACCCACAACAGGTAATGACGCGCGATAATACCTTCCTGGCACACATGCATATTTATTAAATCTGTATGTTTGCTAAAGACTGTCATTTGTACAGTATTGTTATAGCCTGCCTGACACCCCGGTATTGGGTGCTGGCTCTCCTGCACTGTGTATAGAGACAGCCTGACACCCCGGTATTGGGTGCTGGCTCTCCTGCACAGTGTATACAGACGGCCTGACATCCCGCTATTAGGTGCTGGCTCTCCTGCATGGTGTTTACAGACGGCCTGACACCCCTCTGTTGGGTGCTGGCTCTTCTGCACTGTGTATACAGACGGCCTGACATCCCGCTATTAGGTGCTGGCTCTCCTGCATGGTGTTTACAGACGGCCTGACACCCCTCTGTTGGGTGCTGGCTCTTCTGCACTGTGTATACAGACGGCCTTTCACCCCGCTATTAGGTGCTGGCTCTCCTGCATGGTGTTTACAGACGGCCTGACACCCCTCTGTTGGGTGCTGGCTCTTCTGCACTGTGTATACAGATGGCCTTACACCCCGCTATTAGGTGCTGGCTCTCCTGCATGGTGTTTACAGACGGCCTGACACCCCACTGTTGGGTGCTGGCTCTTCTGCACTGTGTATACAGACGGCCTGACACCCCGCTATTAGGTGCTGGCTCTCCTCCATGGTGTTTACAGACGGCCTGACATCCCTCTGTTGGGTGCTGGCTCTTCTGCACTGTGTATACAGACGGCCTTACATCCCGCTATTAGGTGCTGGCTCTCCTGCATGGTGTTTACAGACGGCCTGACACCCCTCTGTTGGGTGCTGGCTCTTCTGCACTGTGTATACAGACGGCCTTACACCCCGCTATTAGGTGCTGGCTCTCCTGCATGGTGTTTACAGACGGCCTGACACCCCACTGTTGGGTGCTGGCTCTTCTGCACTGTGTATACAGACGGCCTGACACCCCGCTATTAGGTGCTGGCTCTCCTGCATGGTGTTTACAGACGGCCTGACACCCCTCTGTTGGGTGCTGGCTCTTCTGCACTGTGTATACAGACGGCCTTACACCCCGCTATTAGGTGCTGGCTCTCCTGCATGGTGTTTACAGACGGCCTGACACCCCTCTGTTGGGTGCTGGCTCTTCTGCACTGTGTATACAGACAGCCTTACACCCCTATATAAGGTGTCTGCTCTCCTGCACCCAGTAATAATAAATATGCATATATGTCATGAACATATTATCGCGCCTCATTCTTTTTTTATCAGGTGGGCCTTCTTTACAAATGAATTGCGATGTCACCAGACAAGCCAACTACATCTCTGGGCTTCTGTGAGGTCATCTTTACTACAGCATATACTGAAGATGGGACGGCAATAGCAGCTGACCCACAACAGGTAATGACGCGCGATAATACCTTCCTGGCACACATGCATATTTATTAAATCTGTACTGTATGTTTGCTAAAGACTGTCATTTGTACAGTATTGTTATAGCCGGCCTGACACCCCGCTATTAGGTGCTGGCTCTCCTGCATGGTGTTTACAGACGGCCTGACACCCCTCTGTTGGGTGCTGGCTCTTCTGCACTGTTTATACAGACGGCCTTACACCCCGCTATTAGGTGCTGGCTCTCCTGCATGGAGTTTACAGACGGCCTGACACCCCTCTGTTGGGTGCTGGCTCTTCTGCACTGTGTATACAGACGGCCTTACACCCCGCTATTAGGTGCTGGCTCTCCTGCATGGTGTTTACAGACGGCCTGACACCCCTCTGTTGGGTGCTGGCTCTTCTGCACTGTGTATACAGACGGCCTTACACCCCGCTATTAGGTGCTGGCTCTCCTGCATGGTGTTTACAGACGGCCTGACACCCCCCTGTTGGGTGCTGGCTCTTCTGCACTGTGTATACAGACGGCCTTACACACCGCTATTAGGTGCTGGCTCTCCTGCATGGTGTTTACAGACGGCCTGACACCCCTCTGTTGGGTGCTGGCTCTTCTGCACTGTGTATACAGACGGCCTTACACCCCTATATAAGGTGTCTGCTCTCCTGCACCCAGTAATAATAAATATGCATATATGTCATGAACATATTATCGCGCCTTATTCTTTTTTTATCAGGTGGGCCTTCTACAAAAATGAATTGCGATGTCACCAGACAAGCCAACTACATCTCTGGGCTTCTGTGAGGTCATCTTTACTACAGCATATACTGAAGATGGGACGGCAATAGCAGCTGACCCACAACAGGTAATGACGCGCGATAATACCTTCCTGGCACACATGCATATTTATTAAATCTGTATGTTTGCTAAAGACTGTCATTTGTACAGTATTGTTATAGCCGGCCTGACACCCCGGTATTGGATGCTGGCTCTCCTGCACTGTGTATAGAGACAGCCTGACACCCCGGTATTGGGTGCTGGCTCTCCTGCACAGTGTATACAGACGGCCTGACATCCCGCTATTAGGTGCTGGCTCTCCTGCATGGTGTTTACAGACGGCCTGACACCCCTCTGTTGGGTGCTGGCTCTTCTGCATTGTGTATACAGACGGCCTGACACCCCGCTATTAGGTGCTGGCTCTCCTGCATGGTGTTTACAGACGGCCTGACACCCCTCTGTTGGGTGCTGGCTCTTCTGCACTGTGTATACAGATGGCCTTACACCCCGCTATTAGGTGCTGGCTCTCCTGCATGGTGTTTACAGACGGCCTGACACCCCTCTGTTGGGTGCTGGCTCTTCTGCACTGTGTATACAGACGGCCTGACACCCTGCTATTAGGTGCTGGCTCTCCTGCATGGTGTTTACAGACGGCCTGACACCCCCCTGTTGGGTGCTGGCTCTTCTGCACTGTGTATACAGATGGCCTTACACCCCGCTATTATGTGCTGGCTCTCCTGCATGGTGTTTACAGACGGCCTGACACCCCACTGTTGGGTGCTGGCTCTTCTGCACTGTGTATACAGACGGCCTGACACCCTGCTATTAGGTGCTGGCTCTCCTGCATGGTGTTTACAGACGGCCTGACACCCCTCTGTTGGGTGCTGGCTCTTCTGCACTGTGTATACAGACGGCCTTACACCCCGCTATTAGGTGCTGGCTCTCCTGCATGGTGTTTACAGACGGCCTGACACCCCCCTGTTGGGTGCTGGCTCTTCTGCACTGTGTATACAGACGGCCTTACACACCGCTATTAGGTGCTGGCTCTCCTGCATGGTGTTTACAGACGGCCTGACACCCCTCTGTTGGGTGCTGGCTCTTCTGCACTGTGTATACAGACGGCCTTACACCCCTATATAAGGTGTCTGCTCTCCTGCACCCAGTAATAATAAATATGCATATATGTCATGAACATATTATCGCGCCTCATTCTTTTTTTATCAGGTGGGCCTTCTACAAAATGAGATTTATGTCTTACCTGGTAAATCTCTTTCTTCGAGGACATCAGGGGCCACAGCTTTACTTGGGTAATAGGAGTGGGAGTGAGCTCCAGCACCCTAGAGGATAACTTTAACTGCCTCCCAGGCAGTCAGGCTCCTCCCCTCCTATACCCCGCCTCCAGGCCACGGACCTCAGTTTTTTAACAAGCCATGGCAGGAGACAGGAGAGAAGGAAGAGAAGCACCACACAGAGACACATTCTGAAACATGTTAGTACCCTCAACAGAGGAGTAATATATAACCAGTGAAACGTAACTTGTAACGTAACTGAAGCAGGCGCGGCAGGGAGGGATCCCTGTGGCCCCTGATGTCCTCGAAGAAAGATATTTACCAGGTAAGACATAAATCTCATTTTCTCCTTCGGGAGACATCAGGGGCCACAGCTTTACTTTGGGACGTCCTAAAGCAGCCACCTATGGGTGGGGACGCGCCTGCGCCGCAGCCAACACGCTCTGCCCGAAGGCAGAGTCCTGGGAGGCAAATGTATCAAAAGCGTAAAAACGCACAAAAGTAGCAGCTGACGACCATGTCGCAGCTCTACAAACTTGCTCAGCTGTAGCACCGCCCCGAACAGCCCAAGACGCTCCCACAGACCTAGTGGAATGTGCCCGGATACCAACCGGAACCGGGAGAGAGGCACCCAGGTATGCCTGCCGGATGACAGAACGAAGCCAGCGGGCAATAGTCTGTTTAGTGGCCGGCCATCCCCTCTTTTGAAAGCCATACAGCACAAAGAGGGAGTCCGTCTTGCGAAAGGACCGGGAGCGGCGCACATAGATGCGCAGCGCCCATACAACATCCAAGGATGATTGATCCAAAGATGCATCTTGCCCTTGAAAGGCCGGAACCACGATTTCCTGGTTAACGTGGAAACTGGACACCACTTTTGGTAAGTGAGAAGGGACAGTACGAAGAACCGCCCGGTCATTGTGTAAGACCAGGAAGGGGGACTTACAAGACAGGGCAGACAGATCGGACACCCTCCGAGCTGATGCTATTGCCAATAAGAAAACCGTTTTCCAGGTGAGCCAACACAGGTCCACTGACCGCAAAGGCTCAACAGCCACCCCATCAAAGCCAGACGCCTCAGGTCTGGATGCAGACACGGACCCTGAGAGAGAAGGTCCCGACGCAGAGGCAAGCGGATCGGGGGGGCCACCGACAGAGCCTGGAGGTCTGAGAACCAGACTCGCCTGGGCCAATACGGGGCCACGAGGATCAATGTGCCTCCCTCCGCCTTCAGCTTGCGAATCAGTCGCAAGAGGAGGGAGAATGGCGGGAAGGCATACATCAGCCTGAACGGCCACGGAGCGGACAGAGCGTCCACCAAGATGGCGGCCGGGTCGCGGGCCCTGGCTCCGTAAGAGGGAACCTTGTGGTTGTGTTGAGAGGCCATCAAGTCCACCTCGGGTAAGCCCCACCGATGTACCAGCATCTGGAAAACCTCCTGATAGAGGGACCATTCGCCGGCATTCAGTGTTTGACGGCTTAGGTAGTCCGCTTCCCAATTCTGGACTCCCGGAATAAAGACCGCCGATAGAGCTGGAATCTTCTTCTCCGCCCACTGAAAGATGCGGGATGTTTCCATCATTGCCACCCTGCTGCGGGTGCCACCCTGGTGGTTGATATAAGCCACTGTGGTGGAATTGTCCGACTGGACCTGCACCGGACGACCCCTCAGCCAGGGTTCTGCCAGGCAAAGGGCTCGGAAGACCGCCCTCAGTTCGAGGACATTGATTTGGAGCTTGGCCTCCGATGTAGACCAAAGGCCCTGGAAAGACCTCTGGCAAGTGACCGCTCCCCACCCGCGAAGACTGGCGTCCGTAGTGAGAAGGGTCCACTGATGGATCCAGAATGGGCGTCCCAACGTGAGGTTCTGGTCTAGGAGCCACCACGAAAGAGAGAGACGGGTTGTCGGTGATAAGGTTATCACCTGAGATCGGAGAGAGAGGTAGGATCCCGACCACTTGGAGAGGATCTCCTTCTGAAGGGGGCGGGAATGGAACTGGGCATATTCTGCCATGTCGAAAGTTGACACCATGGAACCCAGTACCTTCATGCAGGCATGTATGGACACCCGTCGAGGATGGAGGAGCCGACGGACTCTGGACTGTAGAATCAGACGACGGTCCTCCGGCAGGTAGATCCTCTGATGGATGGTGTCCAACCTGGCCCCTAGGTGAACCATCGACTGTGCCGGAATCAATGAGGACTTGTCCCAATTGATGATCCAGCCGTGTCGCTCCAGAAGCTGTATTACCACCCTCAGGTGGTCCTGGAGAAGTTCTGCAGACGGAGCAAGAATCAACAGGTCGTCCAGATATGGGAGTATCCTGATCCCCTGGTTGCGCAGACTGCTGCCCATTACTGCCATCACCTTTGTGAACACCCGGGGAGCAGTGGATAGACCAAATGGTAGGGCTCGGAACTGGAAATGTTGGTTCAGGATGGCAAAGCGCAGGAACCGCTGGTGTTCTGGGCGAATGGGGATGTGTAAGTACGCATCCTGAATGTCCGGGGATGCCATGAAGTCTCCTGGCTGAAGGGCCAGGACAATGGAGCGCAGAGTCTCCATCCTGAATTTTGGGACCCGTACAAACTTGTTTAGCTTCTTCAGGTTGAGAATGGGCCTGTAGGAACCGTTTGGTTTCCTGACCAAGAAGAGGCTGGCGTAAAACCCCGGACCCCTTTGGGACAAGGGGACGGGTATGATGACCCCTGTTTGAAGCAAACGTTGGACTGCTTGTTCTAGCGCTTTGCGCTTTTCCGGGTCTGATGGAAGACTCGTGGAAAAGAACGATGTTGGTGGGCGATGCCAAAAAGTTAAGGAGTAGCCCCGAGAGACCACCTCCTGAACCCACGCGTCTGTGGTGGATTACAACCAGATGGGGGAAAACTCCAACAGGCGACCGCCCACCCTGGGGTCCTCCCGGTGGGGGCCCCCCCTGTCATGCAGCGGGCTTGTCCGCCGGCTTTGGGTCAGGGCGTCTTGTGGCCCAGGGACGTCTGCCCCTAGCACGGGAGGATCTGCCTCCCTGGGAAGATCTGGAGGAGAAGGACTGTCCTCTACCACGGCCCTGAAACCGAAAGGACTGAAAGGCCGGCCGGGGCCGTGTAGTCGGGGTGGATGGTAGGAAGGCAGTCTTTGATGCTGCCACCGTAGCCACCATCCTGTCCAGCTCAGGACCAAACAAGAGGGAACCATCGAATGGAAGGGCTTCCAAGGCCCTCTTCGAATCCGTGTCCGCCTTCCAGGAGCGCAACCAAAGTGATCTGCGAGCAGCCACTGCTGAAGCTGACACCCTGGAGGAGAGAGTAGCGGAATCAAGCGCCGCTTCGCCTAAGTAGAGGGCAGCCTGATGTATCAATTCTATAGTCGGCAGAAGGGTATCTGCTGGGGCCCCCTCAGACACCCCTGTTGTGAGGGCAGCGGTCCATTTAGTTAGAGCCATAGCCACCCAGGCTGACGCCAGGGCCGGCCTGCCCGCTGCCCCTGCCGTGGTGTATATCAGCTTCAGGAAGTTTTCCAACTTCCTATCCGCCGTATCCTTAAGAGACGCTGTAGGTATGGGCAACAAGGAGGCTTTAACCAGTTTTGCCACATAAGCGTCTACCCTGGGGGCTGTCTCCCAGGGGATCCTGTCCTCCTGGGGGAGAGGATAGAGGAAGGAGAAACGTTTGTGAATGATAAACTTCCTATTAGGGACCTCCCAAGATTCCTTAATGACGAGTCCAGGTTATCGGACTTGGGAAAGCGACTGAAGGAGCGTTTAGGGCGCTTAAAGATAGGGCCCGACTCCGCAGGCGGGTCAGCCTGGTCGTCTACTAGCAGGACCTTCTTAACCGCTGTAATCAGGCCTGGTACATCAAGGCGAGACGGGGGGTCTATATGAGAAGGGGGGTCCTCTCCAACACAGGCATCCCCTATGTCAGCGGCGACGTCAATGGCGTCATCGACTGCCTCCTCCACATAGTCATCATCATCGACATCGTCTTGCTCCTCCTCCTCCTCCTCATCGTCAGTATCCTGCCCGAGGAGGGGGCGGAGTGGCGACGGTCTTCTAACTAAAAGCCTATGTGTATCTGCGGGCAGTGGACCCTCCCCCTGGGCATCCAATGCTGGGGGGGCTGCACTCGCTGCCGATGAGGACGGCATGGACCGCTGGGGCAGCGCAGCCGAGACTTTATCAACTAGCTGCGCCATCATCTGCACAAGGGATGAGGCCCAAGCAGGCTCCTGAGAGGAGGCCGTAGGCGTGGGCAGCGCCTGCGCATTGTAGCAGCCTGCGCATACGCCGTCCTGTACATAGTCCAGGGGAGATAGGCCCGCATTACAGGCTGTGCATGACAGCAATGCTGGGGCGTCCCCCTTTTTGGACTTGCTCTTCGGCATAACTACTGTAAGTACAGGAGGGCTGAGTACAAAAAGACACCAAATACACTGCAGCAGCTATTGGGTTAATAAGTACACATATACAGCAAGCATACAGAGGCATACAATGCAAATAGAAAGTCAATGGCACTAGGCTCTTGCAGCAGCTATGGCTGACTGGAGAACTCAATAACTGTGACCTGTGTCCCGCAGGAGAGGTACAGGGGGGACTTGCCCAAGCCTCCTGGCAGTGAAAGAGTGGAACCTCGGGTGGCACTGGAGCTTCTCCGTGTCCCTCCTCACGTGCAGCCAGGCAGACAGGAAGGGATGTCAGTGGCGGGAACTCTCTGTGCGCCAAGCACAGTTCCCTGCCTACTGTCCCCGGGGGAGGGGCTGATGTGGGGGGAGCCTCCTCCCCCTGCTAACAAATGGCCCCAGGGAAGGTGTCCACATGCAGCGCTGGTAAAATGGCGGGGATCCGGCGCGCGCCGGGCGGCCCCGCATACCAGCGCTGCTGCCCACAAACTAGTTTCCCTGGTGGTCCAGCGGGACGGGCGGCGAGCCGGCTGACCGCTTGCTAGCACAGCCGGCGGTCACCCCTCGCCGGCTGTAGCAGCCATCTCTATGCGCCTCGCTGCGCTATCGCACACGCTCCCGGCGGGGAGCGTGTCTTACTCACAGTGCCCTCCCGGTTCTTCTGAAGCGGGCGCCTGTGGTCCCCGGCTGTGGCTGCAGGTCCCCGGCTGTGGCTGCAGTGCCGGGGGCCGCTGCTGGTCCCCACCCGCGGGTGGCGAGGCAGCGCCGGACCCGGGTGTTGGAGCTAGCAGTGCAGGGGTCTATTCAGACCTCCAGCGCTGCTGCTCTGATCAAAAATAATAAAAAAAAAAAAAGAAAATTAAAGTTATGGCTGCTAAATAGCAGCCCCTCTTTTGGGTGCATCTGGCTCCTGCCAGCACCCTAGAAAAACTGAGGTCCGTGGCCTGGAGGCGGGGTATAGGAGGGGAGGAGCCTGACTGCCTGGGAGGCAGTTAAAGTTATCCTCTAGGGTGCTGGAGCTCACTCCCACTCCTATTACCCAAAGTAAAGCTGTGGCCCCTGATGTCTCCCGAAGGAGAAAAATGAATTGCGATGTCACCAGACAAGCCAACTACATCTCTGGGCTTCTGTGAGGTCAACTTTACTACAGCATATACTGAAGATGGGACGGCAATAGCAGCTGACCCACAACAGGTAATGACGCGCGATAATACCTTCCTGGCACACATGCATATTTATTAAATCTGTATGTTTGCTAAAGACTGTCATTTGTACAGTATTGTTATAGCCGGCCTGACACCCCGGTATTGGGTGCTGGCTCTCCTGCACTGTGTATAGAGACAGCCTGACACCCCGGTATTGGGTGCTGGCTCTCCTGCACAGTGTATACAGACGGCCTGACATCCTGCTATTAGGTGCTTGCTCTCCTGCATGGTGTTTACAGACGGCCTGACACCCCTCTGTTGGGTGCTGGCTCTTCTGCACTGTGTATACAGACGGCCTGACACCCCGCTATTAGGTGCTGGCTCTCCTGCATGGTGTTTACAGACGGCCTGACACCCCTCTGTTGGGTGCTGGCTCTTCTGCACTGTGTATACAGATGGCCTTACACCCCGCTATTAGGTGCTGGCTCTCCTGCATGGTGTTTACAGACGGCCTGACACCCCTCTGTTGGGTGCTGGCTCTTCTGCACTGTGTATACAGACGGCCTTACACCCCGCTATTAGGTGCTGGCTCTCCTGCATGGTGTTTACAGACGGCCTGACACCCCACTGTTGGGTGCTGGCTCTTCTGCACTGTGTATACAGACGGCCTGACACCCTGCTATTAGGTGCTGGCTCTCCTGCATGGTGTTTACAGACGGCCTGACACCCCTCTGTTGGGTGCTGGCTCTTCTGCACTGTGTATACAGACGGCCTTACACCCCGCTATTAGGTGCTGGCTCTCCTGCATGGTGTTTACAGACGGCCTGACACCCCTCTGTTGGGTGCTGGCTCTTCTGCACTGTGTATACAGACGGCCTTACACCCCGCTATTAGGTGCTGGCTCTCCTGCATGGTGTTTACAGACGGCCTGACACCCCCCTGTTGGGTGCTGGCTCTTCTGCACTGTGTATACAGACGGCCTTACACCCCGCTATTAGGTGCTGGCTCTCCTGCATGGTGTTTACAGACGGCCTGACACCCCTCTGTTGGGTGCTGGCTCTTCTGCACTGTGTATACAGACGGCCTTACACCCCTATATAAGGTGTCTGCTCTCCTGCACCCAGTAATAATAAATATGCATATATGTCATGAACATATTATCGCGCCTCATTCTTTTTTTATCAGGTGGGCCTTCTCCACAAATGAATTGCGATGTCACCAGACAAGCCAACTACATCTCTGGGCTTCTGTGAGGTCATCTTTACTACAGCATATACTGAAGATGGGACGGCAATAGCAGCTGACCCACAACAGGTAATGACGCGCGATAATACCTTCCTGGCACACATGCATATTTATTAAATCTGTATGTTTGCTAAAGACTGTCATTTGTACAGTATTGTTATAGCCGGCCTGACACCCCGGTATTGGGTGCTGGCTCTCCTGCACTGTGTATAGAGACAGCCTGACACCCCGGTATTGGGTGCTGGCTCTCCTGCACAGTGTATACCGACGGCCTGACAACCTGCTATTAGGTGCTGGCTCTCCTGCATGGTGTTTACAGACGGCCTGACACCCCTCTGTTGGGTGCTGGCTCTTCTGCACTGTGTATACAGACGGCCTGACACCCCACTATTAGGAGCTGGCTCTCCTGCATGGTGTTTACAGACGGCCTGACACCCCTCTGTTGGGTGCTGGCTCTTCTGCACTGTGTATACAGACGGCCTTACACCCCGCTATTAGGTGCTGGCTCTCCTGCATGGTGTTTACAGACGGCCTGACACCCCTCTGTTGGGTGCTGGCTCTTCTGCACTGTGTATACAGATGGCCTTACACCCCGCTATTAGGTGCTGGCTCTCCTGCATGGTGTTTACAGACGGCCTGACACCCCTCTGTTGGGTGCTGGCTCTTCTGCACTGTGTATACAGACGGCCTTACACCCCGCTATTAGGTGCTGGCTCTCCTGCATGGTGTTTACAGACGGCCTGACACCCCACTGTTGGGTGCTGGCTCTTCTGCACTGTGTATACAGACGGCCTGACACCCTGCTATTAGGTGCTGGCTCTCCTGCATGGTGTTTACAGACGGCCTGACACCCCTCTGTTGGGTGCTGGCTCTTCTGCACTGTGTATACAGACGGCCTTACACCCCGCTATTAGGTGCTGGCTCTCCTGCATGGTGTTTACAGACGGCCTGACACCCCTCTGTTGGGTGCTGGCTCTTCTGCACTGTGTATACAGACGGCCTTACACCCCGCTATTAGGTGCTGGCTCTCCTGCATGGTGTTTACAGACGGCCTGACACCCCCCTGTTGGGTGCTGGCTCTTCTGCACTGTGTATACAGACGGCCTTACACCCCGCTATTAGGTGCTGGCTCTCCTGCATGGTGTTTACAGACGGCCTGACACCCCTCTGTTGGGTGCTGGCTCTTCTGCACTGTGTATACAGACGGCCTTACACCCCTATATAAGGTGTCTGCTCTCCTGCACCCAGTAATAATAAATATGCATATATGTCATGAACATATTATCGCGCCTCATTCTTTTTTTATCAGGTGGGCCTTCTCCACAAATGAATTGCGATGTCACCAGACAAGCCAACTACATCTCTGGGCTTCTGTGAGGTCATCTTTACTACAGCATATACTGAAGATGGGACGGCAATAGCAGCTGACCCACAACAGGTAATGACGCGCGATAATACCTTCCTGGCACACATGCATATTTATTAAATCTGTATGTTTGCTAAAGACTGTCATTTGTACAGTATTGTTATAGCCGGCCTGACACCCCGGTATTGGGTGCTGGCTCTCCTGCACTGTGTATAGAGACAGCCTGACACCCCGGTATTGGGTGCTGGCTCTCCTGCACAGTGTATACCGACGGCCTGACAACCTGCTATTAGGTGCTGGCTCTCCTGCATGGTGTTTACAGACGGCCTGACACCCCTCTGTTGGGTGCTGGCTCTTCTGCACTGTGTATACAGACGGCCTGACACCCCACTATTAGGAGCTGGCTCTCCTGCATGGTGTTTACAGACGGCCTGACACCCCTCTGTTGGGTGCTGGCTCTTCTGCACTGTGTATACAGACGGCCTTACACCCCGCTATTAGGTGCTGGCTCTCCTGCATGGTATTTAGAGACGGCCTGACACCCCTCTGTTGGGTGCTGGCTCTTCTGCACTGTGTATACAGACGGCCTTACACACCACTATTAGGTGCTGGCTCTCCTGCATGGTGTTTACAGACGGCCTGACACCCCACTGTTGGGTGCTGGCTCTTCTGCACTGTGTATACAGACGGCCTGACACCCCGCTATTAGGTGCTGGCTCTCCTGCATGGTGTTTACAGACGGCCTGACACCCCACTGTTGGGTGCTGGCTCTTCTGCACTGTGTATACAGACGGCCTGACACCCTGCTATTAGGTGCTGGCTCTCCTGCATGGTGTTTACAGACGGCCTGACACCCCTCTGTTGGGTGCTGGCTCTTCTGCACTGTGTATACAGACGGCCTTACACCCCGCTATTAGGTGCTGGCTCTCCTGCATGGTGTTTACAGACGGCCTGACACCCCTCTGTTGGGTGCTGGCTCTTCTGCACTGTGTATACAGACGGCCTTACACCCCGCTATTAGGTGCTGGCTCTCCTGCATGGTGTTTACAGACGGCCTGACACCCCCCTGTTGGGTGCTGGCTCTTCTGCACTGTGTATACAGACGGCCTTACACCCCGCTATTAGGTGCTGGCTCTCCTGCATGGTGTTTACAGACGGCCTGACACCCCTCTGTTGGGTGCTGGCTCTTCTGCACTGTGTATACAGACGGCCTTACACCCCTATATAAGGTGTCTGCTCTCCTGCACCCAGTAATAATAAATATGCATATATGTCATGAACATATTATCGCGCCTCATTCTTTTTTTATCAGGTGGGCCTTCTCCACAAATGAAATGCGATGTCACCAGACAAGCCAACTACATCTCTGGGCTTCTGTGAGGTCATCTTTACTACAGCATATACTGAAGATGGGACGGCAATAGCAGCTGACCCACAACAGGTAATGACGCGCGATAATACCTTCCTGGCACACATGCATATTTATTAAATCTGTATGTTTGCTAAAGACTGTCATTTGTACAGTATTGTTATAGCTGGCCTGACACCCCGGTATTGGGTGCTGGCTCTCCTGCACTGTGTATAGAGACAGCCTGACACCCCGGTATTGGGTGCTGGCTCTCCTGCACAGTGTATACCGACGGCCTGACAACCTGCTATTAGGTGCTGGCTCTCCTGCATGGTGTTTACAGACGGCCTGACACCCCTCTGTTGGGTGCTGGCTCTTCTGCACTGTGTATACAGACGGCCTGACACCCCACTATTAGGAGCTGGCTCTCCTGCATGGTGTTTACAGACGGCCTGACACCCCTCTGTTGGGTGCTGGCTCTTCTGCACTGTGTATACAGACGGCCTTACACCCCGCTATTAGGTGCTGGCTCTCCTGCATGGTATTTAGAGACGGCCTGACACCCCTCTGTTGGGTGCTGGCTCTTCTGCACTGTGTATACAGACGGCCTTACACACCACTATTAGGTGCTGGCTCTCCTGCATGGTGTTTACAGACGGCCTGACACCCCACTGTTGGGTGCTGGCTCTTCTGCACTGTGTATACAGACGGCCTGACACCCCGCTATTAGGTGCTGGCTCTCCTGCATGGTGTTTACAGACGGCCTGACACCCCGCTATTAGGTGCTGGCTCTCCTGCATGGTGTTTACAGACGGCCTGACACCCCTTTGTTGGGTGCTGGCTCTTCTGCACTGTGTATACAGACGGCCTTACACCCCGCTATTAGGTGCTGGCTCTCCTGCATGGTGTTTACAGACGGCCTGACACCCCCCTGTTGGGTGCTGGCTCTTCTGCACTGTGTATACAGACGGCCTTACACACCGCTATTAGGTGCTGGCTCTCCTGCATGGTGTTTACAGACGGCCTGACACCCCTCTGTTGGGTGCTGGCTCTTCTGCACTGTGTATACAGACGGCCTTACACCCCTATATAAGGTGTCTGCTCTCCTGCACCCTGTAATAATAAATATGCATATATGTCATGAACATATTATCGCGCCTCATTCTTTTTTTATCAGGTGGGCCTTCTCTACAAATGAATTGCGATGTCACCAATCAAGCCAACTACATCTCTGGGCTTCTGTGAGGTCATCTTTACTACAGCATATACTGAAGATGGGACGGCAATAGCAGCTGACCCACAACAGGTAATGACGTGCGATAATACCTTCCTGGCACACATGCATATTTATTAAATCTGTATGTTTGCTAAAGACTGTCATTTGTACAGTATTGTTATAGCCGGCCTGACACCCCGGTATTGGGTGCTGGCTCTCCTGCACTGTGTATAGAGACAGCCTGACACCCCGGTATTGGGTGCTGGCTCTCCTGCACAGTGTATACAGACGGCCTGACATCCCGCTATTAGGTGCTGGCTCTCCTGCATGGTGTTTACAGACGGGCTGACACCCCTCTGTTGGGTGCTGGCTCTTCTGCACTGTGTATACAGACGGCCTGACACCCCGCTATTAGGTGCTGGCTCTCCTGCATGGTGTTTACAGACGGCCTGACACCCCTCTATTGGGTGCTGGCTCTTCTGCACTGTGTATACAGACGGCCTTACACCCCGCTATTAGGTGCTGGCTCTCCTGCATGGTGTTTACAGACGGCCTGACACCCCTCTGTTGGGTGCTGGCTCTTCTGCACTGTGTATACAGACGGCCTTACACCCCGCTATTAGGTGCTGGCTCTCCTGCATGGTGTTTACAGACGGCCTGACACCCCACTGTTGGGTGCTGGCTCTTCTGCACTGTGTATACAGACGGCCTGACACCCTGCTATTAGGTGCTGGCTCTCCTGCATGGTGTTTACAGACGGCCTGACACCCCTCTGTTGGGTGCTGGCTCTTCTGCACTGTGTATACAGACGGCCTTACACCCCGCTATTAGGTGCTGGCTCTCCTGCATGGTGTTTACAGACGGCCTGACACCCCCCTGTTGGGTACTGGCTCTTCTGCACTGAGTATACAGACGGCCTTACACACCGCTATTAGGTGCTTGCTCTCCTGCATGGTGTTTACAGACGGCCTGACACCCCTCTCTTGGGTGCTGGCTCTTCTGCACTGTGTATACAGACGGCCTTACACCCCTATATAAGGTGTCTGCTCTCCTGCACCCAGTAATAATAAATATGCATATATGTCATGAACATATTATCGCGCCTCATTCTTTTTTTATCAGGTGGGCCTTCTACAAAAATGAATTGCGATGTCACCAGACAAGCCAACTACATCTCTGGGCTTCTGTGAGGTCATCTTTACTACAGCATATACTGAAGATGGGACGGCAATAGCAGCTGACCCACAACAGGTAATGACGCGCGATAATACCTTCCTGGCACACGTGCATATTTATTAAATCTGTATGTTTGCTAAAGACTGTCATTTGTACAGTATTGTTATAGCCGGCCTGACACCCCGGTATTGGGTGCTGGCTCTCCTGCACTGTGTATAGAGACAGCCTGACACCCCGGTATTGGGTGCTGGCTCTCCTGCACAGTGTATACAGACGGCCTGACATCCCGCTATTAGGTGCTGGCTCTGCTGCATGGTGTTTACAGACGGCCTGACACCCCTCTGTTGGGTGCTGGCTCTTCTGCACTGTGTATACAGACGGCCTTACACCCCGCTATTAGGTGCTGGCTCTCCTGCATGGTGTTTACAGACGGCCTGACACCCCTCTGTTGGGTGCTGGCTCTTCTGCACTGTGTATACAGACGGCCTTACACCCCGCTATTAGGTGCTGGCTCTCCTGCATGGTGTTTACAGACGGCCTGACACCCCACTGTTGGGTGCTGGCTCTTCTGCACTGTGTATACAGACGGCCTGACACCCTGCTATTAGGTGCTGGCTCTCCTGCATGGTGTTTACAGACGGCCTGACACCCCTCTGTTGGGTGCTGGCTCTTCTGCACTGTGTATACAGACGGCCTTACACCCCGCTATTAGGTGCTGGCTCTCCTGCATGGTGTTTACAGACGGCCTGACACCCCCCTGTTGGGTACTGGCTCTTCTGCACTGAGTATACAGACGGCCTTACACACCGCTATTAGGTGCTTGCTCTCCTGCATGGTGTTTACAGACGGCCTGACACCCCTCTCTTGGGTGCTGGCTCTTCTGCACTGTGTATACAGACGGCCTTACACCCCTATATAAGGTGTCTGCTCTCCTGCACCCAGTAATAATAAATATGCATATATGTCATGAACATATTATCGCGCCTCATTCTTTTTTTATCATGTGGGCCTTCTACAAAAATGAATTGCGATGTCACCAGACAAGCCAACTACATCTCTGGGCTTCTGTGAGGTCATCTTTACTACAGCATATACTGAAGATGGGACGGCAATAGCAGCTGACCCACAACAGGTAATGACGCGCGATAATACCTTCCTGGCACACGTGCATATTTATTAAATCTGTATGTTTGCTAAAGACTGTCATTTGTACAGTATTGTTATAGCCGGCCTGACACCCCGGTATTGGGTGCTGGCTCTCCTGCACTGTGTATAGAGACAGCCTGACACCCCGGTATTGGGTGCTGGCTCTCCTGCACAGTGTATACAGACGGCCTGACATCCCGCTATTAGGTGCTGGCTCTGCTGCATGGTGTTTACAGACGGCCTGACACCCCTCTGTTGGGTGCTGGCTCTTCTGCACTGTGTATACAGACGGCCTGACACCCCGCTATTAGGTGCTGGCTCTCCTGCATGGTGTTTACAGACGGCCTGACACCCCTCTGTTGGGTGCTGGCTCTTCTGCACTGTGTATACAGATGGCCTTACACCCCGCTATTAGGTGCTGGCTCTCCTGCATGGTGTTTACAGACGGCCTGACACCCCTCTGTTGGGTGCTGGCTCTTCTGCACTGTGTATACAGACGGCCTTACACCCCGCTATTAGGTGCTGGCTCTCCTGCATGGTGTTTACAGACGGCCTGACACCCCACTGTTGGGTGCTGGCTCTTCTGCACTGTGTATACAGACGGCCTGACACCCTGCTATTAGGTGCTGGCTCTCCTGCATGGTGTTGACAGACGGCCTGACACCCCTCTGTTGGGTGCTGGCTCTTCTGCACTGTGTATACAGACGGCCTTACACCCCGCTATTAGGTGCTGGCTCTCCTGCATGGTGTTTACAGACGGCCTGACACCCCTCTGTTGGGTGCTGGCTCTTCTGCACTGTGTATACAGACGGCCTTACATCCCGCTATTAGGTGCTGGCTCTCCTGCATGGTGTTTACAGACGGCCTGACACCCCCCTGTTGCGTGCTGGCTCTTCTGCACTGTGTATACAGACGGCCTTACACCCCGCTATTAGGTGCTGGCTCTCCTGCATGGTGTTTACAGACGGCCTGACACCCCTCTGTTGGGTGCTGGCTCTTCTGCACTGTGTATACAGACGGCCTTACACCCCTATATAAGGTGTCTGCTCTCCTGCACCCAGTAATAATAAATATGCATATATGTCATGAACATATTATCGCGCCTCATTCTTTTTTTATCAGGTGGGCCTTCTCCACAAATGAATTGCGATGTCAACAGACAAGCCAACTACATCTCTGGGCTTCTGTGAGGTCATCTTTACTACAGCATATACTGAAGATGGGACGGCAATAGCAGCTGACCCACAACAGGTAATGACGCGCGATAATACCTTCCTGGCACACATGCATATTTATTAAATCTGTATGTTGCTAAAGACTGTCATTTGTACAGTATTGTTATAGCCGGCCTGACACCCCGGTATTGGGTGCTGGCTCTCCTGCACTGTGTATAGAGACAGCCTGACACCCCGGTATTGGGTGCTGGCTCTCCTGCACAGTGTATACAGATGGCCTGACAACCCGCTATTAGGTGCTGGCTCTCCTGCATGGTGTTTACAGACGGCCTGACACCCCTCTTTTGGGTGCTGGCTCTTCTGCACTGTGTATACAGACGGCCTGACACCCCACTATTAGGAGCTGGCTCTCCTGCATGGTGTTTACAGACGGCCTGACACCCCTCTGTTGGGTGCTGGCTCTTCTGCACTGTGTATACAGACGGCCTTACACACCACTATTAGGTGCTGGCTCTCCTGCATGGTGTTTACAGACGGCCTGACACCCCACTGTTGGGTGCTGGCTCTTCTGCACTGTGTATACAGACGGCCTGACACCCCGCTATTAGGTGCTGGCTCTCCTGCATGGTGTTTACAGACGGCCTGACACCCCGCTATTAGGTGCTGGCTCTCCTGCATGGTGTTTACAGACGGCCTGACACCCCGCTATTAGGTGCTGGCTCTCCTGCATGGTGTTTACAGACGGCCTGACACCCCTTTGTTGGGTGCTGGCTCTTCTGCACTGTGTATACAGACGGCCTTACACCCCGCTATTAGGTGCTGGCTCTCCTGCATGGTGTTTACAGACGGCCTGACACCCCCCTGTTGGGTGCTGGCTCTTCTGCACTGTGTATACAGACGGCCTTATACACCGCTATTAGGTGCTGGCTCTCCTGCATGGTGTTTACAGACGGCCTGACACCCCACTGTTGGGTGCTGGCTCTTCTGCACTGTGTATACAGACGGCCTGACACCCTGCTATTAGGTGCTGGCTCTCCTGCATGGTGTTTACAGACGGCCTGACACCCCTCTGTTGGGTGCTGGCTCTTCTGCACTGTGTATACAGACGGCCTTACACCCCGCTATTAGGTGCTGGCTCTCCTGCATGGTGTTTACAGACGGCCTGACACCCCCCTGTTGGGTACTGGCTCTTCTGCACTGAGTATACAGACGGCCTTACACACCGCTATTAGGTGCTTGCTCTCCTGCATGGTGTTTACAGACGGCCTGACACCCCTCTCTTGGGTGCTGGCTCTTCTGCACTGTGTATACAGACGGCCTTACACCCCTATATAAGGTGTCTGCTCTCCTGCACCCAGTAATAATAAATATGCATATATGTCATGAACATATTATCGCGCCTCATTCTTTTTTTATCAGGTGGGCCTTCTACAAAAATGAATTGCGATGTCACCAGACAAGCCAACTACATCTCTGGGCTTCTGTGAGGTCATCTTTACTACAGCATATACTGAAGATGGGACGGCAATAGCAGCTGACCCACAACAGGTAATGACGCGCGATAATACCTTCCTGGCACACGTGCATATTTATTAAATCTGTATGTTTGCTAAAGACTGTCATTTGTACAGTATTGTTATAGCCGGCCTGACACCCCGGTATTGGGTGCTGGCTCTCCTGCACTGTGTATAGAGACAGCCTGACACCCCGGTATTGGGTGCTGGCTCTCCTGCACAGTGTATACAGACGGCCTGACATCCCGCTATTAGGTGCTGGCTCTGCTGCATGGTGTTTACAGACGGCCTGACACCCCTCTGTTGGGTGCTGGCTCTTCTGCACTGTGTATACAGACGGCCTGACACCCCGCTATTAGGTGCTGGCTCTCCTGCATGGTGTTTACAGACGGCCTGACACCCCTCTGTTGGGTGCTGGCTCTTCTGCACTGTGTATACAGATGGCCTTACACCCCGCTATTAGGTGCTGGCTCTCCTGCATGGTGTTTACAGACGGCCTGACACCCCTCTGTTGGGTGCTGGCTCTTCTGCACTGTGTATACAGACGGCCTTACACCCCGCTATTAGGTGCTGGCTCTCCTGCATGGTGTTTACAGACGGCCTGACACCCCACTGTTGGGTGCTGGCTCTTCTGCACTGTGTATACAGACGGCCTGACACCCTGCTATTAGGTGCTGGCTCTCCTGCATGGTGTTGACAGACGGCCTGACACCCCTCTGTTGGGTGCTGGCTCTTCTGCACTGTGTATACAGACGGCCTTACACCCCGCTATTAGGTGCTGGCTCTCCTGCATGGTGTTTACAGACGGCCTGACACCCCTCTGTTGGGTGCTGGCTCTTCTGCACTGTGTATACAGACGGCCTTACACCCCGCTATTAGGTGCTGGCTCTCCTGCATGGTGTTTACAGACGGCCTGACACCCCCCTGTTGGGTGCTGGCTCTTCTGCACTGTGTATACAGACGGCCTTACACCCCGCTATTAGGTGCTGGCTCTCCTGCATGGTGTTTACAGACGGCCTGACACCCCTCTGTTGGGTGCTGGCTCTTCTGCACTGTGTATACAGACGGCCTTACACCCCTATATAAGGTGTCTGCTCTCCTGCACCCAGTAATAATAAATATGCATATATGTCATGAACATATTATCGCGCCTCATTCTTTTTTTATCAGGTGGGCCTTCTCCACAAATGAATTGCGATGTCACCAGACAAGCCAACTACATCTCTGGGCTTCTGTGAGGTCATCTTTACTACAGCATATACTGAAGATGGGACGGCAATAGCAGCTGACCCACAACAGGTAATGACGCGCGATAATACCTTCCTGGCACACATGCATATTTATTAAATCTGTATGTTTGCTAAAGACTGTCATTTGTACAGTATTGTTATAGCCGGCCTGACACCCCGATATTGGGTGCTGGCTCTCCTGCACTGTGTATAGAGACAGCCTGACACCCCGGTATTGGGTGCTGGCTCTCCTGCACAGTGTATACCGACGGCCTGACAACCTGCTATTAGGTGCTGGCTCTCCTGCATGGTGTTTACAGACGGCCTGACACCCCTCTGTTGGGTGCTGGCTCTTCTGCACTGTGTATACAGACGGCCTGACACCCCACTATTAGGAGCTGGCTCTCCTGCATGGTGTTTACAGACGGCCTGACACCCCTCTGTTGGGTGCTGGCTCTTCTGCACTGTGTATACAGACGGCCTTACACCCCGCTATTAGGTGCTGGCTCTCCTGCATGGTATTTAGAGACGGCCTGACACCCCTCTGTTGGGTGCTGGCTCTTCTGCACTGTGTATACAGACGGCCTTACACACCACTATTAGGTGCTGGCTCTCCTGCATGGTGTTTACAGACGGCCTGACACCCCACTGTTGGGTGCTGGCTCTTCTGCACTGTGTATACAGACGGCCTGACACCCCGCTATTAGGTGCTGGCTCTCCTGCATGGTGTTTACAGACGGCCTGACACCCCACTGTTGGGTGCTGGCTCTTCTGCACTGTGTATACAGACGGCCTGACACCCTGCTATTAGGTGCTGGCTCTCCTGCATGGTGTTTACAGACGGCCTGACACCCCTCTGTTGGGTGCTGGCTCTTCTGCACTGTGTATACAGACGGCCTTACACCCCGCTATTAGGTGCTGGCTCTCCTGCATGGTGTTTACAGACGGCCTGACACCCCTCTGTTGGGTGCTGGCTCTTCTGCACTGTGTATACAGACGGCCTTACACCCCGCTATTAGGTGCTGGCTCTCCTGCATGGTGTTTACAGACGGCCTGACACCCCCCTGTTGGGTGCTGGCTCTTCTGCACTGTGTATACAGACGGCCTTACACCCCGCTATTAGGTGCTGGCTCTCCTGCATGGTGTTTACAGACGGCCTGACACCCCTCTGTTGGGTGCTGGCTCTTCTGCACTGTGTATACAGACGGCCTTACACCCCTATATAAGGTGTCTGCTCTCCTGCACCCAGTAATAATAAATATGCATATATGTCATGAACATATTATCGCGCCTCATTCTTTTTTTATCAGGTGGGCCTTCTCCACAAATGAAATGCGATGTCACCAGACAAGCCAACTACATCTCTGGGCTTCTGTGAGGTCATCTTTACTACAGCATATACTGAAGATGGGACGGCAATAGCAGCTGACCCACAACAGGTAATGACGCGCGATAATACCTTCCTGGCACACATGCATATTTATTAAATCTGTATGTTTGCTAAAGACTGTCATTTGTACAGTATTGTTATAGCTGGCCTGACACCCCGGTATTGGGTGCTGGCTCTCCTGCACTGTGTATAGAGACAGCCTGACACCCCGGTATTGGGTGCTGGCTCTCCTGCACAGTGTATACCGACGGCCTGACAACCTGCTATTAGGTGCTGGCTCTCCTGCATGGTGTTTACAGACGGCCTGACACCCCTCTGTTGGGTGCTGGCTCTTCTGCACTGTGTATACAGACGGCCTGACACCCCACTATTAGGAGCTGGCTCTCCTGCATGGTGTTTACAGACGGCCTGACACCCCTCTGTTGGGTGCTGGCTCTTCTGCACTGTGTATACAGACGGCCTTACACCCCGCTATTAGGTGCTGGCTCTCCTGCATGGTATTTAGAGACGGCCTGACACCCCTCTGTTGGGTGCTGGCTCTTCTGCACTGTGTATACAGACGGCCTTACACACCACTATTAGGTGCTGGCTCTCCTGCATGGTGTTTACAGACGGCCTGACACCCCACTGTTGGGTGCTGGCTCTTCTGCACTGTGTATACAGACGGCCTGACACCCCGCTATTAGGTGCTGGCTCTCCTGCATGGTGTTTACAGACGGCCTGACACCCCGCTATTAGGTGCTGGCTCTCCTGCATGGTGTTTACAGACGGCCTGACACCCCTTTGTTGGGTGCTGGCTCTTCTGCACTGTGTATACAGACGGCCTTACACCCCGCTATTAGGTGCTGGCTCTCCTGCATGGTGTTTACAGACGGCCTGACACCCCCCTGTTGGGTGCTGGCTCTTCTGCACTGTGTATACAGACGGCCTTACACACCGCTATTAGGTGCTGGCTCTCCTGCATGGTGTTTACAGACGGCCTGACACCCCTCTGTTGGGTGCTGGCTCTTCTGCACTGTGTATACAGACGGCCTTACACCCCTATATAAGGTGTCTGCTCTCCTGCACCCTGTAATAATAAATATGCATATATGTCATGAACATATTATCGCGCCTCATTCTTTTTTTATCAGGTGGGCCTTCTCTACAAATGAATTGCGATGTCACCAATCAAGCCAACTACATCTCTGGGCTTCTGTGAGGTCATCTTTACTACAGCATATACTGAAGATGGGACGGCAATAGCAGCTGACCCACAACAGGTAATGACGTGCGATAATACCTTCCTGGCACACATGCATATTTATTAAATCTGTATGTTTGCTAAAGACTGTCATTTGTACAGTATTGTTATAGCCGGCCTGACACCCCGGTATTGGGTGCTGGCTCTCCTGCACTGTGTATAGAGACAGCCTGACACCCCGGTATTGGGTGCTGGCTCTCCTGCACAGTGTATACAGACGGCCTGACATCCCGCTATTAGGTGCTGGCTCTCCTGCATGGTGTTTACAGACGGGCTGACACCCCTCTGTTGGGTGCTGGCTCTTCTGCACTGTGTATACAGACGGCCTGACACCCCGCTATTAGGTGCTGGCTCTCCTGCATGGTGTTTACAGACGGCCTGACACCCCTCTATTGGGTGCTGGCTCTTCTGCACTGTGTATACAGACGGCCTTACACCCCGCTATTAGGTGCTGGCTCTCCTGCATGGTGTTTACAGACGGCCTGACACCCCTCTGTTGGGTGCTGGCTCTTCTGCACTGTGTATACAGACGGCCTTACACCCCGCTATTAGGTGCTGGCTCTCCTGCATGGTGTTTACAGACGGCCTGACACCCCACTGTTGGGTGCTGGCTCTTCTGCACTGTGTATACAGACGGCCTGACACCCTGCTATTAGGTGCTGGCTCTCCTGCATGGTGTTTACAGACGGCCTGACACCCCTCTGTTGGGTGCTGGCTCTTCTGCACTGTGTATACAGACGGCCTTACACCCCGCTATTAGGTGCTGGCTCTCCTGCATGGTGTTTACAGACGGCCTGACACCCCCCTGTTGGGTACTGGCTCTTCTGCACTGAGTATACAGACGGCCTTACACACCGCTATTAGGTGCTTGCTCTCCTGCATGGTGTTTACAGACGGCCTGACACCCCTCTCTTGGGTGCTGGCTCTTCTGCACTGTGTATACAGACGGCCTTACACCCCTATATAAGGTGTCTGCTCTCCTGCACCCAGTAATAATAAATATGCATATATGTCATGAACATATTATCGCGCCTCATTCTTTTTTTATCAGGTGGGCCTTCTACAAAAATGAATTGCGATGTCACCAGACAAGCCAACTACATCTCTGGGCTTCTGTGAGGTCATCTTTACTACAGCATATACTGAAGATGGGACGGCAATAGCAGCTGACCCACAACAGGTAATGACGCGCGATAATACCTTCCTGGCACACGTGCATATTTATTAAATCTGTATGTTTGCTAAAGACTGTCATTTGTACAGTATTGTTATAGCCGGCCTGACACCCCGGTATTGGGTGCTGGCTCTCCTGCACTGTGTATAGAGACAGCCTGACACCCCGGTATTGGGTGCTGGCTCTCCTGCACAGTGTATACAGACGGCCTGACATCCCGCTATTAGGTGCTGGCTCTGCTGCATGGTGTTTACAGACGGCCTGACACCCCTCTGTTGGGTGCTGGCTCTTCTGCACTGTGTATACAGACGGCCTTACACCCCGCTATTAGGTGCTGGCTCTCCTGCATGGTGTTTACAGACGGCCTGACACCCCTCTGTTGGGTGCTGGCTCTTCTGCACTGTGTATACAGACGGCCTTACACCCCGCTATTAGGTGCTGGCTCTCCTGCATGGTGTTTACAGACGGCCTGACACCCCACTGTTGGGTGCTGGCTCTTCTGCACTGTGTATACAGACGGCCTGACACCCTGCTATTAGGTGCTGGCTCTCCTGCATGGTGTTTACAGACGGCCTGACACCCCTCTGTTGGGTGCTGGCTCTTCTGCACTGTGTATACAGACGGCCTTACACCCCGCTATTAGGTGCTGGCTCTCCTGCATGGTGTTTACAGACGGCCTGACACCCCCCTGTTGGGTACTGGCTCTTCTGCACTGAGTATACAGACGGCCTTACACACCGCTATTAGGTGCTTGCTCTCCTGCATGGTGTTTACAGACGGCCTGACACCCCTCTCTTGGGTGCTGGCTCTTCTGCACTGTGTATACAGACGGCCTTACACCCCTATATAAGGTGTCTGCTCTCCTGCACCCAGTAATAATAAATATGCATATATGTCATGAACATATTATCGCGCCTCATTCTTTTTTTATCAGGTGGGCCTTCTACAAAAATGAATTGCGATGTCACCAGACAAGCCAACTACATCTCTGGGCTTCTGTGAGGTCATCTTTACTACAGCATATACTGAAGATGGGACGGCAATAGCAGCTGACCCACAACAGGTAATGACGCGCGATAATACCTTCCTGGCACACGTGCATATTTATTAAATCTGTATGTTTGCTAAAGACTGTCATTTGTACAGTATTGTTATAGCCGGCCTGACACCCCGGTATTGGGTGCTGGCTCTCCTGCACTGTGTATAGAGACAGCCTGACACCCCGGTATTGGGTGCTGGCTCTCCTGCACAGTGTATACAGACGGCCTGACATCCCGCTATTAGGTGCTGGCTCTGCTGCATGGTGTTTACAGACGGCCTGACACCCCTCTGTTGGGTGCTGGCTCTTCTGCACTGTGTATACAGACGGCCTGACACCCCGCTATTAGGTGCTGGCTCTCCTGCATGGTGTTTACAGACGGCCTGACACCCCTCTGTTGGGTGCTGGCTCTTCTGCACTGTGTATACAGATGGCCTTACACCCCGCTATTAGGTGCTGGCTCTCCTGCATGGTGTTTACAGACGGCCTGACACCCCTCTGTTGGGTGCTGGCTCTTCTGCACTGTGTATACAGACGGCCTTACACCCCGCTATTAGGTGCTGGCTCTCCTGCATGGTGTTTACAGACGGCCTGACACCCCACTGTTGGGTGCTGGCTCTTCTGCACTGTGTATACAGACGGCCTGACACCCTGCTATTAGGTGCTGGCTCTCCTGCATGGTGTTGACAGACGGCCTGACACCCCTCTGTTGGGTGCTGGCTCTTCTGCACTGTGTATACAGACGGCCTTACACCCCGCTATTAGGTGCTGGCTCTCCTGCATGGTGTTTACAGACGGCCTGACACCCCTCTGTTGGGTGCTGGCTCTTCTGCACTGTGTATACAGACGGCCTTACATCCCGCTATTAGGTGCTGGCTCTCCTGCATGGTGTTTACAGACGGCCTGACACCCCCCTGTTGCGTGCTGGCTCTTCTGCACTGTGTATACAGACGGCCTTACACCCCGCTATTAGGTGCTGGCTCTCCTGCATGGTGTTTACAGACGGCCTGACACCCCTCTGTTGGGTGCTGGCTCTTCTGCACTGTGTATACAGACGGCCTTACACCCCTATATAAGGTGTCTGCTCTCCTGCACCCAGTAATAATAAATATGCATATATGTCATGAACATATTATCGCGCCTTATTCTTTTTTTATCAGGTGGGCCTTCTCCACAAATGAATTGCGATGTCAACAGACAAGCCAACTACATCTCTGGGCTTCTGTGAGGTCATCTTTACTACAGCATATACTGAAGATGGGACGGCAATAGCAGCTGACCCACAACAGGTAATGACGCGCGATAATACCTTCCTGGCACACATGCATATTTATTAAATCTGTATGTTGCTAAAGACTGTCATTTGTACAGTATTGTTATAGCCGGCCTGACACCCCGGTATTGGGTGCTGGCTCTCCTGCACTGTGTATAGAGACAGCCTGACACCCCGGTATTGGGTGCTGGCTCTCCTGCACAGTGTATACAGATGGCCTGACAACCCGCTATTAGGTGCTGGCTCTCCTGCATGGTGTTTACAGACGGCCTGACACCCCTCTTTTGGGTGCTGGCTCTTCTGCACTGTGTATACAGACGGCCTGACACCCCACTATTAGGAGCTGGCTCTCCTGCATGGTGTTTACAGACGGCCTGACACCCCTCTGTTGGGTGCTGGCTCTTCTGCACTGTGTATACAGACGGCCTTACACACCACTATTAGGTGCTGGCTCTCCTGCATGGTGTTTACAGACGGCCTGACACCCCACTGTTGGGTGCTGGCTCTTCTGCACTGTGTATACAGACGGCCTGACACCCCGCTATTAGGTGCTGGCTCTCCTGCATGGTGTTTACAGACGGCCTGACACCCCGCTATTAGGTGCTGGCTCTCCTGCATGGTGTTTACAGACGGCCTGACACCCCGCTATTAGGTGCTGGCTCTCCTGCATGGTGTTTACAGACGGCCTGACACCCCTTTGTTGGGTGCTGGCTCTTCTGCACTGTGTATACAGACGGCCTTACACCCCGCTATTAGGTGCTGGCTCTCCTGCATGGTGTTTACAGACGGCCTGACACCCCCCTGTTGGGTGCTGGCTCTTCTGCACTGTGTATACAGACGGCCTTATACACCGCTATTAGGTGCTGGCTCTCCTGCATGGTGTTTACAGACGGCCTGACACCCCACTGTTGGGTGCTGGCTCTTCTGCACTGTGTATACAGACGGCCTGACACCCTGCTATTAGGTGCTGGCTCTCCTGCATGGTGTTTACAGACGGCCTGACACCCCTCTGTTGGGTGCTGGCTCTTCTGCACTGTGTATACAGACGGCCTTACACCCCGCTATTAGGTGCTGGCTCTCCTGCATGGTGTTTACAGACGGCCTGACACCCCCCTGTTGGGTACTGGCTCTTCTGCACTGAGTATACAGACGGCCTTACACACCGCTATTAGGTGCTTGCTCTCCTGCATGGTGTTTACAGACGGCCTGACACCCCTCTCTTGGGTGCTGGCTCTTCTGCACTGTGTATACAGACGGCCTTACACCCCTATATAAGGTGTCTGCTCTCCTGCACCCAGTAATAATAAATATGCATATATGTCATGAACATATTATCGCGCCTCATTCTTTTTTTATCAGGTGGGCCTTCTACAAAAATGAATTGCGATGTCACCAGACAAGCCAACTACATCTCTGGGCTTCTGTGAGGTCATCTTTACTACAGCATATACTGAAGATGGGACGGCAATAGCAGCTGACCCACAACAGGTAATGACGCGCGATAATACCTTCCTGGCACACGTGCATATTTATTAAATCTGTATGTTTGCTAAAGACTGTCATTTGTACAGTATTGTTATAGCCGGCCTGACACCCCGGTATTGGGTGCTGGCTCTCCTGCACTGTGTATAGAGACAGCCTGACACCCCGGTATTGGGTGCTGGCTCTCCTGCACAGTGTATACAGACGGCCTGACATCCCGCTATTAGGTGCTGGCTCTGCTGCATGGTGTTTACAGACGGCCTGACACCCCTCTGTTGGGTGCTGGCTCTTCTGCACTGTGTATACAGACGGCCTGACACCCCGCTATTAGGTGCTGGCTCTCCTGCATGGTGTTTACAGACGGCCTGACACCCCTCTGTTGGGTGCTGGCTCTTCTGCACTGTGTATACAGATGGCCTTACACCCCGCTATTAGGTGCTGGCTCTCCTGCATGGTGTTTACAGACGGCCTGACACCCCTCTGTTGGGTGCTGGCTCTTCTGCACTGTGTATACAGACGGCCTTACACCCCGCTATTAGGTGCTGGCTCTCCTGCATGGTGTTTACAGACGGCCTGACACCCCACTGTTGGGTGCTGGCTCTTCTGCACTGTGTATACAGACGGCCTGACACCCTGCTATTAGGTGCTGGCTCTCCTGCATGGTGTTGACAGACGGCCTGACACCCCTCTGTTGGGTGCTGGCTCTTCTGCACTGTGTATACAGACGGCCTTACACCCCGCTATTAGGTGCTGGCTCTCCTGCATGGTGTTTACAGACGGCCTGACACCCCTCTGTTGGGTGCTGGCTCTTCTGCACTGTGTATACAGACGGCCTTACATCCCGCTATTAGGTGCTGGCTCTCCTGCATGGTGTTTACAGACGGCCTGACACCCCCCTGTTGCGTGCTGGCTCTTCTGCACTGTGTATACAGACGGCCTTACACCCCGCTATTAGGTGCTGGCTCTCCTGCATGGTGTTTACAGACGGCCTGACACCCCTCTGTTGGGTGCTGGCTCTTCTGCACTGTGTATACAGACGGCCTTACACCCCTATATAAGGTGTCTGCTCTCCTGCACCCAGTAATAATAAATATGCATATATGTCATGAACATATTATCGCGCCTCATTCTTTTTTTATCAGGTGGGCCTTCTCCACAAATGAATTGCGATGTCACCAGACAAGCCAACTACATCTCTGGGCTTCTGTGAGGTCATCTTTACTACAGCATATACTGAAGATGGGACGGCAATAGCAGCTGACCCACAACAGGTAATGACGCGCGATAATACCTTCCTGGCACACATGCATATTTATTAAATCTGTATGTTTGCTAAAGACTGTCATTTGTACAGTATTGTTATAGCCGGCCTGACACCCCGGTATTGGGTGCTGGCTCTCCTGCACTGTGTATAGAGACAGCCTGACACCCCGGTATTGGGTGCTGGCTCTCCTGCACAGTGTATACAGACGGCCTGACATCCCGCTATTAGGTGCTGGCTCTCCTGCATGGTGTTTACAGACGGCCTGACACCCCTCTGTTGGGTGCTGGCTCTTCTGCACTGTGTATACAGACGGCCTGACACCCCGCTATTAGGTGCTGGCTCTCCTGCATGGTGTTTACAGACGGCCTGACACCCCTCTGTTGGGTGCTGGCTCTTCTGCACTGTGTATACAGATGGCCTTACACCCCGCTATTAGGTGCTGGCTCTCCTGCATGGTGTTTACAGACGGCCTGACACCCCTCTGTTGGGTGCTGGCTCTTCTGCACTGTGTATACAGACGGCCTTACACCCCGCTATTAGGTGCTGGCTCTCCTGCATGGTGTTTACAGACGGCCTGACACCCCACTGTTGGGTGCTGGCTCTTCTGCACTGTGTATACAGACGGCCTGACACCCTGCTATTAGGTGCTGGCTCTCCTGCATGGTGTTTACAGACGGCCTGACACCCCTCTGTTGGGTGCTGGCTCTTCTGCACTGTGTATACAGACGGCCTTACACCCCGCTATTAGGTGCTGGCTCTCCTGCATGGTGTTTACAGACGGCCTGACACCCCTCTGTTGGGTGCTGGCTCTTCTGCACTGTGTATACAGACGGCCTTACACCCCGCTATTAGGTGCTGGCTCTCCTGCATGGTGTTTACAGACGGCCTGACACCCCCCTGTTGGGTGCTGGCTCTTCTGCACTGTGTATACAGACGGCCTTACACCCCGCTATTAGGTGCTGGCTCTCCTGCATGGTGTTTACAGACGGCCTGACACCCCTCTGTTGGGTGCTGGCTCTTCTGCACTGTGTATACAGACGGCCTTACACCCCTATATAAGGTGTCTGCTCTCCTGCACCCAGTAATAATAAATATGCATATATGTCATGAACATATTATCGCGCCTCATTCTTTTTTTATCAGGTGGGCCTTCTCCACAAATGAATTGCGATGTCACCAGACAAGCCAACTACATCTCTGGGCTTCTGTGAGGTCATCTTTACTACAGCATATACTGAAGATGGGACGGCAATAGCAGCTGACCCACAACAGGTAATGACGCGCGATAATACCTTCCTGGCACACATGCATATTTATTAAATCTGTATGTTTGCTAAAGACTGTCATTTGTACAGTATTGTTATAGCCGGCCTGACACCCCGGTATTGGGTGCTGGCTCTCCTGCACTGTGTATAGAGACAGCCTGACACCCCGGTATTGGGTGCTGGCTCTCCTGCACAGTGTATACAGACGGCCTGACATCCCGCTATTAGGTGCTGGCTCTCCTGCATGGTGTTTACAGACGGCCTGACACCCCTCTGTTGGTTGCTGGCTCTTCTGCACTGTGTATACAGACGGCCTGACACCCCGCTATTAGGTGCTGGCTCTCCTGCATGGTGTTTACAGACGGCCTGACACCCCTCTGTTGGGTGCTGGCTCTTCTGCACTGTGTATACAGATGGCCTTACACCCCGCTATTAGGTGCTGGCTCTCCTGCATGGTGTTTACAGACGGCCTGACACCCCTCTGTTGGGTGCTGGCTCTTCTGCACTGTGTATACAGACGGCCTTACACCCCGCTATTAGGTGCTGGCTCTCCTGCATGGTGTTTACAGACGGCCTGACACCCCACTGTTGGGTGCTGGCTCTTCTGCACTGTGTATACAGACGGCCTGACACCCTGCTATTAGGTGCTGGCTCTCCTGCATGGTGTTTACAGACGGCCTGACACCCCTCTGTTGGGTGCTGGCTCTTCTGCACTGTGTATACAGACGGCCTTACACCCCGCTATTAGGTGCTGGCTCTCCTGCATGGTGTTTACAGACGGCCTGACACCCCTCTGTTGGGTGCTGGCTCTTCTGCACTGTGTATACAGACGGCCTTACACCCCGCTATTAGGTGCTGGCTCTCCTGCATGGTGTTTACAGACGGCCTGACACCCCCCTGTTGGGTGCTGGCTCTTCTGCACTGTGTATACAGACGGCCTTACACCCCGCTATTAGGTGCTGGCTCTCCTGCATGGTGTTTACAGACGGCCTGACACCCCTCTGTTGGGTGCTGGCTCTTCTGCACTGTGTATACAGACGGCCTTACACCCCTATATAAGGTGTCTGCTCTCCTGCACCCAGTAATAATAAATATGCATATATGTCATGAACATATTATCGCGCCTCATTCTTTTTTTATCAGGTGGGCCTTCTCCACAAATGAATTGCGATGTCACCAGACAAGCCAACTACATCTCTGGGCTTCTGTGAGGTCATCTTTACTACAGCATATACTGAAGATGGGACGGCAATAGCAGCTGACCCACAACAGGTAATGACGCGCGATAATACCTTCCTGGCACACATGCATATTTATTAAATCTGTATGTTTGCTAAAGACTGTCATTTGTACAGTATTGTTATAGCCTGCCTGACACCCCGGTATTGGGTGCTGGCTCTCCTGCACTGTGTATAGAGACAGCCTGACACCCCGGTATTGGGTGCTGGCTCTCCTGCACAGTGTATACAGACGGCCTGACATCCCGCTATTAGGTGCTGGCTCTCCTGCATGGTGTTTACAGACGGCCTGACACCCCTCTGTTGGGTGCTGGCTCTTCTGCACTGTGTATACAGACGGCCTGACATCCCGCTATTAGGTGCTGGCTCTCCTGCATGGTGTTTACAGACGGCCTGACACCCCTCTGTTGGGTGCTGGCTCTTCTGCACTGTGTATACAGACGGCCTTTCACCCCGCTATTAGGTGCTGGCTCTCCTGCATGGTGTTTACAGACGGCCTGACACCCCTCTGTTGGGTGCTGGCTCTTCTGCACTGTGTATACAGATGGCCTTACACCCCGCTATTAGGTGCTGGCTCTCCTGCATGGTGTTTACAGACGGCCTGACACCCCACTGTTGGGTGCTGGCTCTTCTGCACTGTGTATACAGACGGCCTGACACCCCGCTATTAGGTGCTGGCTCTCCTCCATGGTGTTTACAGACGGCCTGACATCCCTCTGTTGGGTGCTGGCTCTTCTGCACTGTGTATACAGACGGCCTTACATCCCGCTATTAGGTGCTGGCTCTCCTGCATGGTGTTTACAGACGGCCTGACACCCCTCTGTTGGGTGCTGGCTCTTCTGCACTGTGTATACAGACGGCCTTACACCCCGCTATTAGGTGCTGGCTCTCCTGCATGGTGTTTACAGACGGCCTGACACCCCACTGTTGGGTGCTGGCTCTTCTGCACTGTGTATACAGACGGCCTGACACCCCGCTATTAGGTGCTGGCTCTCCTGCATGGTGTTTACAGACGGCCTGACACCCCTCTGTTGGGTGCTGGCTCTTCTGCACTGTGTATACAGACGGCCTTACACCCCGCTATTAGGTGCTGGCTCTCCTGCATGGTGTTTACAGACGGCCTGACACCCCTCTGTTGGGTGCTGGCTCTTCTGCACTGTGTATACAGACAGCCTTACACCCCTATATAAGGTGTCTGCTCTCCTGCACCCAGTAATAATAAATATGCATATATGTCATGAACATATTATCGCGCCTCATTCTTTTTTTATCAGGTGGGCCTTCTTTACAAATGAATTGCGATGTCACCAGACAAGCCAACTACATCTCTGGGCTTCTGTGAGGTCATCTTTACTACAGCATATACTGAAGATGGGACGGCAATAGCAGCTGACCCACAACAGGTAATGACGCGCGATAATACCTTCCTGGCACACATGCATATTTATTAAATCTGTACTGTATGTTTGCTAAAGACTGTCATTTGTACAGTATTGTTATAGCCGGCCTGACACCCCGCTATTAGGTGCTGGCTCTCCTGCATGGTGTTTACAGACGGCCTGACACCCCTCTGTTGGGTGCTGGCTCTTCTGCACTGTTTATACAGACGGCCTTACACCCCGCTATTAGGTGCTGGCTCTCCTGCATGGAGTTTACAGACGGCCTGACACCCCTCTGTTGGGTGCTGGCTCTTCTGCACTGTGTATACAGACGGCCTTACACCCCGCTATTAGGTGCTGGCTCTCCTGCATGGTGTTTACAGACGGCCTGACACCCCTCTGTTGGGTGCTGGCTCTTCTGCACTGTGTATACAGACGGCCTTACACCCCGCTATTAGGTGCTGGCTCTCCTGCATGGTGTTTACAGACGGCCTGACACCCCCCTGTTGGGTGCTGGCTCTTCTGCACTGTGTATACAGACGGCCTTACACACCGCTATTAGGTGCTGGCTCTCCTGCATGGTGTTTACAGACGGCCTGACACCCCTCTGTTGGGTGCTGGCTCTTCTGCACTGTGTATACAGACGGCCTTACACCCCTATATAAGGTGTCTGCTCTCCTGCACCCAGTAATAATAAATATGCTAGATATGGGGGTGAGTGCTCGCGCTAAATACTCCTTGTGTCGAGGGGGCTGCTGGGCTGGAGTGGTCCAAACTCCTAGAGTATAATACGAAGGCAGGTGGGTAGCCTAGCGCTCACCTCTTGTGTAACACAATGATGTATGTAATGGGTATATAATGAACTGAGGAAGCGTGTTGTTCCTTTAAGAGGTTTATTGAATATACAAAAGATAATAAAATTGTTTAGTGTATCCCCTGTCTGGCCACCCAGAGGCTGCTGCACGATGGTAATACTTTGCAGACTGGATGGCAGGAGGGCTGGGACACTGCAGTGAGGAGGGTAATGGGGGGTGTTGCCTCTGTGTTAACCTCACACGGGGCAGGGTAGGTGAGGGGTAGGAGACAGTGGTAGAGCCGTGTCAGTTCACAAGGTACTAGATGGTATGTCCACTTGTGGGTACAGTCTTGCACTGATGAAAGGGGAGTACCGGAGGCTGAAGTTACTGATGGCGTGTCCGGTGATAGTCAGAAAGTCTATCCGTGAGGTCAAGGTGAGAGGATGAGTGTCATCGGGTGTTGGCGTCCCAAACCACCCGGTGATACACCCAAGTCTTACCCGATACCTGGACTCGTTGGTTGAGGTCCCACGCCGGAGGTCTTACAGGCTGATGGTACGGACTTGTGCAGGCGGCAGCAGTAGCACACTGCTCTACGGCGTCTTCCGTCACTTCCGGGTTCGGCTGGTGAGCGTGCGCCCGGAGTGTCAGAATCAGCCGGAGCTGTGCGGTCTCAACTCCTGTGACGGAGGAGACTAGAAGATGGAGTGTGGAGAGTGCAAGTATGTCCAACGCGTTTCGGCCGTTACCGGCCTTTTTCAAGGATACTTGTGATGCTTAGTGGAGTGGGTTAAGAACGGCGGCAGGTCCCGCCTCCACAACTTTGATTGGTGAAGTCAGCAGCCACTACGGTGCGTTGTAGCGACGTGGGGAGTGGGTGTGTCTGTGACACACTGCCTGGAATGCTGAATCGTCTTTGCTCAGTGTTTCATGAATCGCAGAGTGCATAATGTACAAGTATGAGGCTTGTGGTAAATAAATGTGCAGCTTTATCCTAAGTGCCCATTATGAAAGTCAATATTCAAGCCATTTGGTTGTAGGGTTTTTAGGGTGAAAATCCAATACAACTCCCTCTTGTTCAGTACTTCTAAATGATCTCCCCCCCTCCAATTAGTATTGGGTGACTCTATGGCTTGAAATGTGAGTCCCTTAGGGTTGGATCCATGAGATTCTAAAAAATGTAATGAGACACTATGTTTTCTGTAACCAATTTTAATGTTTCGGATGTGTTCATAAATCCTGGTTTTAAGGGGTCTGACCGTCCTCCCCACATACTCTAATCCACATGGGCATCTTAACAGGTAGATAACCCCTTTTGTTTCACATGACAGATGTTGTGTAAGTTTGTATGTGTCTGTAGTGGTACTAGAAGTCCAGCTGTCAATTCCTTTAGTTGTAATTTTTGTAAGGTTTTTGCAACCAGCACATTTGGTGCAAAAGTGGAAACCCTTTCTGTCTGTCAGTCTTGTCTGTATGAGTTCTTTGGGTTTAATATGATTTCTAACTAGTTTTTGTCTGAGATCCGGGGCTTTCCTAAAGATTAGTCTGGGTTTGTCTGTCAGATGCGTCTGCAATTGATGATCCTGTCTCAGAATGTGCCAATGTTTTTGTAAAATATTCTTCAGTTGTCCCGAGGATTGGTTGTATTGTGTAATAAATGTGACCTCTTGTTGTTCTGTTGGTATTGTTGATGGTTTGGTTGTCAATGTCTCGCTTCTATCCAGGTTTTCTATCTCATTGTATGCTTTATTGACTATGTCATGGTTGTATTTCTTCTCTATGAAAAAAAAAAAAATACACAGAGACCTCAAACCAAAAACCACTAAATCCCCACTGAAATCAAAAAAATCACAAATTGGGGGACACACACTCAACAAGCAGAAAACTCTCCTACAGAGGACCCAAGCATTTAAGACTAGCAAACCTGCCCTATACAAAAACACTGGACTGACATATCAACAACACATGTCCTTAATACACAGTACGAATACAAAACACATACCAGACTACGACAATCACAATATTGAACTGGATTCAGACCAAATCACTGACACCATCTCTAATACATCTTTCTCAATCCATGAAATTGAGGAAGAAGATAATTACAACGATCTTGCCAGACTCTCCTTTGATCAAGGCTGGGTCACTACACAAAGACAATACTGCATAGACCAAAATACGGTCGCACCTGACACAACCGCCAATCCAATAGTCACAACGACTGCAGACATCAACACAACAACCACAGTCCCCTCCTCCATCACAACAGAAAACTCATGGGCCGACAATTTTTTAGATACAGAGGCAGGCCGCAAGGCTTGCCTCCCAACAACAATCACTTCCAATCTAAGCAAAAAAAGACACATAGACCTAGAAGAGGATGCAGAGGAGGTGACACCAAAAAAACCAAAGAAACAAATAGAACCACTCAAGACACAATAGTAACTGAACCACTACAGACCCAGATATTTAATCTAAGTGACATCACACTTTCCAAAGACCAAGAAACATTGTTATCCAAAGGCCTCAAGTTTGCACCCACAAAAAAACCCGACAAATTCAACACATACTGTGATTTACAATCATTCACACGCAAATTATGTTTAAAAAAGTACTTTATGTCAAACCCCATCATCCGCAACAACCAAGACACTCCCAACAAATATCAACACACCAACCTCAAACCTAAGTCCACATTCAATCCCATTCATGTCAAAAGCCATCACATAAAGACTTTCGAGACAATGGTTACTGCAGATCTTGACAAACTCACTACAAAACGAGACAAGTATAACCCACACGACAATATTACCAACAAAGAAATAAAGGCACTGAAAGAATTAGAAACTAACAACAAACTCATCATTAAACCAGCAGATAAAGGGGGTGGGATTGTGGTCCTTAACCAGACAGACTACATCCAGGAATCCTTGAGGTTGCTGGGTGACACCAACACATACAGGACACTACCAGGGGATCCCACTTCCGACTTTAACATGAAACTGAACACCTTATTACAAAATGGGCTGGACACAGGCATTCTTAACAAATCAGAATACAACTTTCTCAAATCACAACACCCAAAAATACCTGTTTTCTATTATTTACCCAAAATTCATAAAGACATACATAACCCACCTGGCAGACCCATCATATCCGGTATTAACTCCATCTCTTCTAATCTGGCACAATATACGGACACCTTTCTACAAAACATAGTCAAAAGCCTCCCATCTCATCTCAAAGATACCACTGACATAATTAACACCCTGCAGACAATAGAATGGCATGACGATTACTGGCTGGCAACCAGTGACGTAACCTCTCTTTACACCATAATCAAACACAATGACGGAATACAGAGCACCCAACATTTTCTAGAACAGTCACAACAATTAGAAAAAGAACAGATACAGTTTATCATAGATTCCATCAACTTTATTTTAAATCACAACTACACTTGGTTTGACGGCACATTCTATCTCCAGACTACCGGGACCGCCATGGGATCAAAAGTGGCGCCCAGCTACGCTAATTTGTTCATGGGAAAGTGGGAGGAGGATTACATTTGGGGTGACCGTAGCTGGGCGTCAAATTTGATCCTGTGGCGACGTTACATCGACGACTGCATATTTATTTGGAAAGGCACACAAGACTCACTGACAGCTTTCATGGACTATCTCAATCACAATGACAGGAACATACAATTCACAACACAAATAAGTAAGCAATCAGTACAATTCCTCGATCTTGAAATTTTCATTGAATCTGACACCATACAAACCAAAACCTATCGCAAAAATGTTGACGTAAACAGTTTCATTCTGTACACAAGTGGGCATCATAGGCCCTGGTTAGACGGGATACCCAAGGGACAGTTCCGTCGTATCAAGCGTAACTGTTCCAAAACACAAGATTTCGAGATACAGGCACACCAACTAAGGGATCAGTTCATAGAGAAGAAATACAACCATGACATAGTCAATAAAGCATACAATGAGATAGAAAACCTGGATAGAAGCGAGACATTGACAACCAAACCATCAACAATACCAACAGAACAACAAGAGGTCACATTTATTACACAATACAACCAATCCTCGGGACAACTGAAGAATATTTTACAAAAACATTGGCACATTCTGAGACAGGATCATCAATTGCAGACGCATCTGACAGACAAACCCAGACTAATCTTTAGGAAAGCCCCGGATCTCAGACAAAAACTAGTTAGAAATCATATTAAACCCAAAGAACTCATACAGACAAGACTGACAGACAGAAAGGGTTTCCACTTTTGCACCAAATGTGCTGGTTGCAAAAACCTTACAAAAATTACAACTAAAGGAATTGACAGCTGGACTTCTAGTACCACTACAGACACATACAAACTTACACAACATCTGTCATGTGAAACAAAAGGGGTTATCTACCTGTTAAGATGCCCATGTGGATTAGAGTATGTGGGGAGGACGGTCAGACCCCTTAAAACCAGGATTTATGAACACATCCGAAACATTAAAATTGGTTACAGAAAACATAGTGTCTCATTACATTTTTTAGAATCTCATGGATCCAACCCTAAGGGACTCACATTTCAAGCCATAGAGTCACCCAATACTAATTGGAGGGGGGGAGATCATTTAGAAGTACTGAACAAGAGGGAGTTGTATTGGATTTTCACCCTAAAAACCCTACAACCAAATGGCTTGAATATTGACTTTCATAATGGGCACTTAGGATAAAGCTGCACATTTATTTACCACAAGCCTCATACTTGTACATTATGCACTCTGCGATTCATGAAACACTGAGCAAAGACGATTCAGCATTCCAGGCAGTGTGTCACAGACACACCCACTCCCCACGTCGCTACAACGCACCGTAGTGGCTGCTGACTTCACCAATCAAAGTTGTGGAGGCGGGACCTGCCGCCGTTCTTAACCCACTCCACTAAGCATCACAAGTATCCTTGAAAAAGGCCGGTAACGGCCGAAACGCGTTGGACATACTTGCACTCTCCACACTCCATCTTCTAGTCTCCTCCGTCACAGGAGTTGAGACCGCACAGCTCCGGCTGATTCTGACACTCCGGGCGCACGCTCACCAGCCGAACCCGGAAGTGACGGAAGACGCCGTAGAGCAGTGTGCTACTGCTGCCGCCTGCACAAGTCCGTACCATCAGCCTGTAAGACCTCCGGCGTGGGACCTCAACCAACGAGTCCAGGTATCGGGTAAGACTTGGGTGTATCACCGGGTGGTTTGGGACGCCAACACCCGATGACACTCATCCTCTCACCTTGACCTCACGGATAGACTTTCTGACTATCACCGGACACGCCATCAGTAACTTCAGCCTCCGGTACTCCCCTTTCATCAGTGCAAGACTGTACCCACAAGTGGACATACCATCTAGTACCTTGTGAACTGACACGGCTCTACCACTGTCTCCTACCCCTCACCTACCCTGCCCCGTGTGAGGTTAACACAGAGGCAACACCCCCCATTACCCTCCTCACTGCAGTGTCCCAGCCCTCCTGCCATCCAGTCTGCAAAGTATTACCATCGTGCAGCAGCCTCTGGGTGGCCAGACAGGGGATACACTGCACAATTTTATTATCTTTTGTATATTCAATAAACCTCTTAAAGGAACAACACGCTTCCTCAGTTCATTATATACCCATTACATACATCATTGTGTTACACAAGAGGTGAGCGCTAGGCTACCCACCTGCCTTCGTAATAATAAATATGCATATATGTCATGAACATATTATCGCGCCTTATTCTTTTTTTATCAGGTGGGCCTTCTACAAAAATGAATTGCGATGTCACCAGACAAGCCAACTACATCTCTGGGCTTCTGTGAGGTCATCTTTACTACAGCATATACTGAAGATGGGACGGCAATAGCAGCTGACCCACAACAGGTAATGACGCGCGATAATACCTTCCTGGCACACATGCATATTTATTAAATCTGTATGTTTGCTAAAGACTGTCATTTGTACAGTATTGTTATAGCCGGCCTGACACCCCGGTATTGGATGCTGGCTCTCCTGCACTGTGTATAGAGACAGCCTGACACCCCGGTATTGGGTGCTGGCTCTCCTGCACAGTGTATACAGACGGCCTGACATCCCGCTATTAGGTGCTGGCTCTCCTGCATGGTGTTTACAGACGGCCTGACACCCCTCTGTTGGGTGCTGGCTCTTCTGCATTGTGTATACAGACGGCCTGACACCCCGCTATTAGGTGCTGGCTCTCCTGCATGGTGTTTACAGACGGCCTGACACCCCTCTGTTGGGTGCTGGCTCTTCTGCACTGTGTATACAGATGGCCTTACACCCCGCTATTAGGTGCTGGCTCTCCTGCATGGTGTTTACAGACGGCCTGACACCCCTCTGTTGGGTGCTGGCTCTTCTGCACTGTGTATACAGACGGCCTGACACCCTGCTATTAGGTGCTGGCTCTCCTGCATGGTGTTTACAGACGGCCTGACACCCCCCTGTTGGGTGCTGGCTCTTCTGCACTGTGTATACAGATGGCCTTACACCCCGCTATTATGTGCTGGCTCTCCTGCATGGTGTTTACAGACGGCCTGACACCCCACTGTTGGGTGCTGGCTCTTCTGCACTGTGTATACAGACGGCCTGACACCCTGCTATTAGGTGCTGGCTCTCCTGCATGGTGTTTACAGACGGCCTGACACCCCTCTGTTGGGTGCTGGCTCTTCTGCACTGTGTATACAGACGGCCTTACACCCCGCTATTAGGTGCTGGCTCTCCTGCATGGTGTTTACAGACGGCCTGACACCCCCCTGTTGGGTGCTGGCTCTTCTGCACTGTGTATACAGACGGCCTTACACACCGCTATTAGGTGCTGGCTCTCCTGCATGGTGTTTACAGACGGCCTGACACCCCTCTGTTGGGTGCTGGCTCTTCTGCACTGTGTATACAGACGGCCTTACACCCCTATATAAGGTGTCTGCTCTCCTGCACCCAGTAATAATAAATATGCATATATGTCATGAACATATTATCGCGCCTCATTCTTTTTTTATCAGGTGGGCCTTCTACAAAATGAGATTTATGTCTTACCTGGTAAATCTCTTTCTTCGAGGACATCAGGGGCCACAGCTTTACTTGGGTAATAGGAGTGGGAGTGAGCTCCAGCACCCTAGAGGATAACTTTAACTGCCTCCCAGGCAGTCAGGCTCCTCCCCTCCTATACCCCGCCTCCAGGCCACGGACCTCAGTTTTTTAACAAGCCATGGCAGGAGACAGGAGAGAAGGAAGAGAAGCACCACACAGAGACACATTCTGAAACATGTTAGTACCCTCAACAGAGGAGTAATATATAACCAGTGAAACGTAACTTGTAACGTAACTGAAGCAGGCGCGGCAGGGAGGGATCCCTGTGGCCCCTGATGTCCTCGAAGAAAGATATTTACCAGGTAAGACATAAATCTCATTTTCTCCTTCGGGAGACATCAGGGGCCACAGCTTTACTTTGGGACGTCCTAAAGCAGCCACCTATGGGTGGGGACGCGCCTGCGCCGCAGCCAACACGCTCTGCCCGAAGGCAGAGTCCTGGGAGGCAAATGTATCAAAAGCGTAAAAACGCACAAAAGTAGCAGCTGACGACCATGTCGCAGCTCTACAAACTTGCTCAGCTGTAGCACCGCCCCGAACAGCCCAAGACGCTCCCACAGACCTAGTGGAATGTGCCCGGATACCAACCGGAACCGGGAGAGAGGCACCCAGGTATGCCTGCCGGATGACAGAACGAAGCCAGCGGGCAATAGTCTGTTTAGTGGCCGGCCATCCCCTCTTTTGAAAGCCATACAGCACAAAGAGGGAGTCCGTCTTGCGAAAGGACCGGGAGCGGCGCACATAGATGCGCAGCGCCCATACAACATCCAAGGATGATTGATCCAAAGATGCATCTTGCCCTTGAAAGGCCGGAACCACGATTTCCTGGTTAACGTGGAAACTGGACACCACTTTTGGTAAGTGAGAAGGGACAGTACGAAGAACCGCCCGGTCATTGTGTAAGACCAGGAAGGGGGACTTACAAGACAGGGCAGACAGATCGGACACCCTCCGAGCTGATGCTATTGCCAATAAGAAAACCGTTTTCCAGGTGAGCCAACACAGGTCCACTGACCGCAAAGGCTCAACAGCCACCCCATCAAAGCCAGACGCCTCAGGTCTGGATGCAGACACGGACCCTGAGAGAGAAGGTCCCGACGCAGAGGCAAGCGGATCGGGGGGGCCACCGACAGAGCCTGGAGGTCTGAGAACCAGACTCGCCTGGGCCAATACGGGGCCACGAGGATCAATGTGCCTCCCTCCGCCTTCAGCTTGCGAATCAGTCGCAAGAGGAGGGAGAATGGCGGGAAGGCATACATCAGCCTGAACGGCCACGGAGCGGACAGAGCGTCCACCAAGATGGCGGCCGGGTCGCGGGCCCTGGCTCCGTAAGAGGGAACCTTGTGGTTGTGTTGAGAGGCCATCAAGTCCACCTCGGGTAAGCCCCACCGATGTACCAGCATCTGGAAAACCTCCTGATAGAGGGACCATTCGCCGGCATTCAGTGTTTGACGGCTTAGGTAGTCCGCTTCCCAATTCTGGACTCCCGGAATAAAGACCGCCGATAGAGCTGGAATCTTCTTCTCCGCCCACTGAAAGATGCGGGATGTTTCCATCATTGCCACCCTGCTGCGGGTGCCACCCTGGTGGTTGATATAAGCCACTGTGGTGGAATTGTCCGACTGGACCTGCACCGGACGACCCCTCAGCCAGGGTTCTGCCAGGCAAAGGGCTCGGAAGACCGCCCTCAGTTCGAGGACATTGATTTGGAGCTTGGCCTCCGATGTAGACCAAAGGCCCTGGAAAGACCTCTGGCAAGTGACCGCTCCCCACCCGCGAAGACTGGCGTCCGTAGTGAGAAGGGTCCACTGATGGATCCAGAATGGGCGTCCCAACGTGAGGTTCTGGTCTAGGAGCCACCACGAAAGAGAGAGACGGGTTGTCGGTGATAAGGTTATCACCTGAGATCGGAGAGAGAGGTAGGATCCCGACCACTTGGAGAGGATCTCCTTCTGAAGGGGGCGGGAATGGAACTGGGCATATTCTGCCATGTCGAAAGTTGACACCATGGAACCCAGTACCTTCATGCAGGCATGTATGGACACCCGTCGAGGATGGAGGAGCCGACGGACTCTGGACTGTAGAATCAGACGACGGTCCTCCGGCAGGTAGATCCTCTGATGGATGGTGTCCAACCTGGCCCCTAGGTGAACCATCGACTGTGCCGGAATCAATGAGGACTTGTCCCAATTGATGATCCAGCCGTGTCGCTCCAGAAGCTGTATTACCACCCTCAGGTGGTCCTGGAGAAGTTCTGCAGACGGAGCAAGAATCAACAGGTCGTCCAGATATGGGAGTATCCTGATCCCCTGGTTGCGCAGACTGCTGCCCATTACTGCCATCACCTTTGTGAACACCCGGGGAGCAGTGGATAGACCAAATGGTAGGGCTCGGAACTGGAAATGTTGGTTCAGGATGGCAAAGCGCAGGAACCGCTGGTGTTCTGGGCGAATGGGGATGTGTAAGTACGCATCCTGAATGTCCGGGGATGCCATGAAGTCTCCTGGCTGAAGGGCCAGGACAATGGAGCGCAGAGTCTCCATCCTGAATTTTGGGACCCGTACAAACTTGTTTAGCTTCTTCAGGTTGAGAATGGGCCTGTAGGAACCGTTTGGTTTCCTGACCAAGAAGAGGCTGGCGTAAAACCCCGGACCCCTTTGGGACAAGGGGACGGGTATGATGACCCCTGTTTGAAGCAAACGTTGGACTGCTTGTTCTAGCGCTTTGCGCTTTTCCGGGTCTGATGGAAGACTCGTGGAAAAGAACGATGTTGGTGGGCGATGCCAAAAAGTTAAGGAGTAGCCCCGAGAGACCACCTCCTGAACCCACGCGTCTGTGGTGGATTACAACCAGATGGGGGAAAACTCCAACAGGCGACCGCCCACCCTGGGGTCCTCCCGGTGGGGGCCCCCCCTGTCATGCAGCGGGCTTGTCCGCCGGCTTTGGGTCAGGGCGTCTTGTGGCCCAGGGACGTCTGCCCCTAGCACGGGAGGATCTGCCTCCCTGGGAAGATCTGGAGGAGAAGGACTGTCCTCTACCACGGCCCTGAAACCGAAAGGACTGAAAGGCCGGCCGGGGCCGTGTAGTCGGGGTGGATGGTAGGAAGGCAGTCTTTGATGCTGCCACCGTAGCCACCATCCTGTCCAGCTCAGGACCAAACAAGAGGGAACCATCGAATGGAAGGGCTTCCAAGGCCCTCTTCGAATCCGTGTCCGCCTTCCAGGAGCGCAACCAAAGTGATCTGCGAGCAGCCACTGCTGAAGCTGACACCCTGGAGGAGAGAGTAGCGGAATCAAGCGCCGCTTCGCCTAAGTAGAGGGCAGCCTGATGTATCAATTCTATAGTCGGCAGAAGGGTATCTGCTGGGGCCCCCTCAGACACCCCTGTTGTGAGGGCAGCGGTCCATTTAGTTAGAGCCATAGCCACCCAGGCTGACGCCAGGGCCGGCCTGCCCGCTGCCCCTGCCGTGGTGTATATCAGCTTCAGGAAGTTTTCCAACTTCCTATCCGCCGTATCCTTAAGAGACGCTGTAGGTATGGGCAACAAGGAGGCTTTAACCAGTTTTGCCACATAAGCGTCTACCCTGGGGGCTGTCTCCCAGGGGATCCTGTCCTCCTGGGGGAGAGGATAGAGGAAGGAGAAACGTTTGTGAATGATAAACTTCCTATTAGGGACCTCCCAAGATTCCTTAATGACGAGTCCAGGTTATCGGACTTGGGAAAGCGACTGAAGGAGCGTTTAGGGCGCTTAAAGATAGGGCCCGACTCCGCAGGCGGGTCAGCCTGGTCGTCTACTAGCAGGACCTTCTTAACCGCTGTAATCAGGCCTGGTACATCAAGGCGAGACGGGGGGTCTATATGAGAAGGGGGGTCCTCTCCAACACAGGCATCCCCTATGTCAGCGGCGACGTCAATGGCGTCATCGACTGCCTCCTCCACATAGTCATCATCATCGACATCGTCTTGCTCCTCCTCCTCCTCCTCATCGTCAGTATCCTGCCCGAGGAGGGGGCGGAGTGGCGACGGTCTTCTAACTAAAAGCCTATGTGTATCTGCGGGCAGTGGACCCTCCCCCTGGGCATCCAATGCTGGGGGGGCTGCACTCGCTGCCGATGAGGACGGCATGGACCGCTGGGGCAGCGCAGCCGAGACTTTATCAACTAGCTGCGCCATCATCTGCACAAGGGATGAGGCCCAAGCAGGCTCCTGAGAGGAGGCCGTAGGCGTGGGCAGCGCCTGCGCATTGTAGCAGCCTGCGCATACGCCGTCCTGTACATAGTCCAGGGGAGATAGGCCCGCATTACAGGCTGTGCATGACAGCAATGCTGGGGCGTCCCCCTTTTTGGACTTGCTCTTCGGCATAACTACTGTAAGTACAGGAGGGCTGAGTACAAAAAGACACCAAATACACTGCAGCAGCTATTGGGTTAATAAGTACACATATACAGCAAGCATACAGAGGCATACAATGCAAATAGAAAGTCAATGGCACTAGGCTCTTGCAGCAGCTATGGCTGACTGGAGAACTCAATAACTGTGACCTGTGTCCCGCAGGAGAGGTACAGGGGGGACTTGCCCAAGCCTCCTGGCAGTGAAAGAGTGGAACCTCGGGTGGCACTGGAGCTTCTCCGTGTCCCTCCTCACGTGCAGCCAGGCAGACAGGAAGGGATGTCAGTGGCGGGAACTCTCTGTGCGCCAAGCACAGTTCCCTGCCTACTGTCCCCGGGGGAGGGGCTGATGTGGGGGGAGCCTCCTCCCCCTGCTAACAAATGGCCCCAGGGAAGGTGTCCACATGCAGCGCTGGTAAAATGGCGGGGATCCGGCGCGCGCCGGGCGGCCCCGCATACCAGCGCTGCTGCCCACAAACTAGTTTCCCTGGTGGTCCAGCGGGACGGGCGGCGAGCCGGCTGACCGCTTGCTAGCACAGCCGGCGGTCACCCCTCGCCGGCTGTAGCAGCCATCTCTATGCGCCTCGCTGCGCTATCGCACACGCTCCCGGCGGGGAGCGTGTCTTACTCACAGTGCCCTCCCGGTTCTTCTGAAGCGGGCGCCTGTGGTCCCCGGCTGTGGCTGCAGGTCCCCGGCTGTGGCTGCAGTGCCGGGGGCCGCTGCTGGTCCCCACCCGCGGGTGGCGAGGCAGCGCCGGACCCGGGTGTTGGAGCCAGCAGTGCAGGGGTCTATTCAGACCTCCAGCGCTGCTGCTCTGATCAAAAATAATAAAAAAAAAAAAAGAAAATTAAAGTTATGGCTGCTAAATAGCAGCCCCTCTTTTGGGTGCATCTGGCTCCTGCCAGCACCCTAGAAAAACTGAGGTCCGTGGCCTGGAGGCGGGGTATAGGAGGGGAGGAGCCTGACTGCCTGGGAGGCAGTTAAAGTTATCCTCTAGGGTGCTGGAGCTCACTCCCACTCCTATTACCCAAAGTAAAGCTGTGGCCCCTGATGTCTCCCGAAGGAGAAAAATGAATTGCGATGTCACCAGACAAGCCAACTACATCTCTGGGCTTCTGTGAGGTCAACTTTACTACAGCATATACTGAAGATGGGACGGCAATAGCAGCTGACCCACAACAGGTAATGACGCGCGATAATACCTTCCTGGCACACATGCATATTTATTAAATCTGTATGTTTGCTAAAGACTGTCATTTGTACAGTATTGTTATAGCCGGCCTGACACCCCGGTATTGGGTGCTGGCTCTCCTGCACTGTGTATAGAGACAGCCTGACACCCCGGTATTGGGTGCTGGCTCTCCTGCACAGTGTATACAGACGGCCTGACATCCTGCTATTAGGTGCTTGCTCTCCTGCATGGTGTTTACAGACGGCCTGACACCCCTCTGTTGGGTGCTGGCTCTTCTGCACTGTGTATACAGACGGCCTGACACCCCGCTATTAGGTGCTGGCTCTCCTGCATGGTGTTTACAGACGGCCTGACACCCCTCTGTTGGGTGCTGGCTCTTCTGCACTGTGTATACAGATGGCCTTACACCCCGCTATTAGGTGCTGGCTCTCCTGCATGGTGTTTACAGACGGCCTGACACCCCTCTGTTGGGTGCTGGCTCTTCTGCACTGTGTATACAGACGGCCTTACACCCCGCTATTAGGTGCTGGCTCTCCTGCATGGTGTTTACAGACGGCCTGACACCCCACTGTTGGGTGCTGGCTCTTCTGCACTGTGTATACAGACGGCCTGACACCCTGCTATTAGGTGCTGGCTCTCCTGCATGGTGTTTACAGACGGCCTGACACCCCTCTGTTGGGTGCTGGCTCTTCTGCACTGTGTATACAGACGGCCTTACACCCCGCTATTAGGTGCTGGCTCTCCTGCATGGTGTTTACAGACGGCCTGACACCCCTCTGTTGGGTGCTGGCTCTTCTGCACTGTGTATACAGACGGCCTTACACCCCGCTATTAGGTGCTGGCTCTCCTGCATGGTGTTTACAGACGGCCTGACACCCCCCTGTTGGGTGCTGGCTCTTCTGCACTGTGTATACAGACGGCCTTACACCCCGCTATTAGGTGCTGGCTCTCCTGCATGGTGTTTACAGACGGCCTGACACCCCTCTGTTGGGTGCTGGCTCTTCTGCACTGTGTATACAGACGGCCTTACACCCCTATATAAGGTGTCTGCTCTCCTGCACCCAGTAATAATAAATATGCATATATGTCATGAACATATTATCGCGCCTCATTCTTTTTTTATCAGGTGGGCCTTCTCCACAAATGAATTGCGATGTCACCAGACAAGCCAACTACATCTCTGGGCTTCTGTGAGGTCATCTTTACTACAGCATATACTGAAGATGGGACGGCAATAGCAGCTGACCCACAACAGGTAATGACGCGCGATAATACCTTCCTGGCACACATGCATATTTATTAAATCTGTATGTTTGCTAAAGACTGTCATTTGTACAGTATTGTTATAGCCGGCCTGACACCCCGGTATTGGGTGCTGGCTCTCCTGCACTGTGTATAGAGACAGCCTGACACCCCGGTATTGGGTGCTGGCTCTCCTGCACAGTGTATACCGACGGCCTGACAACCTGCTATTAGGTGCTGGCTCTCCTGCATGGTGTTTACAGACGGCCTGACACCCCTCTGTTGGGTGCTGGCTCTTCTGCACTGTGTATACAGACGGCCTGACACCCCACTATTAGGAGCTGGCTCTCCTGCATGGTGTTTACAGACGGCCTGACACCCCTCTGTTGGGTGCTGGCTCTTCTGCACTGTGTATACAGACGGCCTTACACCCCGCTATTAGGTGCTGGCTCTCCTGCATGGTGTTTACAGACGGCCTGACACCCCTCTGTTGGGTGCTGGCTCTTCTGCACTGTGTATACAGATGGCCTTACACCCCGCTATTAGGTGCTGGCTCTCCTGCATGGTGTTTACAGACGGCCTGACACCCCTCTGTTGGGTGCTGGCTCTTCTGCACTGTGTATACAGACGGCCTTACACCCCGCTATTAGGTGCTGGCTCTCCTGCATGGTGTTTACAGACGGCCTGACACCCCACTGTTGGGTGCTGGCTCTTCTGCACTGTGTATACAGACGGCCTGACACCCTGCTATTAGGTGCTGGCTCTCCTGCATGGTGTTTACAGACGGCCTGACACCCCTCTGTTGGGTGCTGGCTCTTCTGCACTGTGTATACAGACGGCCTTACACCCCGCTATTAGGTGCTGGCTCTCCTGCATGGTGTTTACAGACGGCCTGACACCCCTCTGTTGGGTGCTGGCTCTTCTGCACTGTGTATACAGACGGCCTTACACCCCGCTATTAGGTGCTGGCTCTCCTGCATGGTGTTTACAGACGGCCTGACACCCCCCTGTTGGGTGCTGGCTCTTCTGCACTGTGTATACAGACGGCCTTACACCCCGCTATTAGGTGCTGGCTCTCCTGCATGGTGTTTACAGACGGCCTGACACCCCTCTGTTGGGTGCTGGCTCTTCTGCACTGTGTATACAGACGGCCTTACACCCCTATATAAGGTGTCTGCTCTCCTGCACCCAGTAATAATAAATATGCATATATGTCATGAACATATTATCGCGCCTCATTCTTTTTTTATCAGGTGGGCCTTCTCCACAAATGAATTGCGATGTCACCAGACAAGCCAACTACATCTCTGGGCTTCTGTGAGGTCATCTTTACTACAGCATATACTGAAGATGGGACGGCAATAGCAGCTGACCCACAACAGGTAATGACGCGCGATAATACCTTCCTGGCACACATGCATATTTATTAAATCTGTATGTTTGCTAAAGACTGTCATTTGTACAGTATTGTTATAGCCGGCCTGACACCCCGGTATTGGGTGCTGGCTCTCCTGCACTGTGTATAGAGACAGCCTGACACCCCGGTATTGGGTGCTGGCTCTCCTGCACAGTGTATACCGACGGCCTGACAACCTGCTATTAGGTGCTGGCTCTCCTGCATGGTGTTTACAGACGGCCTGACACCCCTCTGTTGGGTGCTGGCTCTTCTGCACTGTGTATACAGACGGCCTGACACCCCACTATTAGGAGCTGGCTCTCCTGCATGGTGTTTACAGACGGCCTGACACCCCTCTGTTGGGTGCTGGCTCTTCTGCACTGTGTATACAGACGGCCTTACACCCCGCTATTAGGTGCTGGCTCTCCTGCATGGTATTTAGAGACGGCCTGACACCCCTCTGTTGGGTGCTGGCTCTTCTGCACTGTGTATACAGACGGCCTTACACACCACTATTAGGTGCTGGCTCTCCTGCATGGTGTTTACAGACGGCCTGACACCCCACTGTTGGGTGCTGGCTCTTCTGCACTGTGTATACAGACGGCCTGACACCCCGCTATTAGGTGCTGGCTCTCCTGCATGGTGTTTACAGACGGCCTGACACCCCACTGTTGGGTGCTGGCTCTTCTGCACTGTGTATACAGACGGCCTGACACCCTGCTATTAGGTGCTGGCTCTCCTGCATGGTGTTTACAGACGGCCTGACACCCCTCTGTTGGGTGCTGGCTCTTCTGCACTGTGTATACAGACGGCCTTACACCCCGCTATTAGGTGCTGGCTCTCCTGCATGGTGTTTACAGACGGCCTGACACCCCTCTGTTGGGTGCTGGCTCTTCTGCACTGTGTATACAGACGGCCTTACACCCCGCTATTAGGTGCTGGCTCTCCTGCATGGTGTTTACAGACGGCCTGACACCCCCCTGTTGGGTGCTGGCTCTTCTGCACTGTGTATACAGACGGCCTTACACCCCGCTATTAGGTGCTGGCTCTCCTGCATGGTGTTTACAGACGGCCTGACACCCCTCTGTTGGGTGCTGGCTCTTCTGCACTGTGTATACAGACGGCCTTACACCCCTATATAAGGTGTCTGCTCTCCTGCACCCAGTAATAATAAATATGCATATATGTCATGAACATATTATCGCGCCTCATTCTTTTTTTATCAGGTGGGCCTTCTCCACAAATGAAATGCGATGTCACCAGACAAGCCAACTACATCTCTGGGCTTCTGTGAGGTCATCTTTACTACAGCATATACTGAAGATGGGACGGCAATAGCAGCTGACCCACAACAGGTAATGACGCGCGATAATACCTTCCTGGCACACATGCATATTTATTAAATCTGTATGTTTGCTAAAGACTGTCATTTGTACAGTATTGTTATAGCTGGCCTGACACCCCGGTATTGGGTGCTGGCTCTCCTGCACTGTGTATAGAGACAGCCTGACACCCCGGTATTGGGTGCTGGCTCTCCTGCACAGTGTATACCGACGGCCTGACAACCTGCTATTAGGTGCTGGCTCTCCTGCATGGTGTTTACAGACGGCCTGACACCCCTCTGTTGGGTGCTGGCTCTTCTGCACTGTGTATACAGACGGCCTGACACCCCACTATTAGGAGCTGGCTCTCCTGCATGGTGTTTACAGACGGCCTGACACCCCTCTGTTGGGTGCTGGCTCTTCTGCACTGTGTATACAGACGGCCTTACACCCCGCTATTAGGTGCTGGCTCTCCTGCATGGTATTTAGAGACGGCCTGACACCCCTCTGTTGGGTGCTGGCTCTTCTGCACTGTGTATACAGACGGCCTTACACACCACTATTAGGTGCTGGCTCTCCTGCATGGTGTTTACAGACGGCCTGACACCCCACTGTTGGGTGCTGGCTCTTCTGCACTGTGTATACAGACGGCCTGACACCCCGCTATTAGGTGCTGGCTCTCCTGCATGGTGTTTACAGACGGCCTGACACCCCGCTATTAGGTGCTGGCTCTCCTGCATGGTGTTTACAGACGGCCTGACACCCCTTTGTTGGGTGCTGGCTCTTCTGCACTGTGTATACAGACGGCCTTACACCCCGCTATTAGGTGCTGGCTCTCCTGCATGGTGTTTACAGACGGCCTGACACCCCCCTGTTGGGTGCTGGCTCTTCTGCACTGTGTATACAGACGGCCTTACACACCGCTATTAGGTGCTGGCTCTCCTGCATGGTGTTTACAGACGGCCTGACACCCCTCTGTTGGGTGCTGGCTCTTCTGCACTGTGTATACAGACGGCCTTACACCCCTATATAAGGTGTCTGCTCTCCTGCACCCTGTAATAATAAATATGCATATATGTCATTAACATATTATCGCGCCTCATTCTTTTTTTATCAGGTGGGCCTTCTCTACAAATGAATTGCGATGTCACCAATCAAGCCAACTACATCTCTGGGCTTCTGTGAGGTCATCTTTACTACAGCATATACTGAAGATGGGACGGCAATAGCAGCTGACCCACAACAGGTAATGACGTGCGATAATACCTTCCTGGCACACATGCATATTTATTAAATCTGTATGTTTGCTAAAGACTGTCATTTGTACAGTATTGTTATAGCCGGCCTGACACCCCGGTATTGGGTGCTGGCTCTCCTGCACTGTGTATAGAGACAGCCTGACACCCCGGTATTGGGTGCTGGCTCTCCTGCACAGTGTATACAGACGGCCTGACATCCCGCTATTAGGTGCTGGCTCTCCTGCATGGTGTTTACAGACGGGCTGACACCCCTCTGTTGGGTGCTGGCTCTTCTGCACTGTGTATACAGACGGCCTGACACCCCGCTATTAGGTGCTGGCTCTCCTGCATGGTGTTTACAGACGGCCTGACACCCCTCTATTGGGTGCTGGCTCTTCTGCACTGTGTATACAGACGGCCTTACACCCCGCTATTAGGTGCTGGCTCTCCTGCATGGTGTTTACAGACGGCCTGACACCCCTCTGTTGGGTGCTGGCTCTTCTGCACTGTGTATACAGACGGCCTTACACCCCGCTATTAGGTGCTGGCTCTCCTGCATGGTGTTTACAGACGGCCTGACACCCCACTGTTGGGTGCTGGCTCTTCTGCACTGTGTATACAGACGGCCTGACACCCTGCTATTAGGTGCTGGCTCTCCTGCATGGTGTTTACAGACGGCCTGACACCCCTCTGTTGGGTGCTGGCTCTTCTGCACTGTGTATACAGACGGCCTTACACCCCGCTATTAGGTGCTGGCTCTCCTGCATGGTGTTTACAGACGGCCTGACACCCCCCTGTTGGGTACTGGCTCTTCTGCACTGAGTATACAGACGGCCTTACACACCGCTATTAGGTGCTTGCTCTCCTGCATGGTGTTTACAGACGGCCTGACACCCCTCTCTTGGGTGCTGGCTCTTCTGCACTGTGTATACAGACGGCCTTACACCCCTATATAAGGTGTCTGCTCTCCTGCACCCAGTAATAATAAATATGCATATATGTCATGAACATATTATCGCGCCTCATTCTTTTTTTATCAGGTGGGCCTTCTACAAAAATGAATTGCGATGTCACCAGACAAGCCAACTACATCTCTGGGCTTCTGTGAGGTCATCTTTACTACAGCATATACTGAAGATGGGACGGCAATAGCAGCTGACCCACAACAGGTAATGACGCGCGATAATACCTTCCTGGCACACGTGCATATTTATTAAATCTGTATGTTTGCTAAAGACTGTCATTTGTACAGTATTGTTATAGCCGGCCTGACACCCCGGTATTGGGTGCTGGCTCTCCTGCACTGTGTATAGAGACAGCCTGACACCCCGGTATTGGGTGCTGGCTCTCCTGCACAGTGTATACAGACGGCCTGACATCCCGCTATTAGGTGCTGGCTCTGCTGCATGGTGTTTACAGACGGCCTGACACCCCTCTGTTGGGTGCTGGCTCTTCTGCACTGTGTATACAGACGGCCTTACACCCCGCTATTAGGTGCTGGCTCTCCTGCATGGTGTTTACAGACGGCCTGACACCCCTCTGTTGGGTGCTGGCTCTTCTGCACTGTGTATACAGACGGCCTTACACCCCGCTATTAGGTGCTGGCTCTCCTGCATGGTGTTTACAGACGGCCTGACACCCCACTGTTGGGTGCTGGCTCTTCTGCACTGTGTATACAGACGGCCTGACACCCTGCTATTAGGTGCTGGCTCTCCTGCATGGTGTTTACAGACGGCCTGACACCCCTCTGTTGGGTGCTGGCTCTTCTGCACTGTGTATACAGACGGCCTTACACCCCGCTATTAGGTGCTGGCTCTCCTGCATGGTGTTTACAGACGGCCTGACACCCCCCTGTTGGGTACTGGCTCTTCTGCACTGAGTATACAGACGGCCTTACACACCGCTATTAGGTGCTTGCTCTCCTGCATGGTGTTTACAGACGGCCTGACACCCCTCTCTTGGGTGCTGGCTCTTCTGCACTGTGTATACAGACGGCCTTACACCCCTATATAAGGTGTCTGCTCTCCTGCACCCAGTAATAATAAATATGCATATATGTCATGAACATATTATCGCGCCTCATTCTTTTTTTATCAGGTGGGCCTTCTACAAAAATGAATTGCGATGTCACCAGACAAGCCAACTACATCTCTGGGCTTCTGTGAGGTCATCTTTACTACAGCATATACTGAAGATGGGACGGCAATAGCAGCTGACCCACAACAGGTAATGACGCGCGATAATACCTTCCTGGCACACGTGCATATTTATTAAATCTGTATGTTTGCTAAAGACTGTCATTTGTACAGTATTGTTATAGCCGGCCTGACACCCCGGTATTGGGTGCTGGCTCTCCTGCACTGTGTATAGAGACAGCCTGACACCCCGGTATTGGGTGCTGGCTCTCCTGCACAGTGTATACAGACGGCCTGACATCCCGCTATTAGGTGCTGGCTCTGCTGCATGGTGTTTACAGACGGCCTGACACCCCTCTGTTGGGTGCTGGCTCTTCTGCACTGTGTATACAGACGGCCTGACACCCCGCTATTAGGTGCTGGCTCTCCTGCATGGTGTTTACAGACGGCCTGACACCCCTCTGTTGGGTGCTGGCTCTTCTGCACTGTGTATACAGATGGCCTTACACCCCGCTATTAGGTGCTGGCTCTCCTGCATGGTGTTTACAGACGGCCTGACACCCCTCTGTTGGGTGCTGGCTCTTCTGCACTGTGTATACAGACGGCCTTACACCCCGCTATTAGGTGCTGGCTCTCCTGCATGGTGTTTACAGACGGCCTGACACCCCACTGTTGGGTGCTGGCTCTTCTGCACTGTGTATACAGACGGCCTGACACCCTGCTATTAGGTGCTGGCTCTCCTGCATGGTGTTGACAGACGGCCTGACACCCCTCTGTTGGGTGCTGGCTCTTCTGCACTGTGTATACAGACGGCCTTACACCCCGCTATTAGGTGCTGGCTCTCCTGCATGGTGTTTACAGACGGCCTGACACCCCTCTGTTGGGTGCTGGCTCTTCTGCACTGTGTATACAGACGGCCTTACATCCCGCTATTAGGTGCTGGCTCTCCTGCATGGTGTTTACAGACGGCCTGACACCCCCCTGTTGCGTGCTGGCTCTTCTGCACTGTGTATACAGACGGCCTTACACCCCGCTATTAGGTGCTGGCTCTCCTGCATGGTGTTTACAGACGGCCTGACACCCCTCTGTTGGGTGCTGGCTCTTCTGCACTGTGTATACAGACGGCCTTACACCCCTATATAAGGTGTCTGCTCTCCTGCACCCAGTAATAATAAATATGCATATATGTCATGAACATATTATCGCGCCTCATTCTTTTTTTATCAGGTGGGCCTTCTCCACAAATGAATTGCGATGTCAACAGACAAGCCAACTACATCTCTGGGCTTCTGTGAGGTCATCTTTACTACAGCATATACTGAAGATGGGACGGCAATAGCAGCTGACCCACAACAGGTAATGACGCGCGATAATACCTTCCTGGCACACATGCATATTTATTAAATCTGTATGTTGCTAAAGACTGTCATTTGTACAGTATTGTTATAGCCGGCCTGACACCCCGGTATTGGGTGCTGGCTCTCCTGCACTGTGTATAGAGACAGCCTGACACCCCGGTATTGGGTGCTGGCTCTCCTGCACAGTGTATACAGATGGCCTGACAACCCGCTATGAGGTGCTGGCTCTCCTGCATGGTGTTTACAGACGGCCTGACACCCCTCTTTTGGGTGCTGGCTCTTCTGCACTGTGTATACAGACGGCCTGACACCCCACTATTAGGAGCTGGCTCTCCTGCATGGTGTTTACAGACGGCCTGACACCCCTCTGTTGGGTGCTGGCTCTTCTGCACTGTGTATACAGACGGCCTTACACACCACTATTAGGTGCTGGCTCTCCTGCATGGTGTTTACAGACGGCCTGACACCCCACTGTTGGGTGCTGGCTCTTCTGCACTGTGTATACAGACGGCCTGACACCCCGCTATTAGGTGCTGGCTCTCCTGCATGGTGTTTACAGACGGCCTGACACCCCGCTATTAGGTGCTGGCTCTCCTGCATGGTGTTTACAGACGGCCTGACACCCCGCTATTAGGTGCTGGCTCTCCTGCATGGTGTTTACAGACGGCCTGACACCCCTTTGTTGGGTGCTGGCTCTTCTGCACTGTGTATACAGACGGCCTTACACCCCGCTATTAGGTGCTGGCTCTCCTGCATGGTGTTTACAGACGGCCTGACACCCCCCTGTTGGGTGCTGGCTCTTCTGCACTGTGTATACAGACGGCCTTATACACCGCTATTAGGTGCTGGCTCTCCTGCATGGTGTTTACAGACGGCCTGACACCCCACTGTTGGGTGCTGGCTCTTCTGCACTGTGTATACAGACGGCCTGACACCCTGCTATTAGGTGCTGGCTCTCCTGCATGGTGTTTACAGACGGCCTGACACCCCTCTGTTGGGTGCTGGCTCTTCTGCACTGTGTATACAGACGGCCTTACACCCCGCTATTAGGTGCTGGCTCTCCTGCATGGTGTTTACAGACGGCCTGACACCCCCCTGTTGGGTACTGGCTCTTCTGCACTGAGTATACAGACGGCCTTACACACCGCTATTAGGTGCTTGCTCTCCTGCATGGTGTTTACAGACGGCCTGACACCCCTCTCTTGGGTGCTGGCTCTTCTGCACTGTGTATACAGACGGCCTTACACCCCTATATAAGGTGTCTGCTCTCCTGCACCCAGTAATAATAAATATGCATATATGTCATGAACATATTATCGCGCCTCATTCTTTTTTTATCAGGTGGGCCTTCTACAAAAATGAATTGCGATGTCACCAGACAAGCCAACTACATCTCTGGGCTTCTGTGAGGTCATCTTTACTACAGCATATACTGAAGATGGGACGGCAATAGCAGCTGACCCACAACAGGTAATGACGCGCGATAATACCTTCCTGGCACACGTGCATATTTATTAAATCTGTATGTTTGCTAAAGACTGTCATTTGTACAGTATTGTTATAGCCGGCCTGACACCCCGGTATTGGGTGCTGGCTCTCCTGCACTGTGTATAGAGACAGCCTGACACCCCGGTATTGGGTGCTGGCTCTCCTGCACAGTGTATACAGACGGCCTGACATCCCGCTATTAGGTGCTGGCTCTGCTGCATGGTGTTTACAGACGGCCTGACACCCCTCTGTTGGGTGCTGGCTCTTCTGCACTGTGTATACAGACGGCCTGACACCCCGCTATTAGGTGCTGGCTCTCCTGCATGGTGTTTACAGACGGCCTGACACCCCTCTGTTGGGTGCTGGCTCTTCTGCACTGTGTATACAGATGGCCTTACACCCCGCTATTAGGTGCTGGCTCTCCTGCATGGTGTTTACAGACGGCCTGACACCCCTCTGTTGGGTGCTGGCTCTTCTGCACTGTGTATACAGACGGCCTTACACCCCGCTATTAGGTGCTGGCTCTCCTGCATGGTGTTTACAGACGGCCTGACACCCCACTGTTGGGTGCTGGCTCTTCTGCACTGTGTATACAGACGGCCTGACACCCTGCTATTAGGTGCTGGCTCTCCTGCATGGTGTTGACAGACGGCCTGACACCCCTCTGTTGGGTGCTGGCTCTTCTGCACTGTGTATACAGACGGCCTTACACCCCGCTATTAGGTGCTGGCTCTCCTGCATGGTGTTTACAGACGGCCTGACACCCCTCTGTTGGGTGCTGGCTCTTCTGCACTGTGTATACAGACGGCCTTACATCCCGCTATTAGGTGCTGGCTCTCCTGCATGGTGTTTACAGACGGCCTGACACCCCCCTGTTGCGTGCTGGCTCTTCTGCACTGTGTATACAGACGGCCTTACACCCCGCTATTAGGTGCTGGCTCTCCTGCATGGTGTTTACAGACGGCCTGACACCCCTCTGTTGGGTGCTGGCTCTTCTGCACTGTGTATACAGACGGCCTTACACCCCTATATAAGGTGTCTGCTCTCCTGCACCCAGTAATAATAAATATGCATATATGTCATGAACATATTATCGCGCCTCATTCTTTTTTTATCAGGTGGGCCTTCTCCACAAATGAATTGCGATGTCAACAGACAAGCCAACTACATCTCTGGGCTTCTGTGAGGTCATCTTTACTACAGCATATACTGAAGATGGGACGGCAATAGCAGCTGACCCACAACAGGTAATGACGCGCGATAATACCTTCCTGGCACACATGCATATTTATTAAATCTGTATGTTGCTAAAGACTGTCATTTGTACAGTATTGTTATAGCCGGCCTGACACCCCGGTATTGGGTGCTGGCTCTCCTGCACTGTGTATAGAGACAGCCTGACACCCCGGTATTGGGTGCTGGCTCTCCTGCACAGTGTATACAGATGGCCTGACAACCCGCTATTAGGTGCTGGCTCTCCTGCATGGTGTTTACAGACGGCCTGACACCCCTCTGTTGGGTGCTGGCTCTTCTGCACTGTGTATACAGACGGCCTGACACCCCACTATTAGGAGCTGGCTCTCCTGCATGGTGTTTACAGACGGCCTGACACCCCTCTGTTGGGTGCTGGCTCTTCTGCACTGTGTATACAGACGGCCTTACACACCACTATTAGGTGCTGGCTCTCCTGCATGGTGTTTACAGACGGCCTGACACCCCACTGTTGGGTGCTGGCTCTTCTGCACTGTGTATACAGACGGCCTGACACCCCGCTATTAGGTGCTGGCTCTCCTGCATGGTGTTTACAGACGGCCTGACACCCCGCTATTAGGTGCTGGCTCTCCTGCATGGTGTTTACAGACGGCCTGACACCCCTTTGTTGGGTGCTGGCTCTTCTGCACTGTGTATACAGACGGCCTTACACCCCGCTATTAGGTGCTGGCTCTCCTGCATGGTGTTTACAGACGGCCTGACACCCCCCTGTTGGGTGCTGGCTCTTCTGCACTGTGTATACAGACGGCCTTATACACCGCTATTAGGTGCTGGCTCTCCTGCATGGTGTTTACAGACGGCCTGACACCCCCCTGTTGGGTGCTGGCTCTTCTGCACTGTGTATACAGACGGCCTTACACACCGCTATTAGGTGCTGGCTCTCCTGCATGGTGTTTACAGACGGCCTGACACCCCTCTGTTGGGTGCTGGCTCTTCTGCACTGTGTATACAGACGGCCTTACACCCCTATATAAGGTGTCTGCTCTCCTGCACCCTGTAATAATAAATATGCATATATGTCATGAACATATTATCGCGCCTCATTCTTTTTTTATCAGGTGGGCCTTCTCTACAAATGAATTGCGATGTCACCAGCCAAGCCAACTACATCTCTGGGCTTCTGTGAGGTCATCTTTACTACAGCATATACTGAAGATGGGACGGCAATAGCAGCTGACCCACAACAGGTAATGACGTGCGATAATACCTTCCTGGCACACATGCATATTTATTAAATCTGTATGTTTGCTAAAGACTGTCATTTGTACAGTATTGTTATAGCCGGCCTGACACCCCGGTATTGGGTGCTGGCTCTCCTGCACTGTGTATAGAGACAGCCTGACACCCCGGTATTGGGTGCTGGCTCTCCTGCACAGTGTATACAGACGGCCTGACATCCCGCTATTAGGTGCTGGCTCTCCTGCATGGTGTTTACAGACGGGCTGACACCCCTCTGTTGGGTGCTTGCTCTTCTGCACTGTGTATACAGACGGCCTGACACCCCGCTATTAGGTGCTGGCTCTCCTGCATGGTGTTTACAGACGGCCTGACACCCCTCTGTTGGGTGCTGGCTCTTCTGCACTGTGTATACAGACGGCCTTACACCCCGCTATTAGGTGCTGGCTCTCCTGCATGGTGTTTACAGACGGCCTGACACCCCTCTGTTGGGTGCTGGCTCTTCTGCACTGTGTATACAGACGGCCTTACACCCCGCTATTAGGTGCTGGCTCTCCTGCATGGTGTTTACAGACGGCCTGACACCCCACTGTTGGGTGCTGACTCTTCTGCACTGTGTATACAGACGGCCTGACACCCTGCTATTAGGTGCTGGCTCTCCTGCATGGTGTTTACAGACGGCCTGACACCCCTCTGTTGGGTGCTGGCTCTTCTGCACTGTGTATACAGACAGCCTTACACCCCGCTATTAGGTGCTGGCTCTCCTGCATGGTGTTTACAGACGGCCTGACACCCCTCTGTTGGGTGCTGGCTCTTTTGCACTGTGTATACAGACGGCCTTACACCCCGCTATTAGGTGCTTGCTCTCCTGCATGGTGTTTACAGACGGCCTGACACCCCCCTGTTGGGTGCTGGCTCTTCTGCACTGTGTATACAGACGGCCTTACACCCCGCTATTAGGTGCTGGCTCTCCTGCATGGTGTTTACAGACGGCCTGACACCCCTCTGTTGGGTGCAGGCTCTTCTGCACTGTGTATACAGACGGCCTTACACCCCTATATAAGGTGTCTGCTCTCCTGCACCCAGTAATAATAAATATGCATATATGTCATGAACATATTATCGCGCCTCATTCTATTTTTATCAGGTGGGCCTTCTACAAAAATGAATTGCGATGTCACCAGACAAGCCAACTACATCTCTGGGCTTCTGTGAGGTCATCTTTACTACAGCATATACTGAAGATGGGACGGCAATAGCAGCTGACCCACAACAGGTAATGACGCGCGATAATACCTTCCTGGCACACATGCATATTTATTAAATCTGTATGTTTGCTAAAGACTGTCATTTGTACAGTATTGTTATAGCCGGCCTGACACCCCGGTATTGGTATGCTGGCTCTCCTGCACTGTGTATAGAGACAGCCTGACACCCCGGTATTGGGTGCTGGCTCTCCTTCACAGTGTATACAGACGGCCTGACATCCCGCTATTAGGTGCTGGCTCTCCTGCATGGTGTTTACAGACGGCCTGACACCCCTCTGTTGGGTGCTGGCTCTTCTGCACTGTGTATACAGACGGCCTGACACCCCGCTATTAGGTGCTGGCTCTCCTGCATGGTGTTTACAGACGGCCTGACACCCCTTTGTTGGGTGCTGGCTCTTCTGCACTGTGTATACAGACGGCCTTACACCCCGCTATTAGGTGCTGGCTCTCCTGCATGGTGTTTACAGACGGCCTGACACCCCTCTGTTGGGTGCTGGCTCTTCTGCACTGTGTATACAGACGGCCTTACACCCCGCTATTAGGTGCTGGCTCTCCTGCATGGTGTTTACAGACGGCCTGACACCCCCCTGTTGGGTGCTGGCTCTTCTGCACTGTGTATACAGACGGCCTTACACACCGCTATTAGGTGCTGGCTCTCCTGCATGGTGTTTACAGACGGCCTGACACCCCTCTGTTGGGTGCTGGCTCTTCTGCACTGTGTATACAGACGGCCTTACACCCCTATATAAGGTGTCTGCTCTCCTGCACCCTGTAATAATAAATATGCATATATGTCATGAACATATTATCGCGCCTCATTCTTTTTTTATCAGGTGGGCCTTCTCTACAAATGAATTGCGATGTCACCAGCCAAGCCAACTACATCTCTGGGCTTCTGTGAGGTCATCTTTACTACAGCATATACTGAAGATGGGACGGCAATAGCAGCTGACCCACAACAGGTAATGACGTGCGATAATATCTTCCTGGCACACATGCATATTTATTAAATCTGTATGTTTGCTAAAGACTGTCATTTGTACAGTATTGTTATAGCCGGCCTGACACCCCGGTATTGGGTGCTGGCTCTCCTGCACTGTGTATAGAGACAGCCTGACACCCCGGTATTGGGTGCTGGCTCTCCTGCACAGTGTATACAGACGGCCTGACATCCCGCTATTAGGTGCTGGCTCTCCTGCATGGTGTTTACAGACGGGCTGACACCCCTCTGTTGGGTGCTTGCTCTTCTGCACTGTGTATACAGACGGCCTGACACCCCGCTATTAGGTGCTGGCTCTCCTGCATGGTGTTTACAGACGGCCTGACACCCCTCTGTTGGGTGCTGGCTCTTCTGCACTGTGTATACAGACGGCCTTACACCCCGCTATTAGGTGCTGGCTCTCCTGCATGGTGTTTACAGACGGCCTGACACCCCTCTGTTGGGTGCTGGCTCTTCTGCACTGTGTATACAGACGGCCTTACACCCCGCTATTAGGTGCTGGCTCTCCTGCATGGTGTTTACAGACGGCCTGACACCCCACTGTTGGGTGCTGACTCTTCTGCACTGTGTATACAGACGGCCTGACACCCTGCTATTAGGTGCTGGCTCTCCTGCATGGTGTTTACAGACGGCCTGACACCCCTCTGTTGGGTGCTGGCTCTTCTGCACTGTGTATACAGACGGCCTTACACCCCGCTATTAGGTGCTGGCTCTCCTGCATGGTGTTTACAGACGGCCTGACACCCCTCTGTTGGGTGCTGGCTCTTTTGCACTGTGTATACAGACGGCCTTGCACCCCGCTATTAGGTGCTGGCTCTCCTGCATGGTGTTTACAGACGGCCTGACACCCCCCTGTTGGGTGCTGGCTCTTCTGCACTGTGTATACAGACGGCCTTACACCCCGCTATTAGGTGCTGGCTCTCCTGCATGGTGTTTACAGACGGCCTGACACCCCTCTGTTGGGTGCAGGCTCTTCTGCACTGTGTATACAGACGGCCTTACACCCCTATATAAGGTGTCTGCTCTCCTGCACCCAGTAATAATAAATATGCATATATGTCATGAACATATTATCGCGCCTCATTCTTTTTTTATCAGGTGGGCCTTCTACAAAAATGAATTGCGATGTCACCAGACAAGCCAACTACATCTCTGGGCTTCTGTGAGGTCATCTTTACTACAGCATATACTGAAGATGGGACGGCAATAGCAGCTGACCCACAACAGGTAATGACGCGCGATAATACCTTCCTGGCACACATGCATATTTATTAAATCTGTATGTTTGCTAAAGACTGTCATTTGTACAGTATTGTTATAGCCGGCCTGACACCCCGGTATTGGTATGCTGGCTCTCCTGCACTGTGTATAGAGACAGCCTGACACCCCGGTATTGGGTGCTGGCCAATGTTCCCTCTAATTTTACGAAGGCTTTGTGCGGCTAAAGATTTTGGCTGTGCAACTTTGGAATGAAATTTACATTTTTGTGCGTCACTTATATATAACTGGAAAATGACGTTCAGCATTTGTGTTAACTTTACTTCAAAATTATATTAAACATTGAAACATTCAAAACACAGCACACAATGTAGTTAATGGGTGAAACACACATAAATTGAGTCCGCAACTGCAAAAAGGGACCACTGCTGCTTTGTGCGCTCTGTTGTAATGTCTGTGCGCACGCTCGTCAAGGTGTGTGCGCGCGCACGTGCGCACAGCTTAGAGGGAACACTGGTGCTGGCTCTCCTTCACAGTGTATACAGACGGCCTGACATCCCGCTATTAGGTGCTGGCTCTCCTGCATGGTGTTTACAGACGGCCTGACACCCCTCTGTTGGGTGCTGGCTCTTCTGCACTGTGTATACAGATGGCCTGACACCCCGCTATTAGGTGCTGGCTCTCCTGCATGGTGTTTACAGACGGCCTGACACCCCTCTGTTGGGTGCTGGCTCTTCTGCACTGTGTATACAGACGGCCTTACACCCCGCTATTAGGTGCTGGCTCTCCTGCATGGTGTTTACAGACGGCCTGACACCCCTCTGTTGGGTGCTGGCTCTTCTGCACTGTGTATACAGACGGCCTTACACCCCGCTATTAGGTGCTGGCTCTCCTGCATGGTGTTTACAGACGGCCTGACACCCCCCTGTTGGGTGCTGGCTCTTCTGCACTGTGTATACAGACGGCCTTACACCCCGCTATTAGGTGCTGGCTCTCCTGCATGGTGTTTACAGACGGCCTGACACCTCTCTGTTGGGTGCTGGCTCTTCTGCACTATGTATACAGACGGCCTTACACCCCTATATAAGGTGTCTGCTCTCCTGCACCCAGTAATAATAAATATGCATATATGTCATGAACATATAATCGCGCCTCATTCTTTTTTTATCAGGTGGGCCTTCTCCACAAATGAATTGCGATGTCACCAGACGAGCCAACTACATCTCTGGGCTTCTGTGAGGTCATCTTTACTACAGCATATACTGAAGATGGGACGGCAATAGCAGCTGACCCACAACAGGTAATGACCTGCGATAATACCTTCCTGGCACACATGCATATTTATTAAATCTGCATGTTTGCTAAAGACTGTCATTTGTACAGTATTGTTATAGCCGGCCTGACACCCCGGTATTGGGTGCTGGCTCTCCTGCACTGTGTATAGAGACAGCCTGACACCCCGGTATTGGGTGCTGGCTCTCCTGCACAGTGTATACAGACGGCCTGACATCCCGCTATTAGGTGCTGGCTCTCCTGCATGGTGTTTACAGACGGCCTGACACCCCTCTGTTGGGTGCTGGCTCTTCTGCACTGTGTATACAGACGGCCTGACACCCCGCTATTAGGTGCTGGCTCTCCTGCATGGTGTTTACAGACGGCCTGACACCCCTCTGTTGGGTGCTGGCTCTTCTGCACTGTGTATACAGACGGCCTTACACCCCGCTATTAGGTGCTGGCTCTCCTGCATGGTGTTTACAGACGGCCTGACACCCCTTTGTTGGGTGCTGGCTCTTCTGCACTGTGTATACAGACGGCCTTACACCCCGCTATTAGGTGCTGGCTCTCCTGCATGGTGTTTACAGACGGCCTGACACCCCTCTGTTGGGTGCTGGCTCTTCTGCACTGTGTATACAGACGGCCTTACACCCCGCTATTAGGTGCTGGCTCTCCTGCATGGTGTTTACAGACGGCCTGACAACCCTCTGTTGGGTGCTGGCTCTTCTGCACTGTGTATACAGACGGCCTTACACCCCGCTATTAGGTGCTGGCTCTCCTGCATGGTGTTTACAGACGGCCTGACACCCCTCTGTTGGGTGCTGGCTCTTCTGCACTGTGTATACAGACGGCCTTACACCCCGCTATTAGGTGCTGGCTCTCCTGCATGGTGTTTACAGACAGCCTGACACCCCTCTGTTGGGTGCTGGCTCTTCTGCACTGTGTATACAGACGGCCTGACACCCCACTATTAGGTGCTGGCTCTCCTGCATGGTGTTTACAGACGGCCTGACACCCCTCTGTTGGGTGCTGGCTCTTCTGCACTGTGTATACAGACGGACTTACACACCGCTATTAGGTGCTGGCTCTCCTGCATGGTGTTTACAGACGGCCTGACACCCCTCTGTTGGGTGCTGGCTCTTCTGCACTGTGTATACAGACGGCCTTACACCCCGCTATTAGGTGCTGGCTCTCCTGCATGGTGTTTACAGACGGCCTGACACCCCCCTGTTGGGTGCTGGCTCTTCTGCACTGTGTATACAGACGGCCTTACACCCCGCTATTAGGTGCTGGCTCTCCTGCATGGTGTTTACAGACGGCCTGACACCTCTCTGTTGGGTGCTGGCTCTTCTGCACTATGTATACAGACGGCCTTACACCCCTATATAAGGTGTCTGCTCTCCTGCACCCAGTAATAATAAATATGCATATATGTCATGAACATATAATCGCGCCTCATTCTTTTTTTATCAGGTGGGCCTTCTCCACAAATGAATTGCGATGTCACCAGACGAGCCAACTACATCTCTGGGCTTCTGTGAGGTCATCTTTACTACAGCATATACTGAAGATGGGACGGCAATAGCAGCTGACCCACAACAGGTAATGACGTGCGATAATACCTTCCTGGCACACATGCATATTTATTAAATCTGTATGTTTGCTAAAGACTGTCATTTGTACAGTATTGTTATAGCCGGCCTGACACCCCGGTATTGGGTGCTGGCTCTCCTGCACTGTGTATAGAGACAGCCTGACACCCCGGTATTGGGTGCTGGCTCTCCTGCACAGTGTATACAGACGGCCTGACATCCCGCTATTAGGTGCTGGCTCTCCTGCATGGTGTTTACAGACGGCCTGACACCCCTTTGTTGGGTGCTGGCTCTTCTGCACTGTGTATACAGACGGCCTTACACCCCGCTATTAGGTGCTGGCTCTCCTGCATGGTGTTTACAGACGGCCTGACACCCCTCTGTTGGGTGCTGGCTCTTCTGCACTGTGTATACAGACGGCCTTACACACCGCTATTAAGTGCTGGCTCTCCTGCATGGTGTTTACAGACGGCCTGACACCCCTCTGTTGGGTGCTGGCTCTTCTGCACTGTGTATACAGACAGCCTTACACCCCACTATTAGGTGCTGGCTCTCTTGCATGGTGTTTACAGATGGCCTGACACCCCCCTGTTGGGTGCTGGCTCTTTTGCACTGTGTATACAGACGGCCTTACACCCCGCTATTAGGTGCTGGCTCTCCTGCATGGTGTTTACAGACGGCCTGACACCCCTCTGTTGGGTGCTGGCTCTTCTGCACTGTGTATACAGACGGCCTTACACCCCTATATAAGGTGTCTGCTCTCCTGCACCCAGTAATAATAAATATGCATATATGTCATGAACATATTATCGCGCCTCATTCTTTTTTTATCAGGTGGGCCTTCTCCACAAATGAATTGCGATGTCACCAGACGAGCCAACTACATCTCTGGGCTTCTGTGAGGTCATCTTTACTACAGCATATACTGAAGATGGGACGGCAATAGCAGCTGACCCACAACAGGTAATGACGTGCGATAATACCTTCCTGGCACACATGCATATTTATTAAATCTGTATGTTTGCTAAAGACTGTCATTTGTACAGTATTGTTATAGCCGGCCTGACACCCCGGTATTGGGTGCTGGCTCTCCTGCACTGTGTATAGAGACAGCCTGACACCCCGGTATTGGGTGCTGGCTCTCCTGCACAGTGTATACAGACGGCCTGACATCCCGCTATTAGGTGCTGGCTCTCCTGCATGGTGTTTACAGACGGCCTGACACCCCTCTGTTGGGTGCTGGCTCTTCTGCACTGTGTATACAAACGGCCTGACACCCCGCTATTAGGTGCTGGCTCTCCTGCATGGTGTTTACAGACGGCCTGACACCCCTCTGTTGGGTGCTGGCTCTTCTGCACTGTGTATACAGACGGCCTTACACCCCGCTATTAGGTGCTGGCTCTCCTGCATGGTGTTTACAGACGGCCTGACACCCCTTTGTTGGGTGCTGGCTCTTCTGCACTGTGTATACAGACGGCCTTACACCCCGCTATTAGGTGCTGGCTCTCCTGCATGGTGTTTACAGACTGCCTGACACCCCTCTGTTGGGTGCTGGTTCTTCTGCACTGTGTATACAGACGGCCCTACACACCGCTATTAGGTGCTGGCTCTCCTGCATGGTGTTTACAGACGGCCTGACACCCCTCTGTTGGGTGCTGGCTCTTCTGCACTGTGTATACAGACGGCCTTACACCCCACTATTAGGTGCTGGCTCTCTTGCATGGTGTTTACAGATGGCCTGACACCCCCCTGTTGGGTGCTGGCTCTTCTGCACTGTGTATACAGACGGCCTTACACCCCGCTATTAGGTGCTGGCTCTCCTGCATGGTGTTTACAGACGGCCTGACACCCCTCTGTTGGGTGCTGGCTCTTCTGCACTGTGTATACAGACGGCCTTACACCCCTATATAAGGTGTCTGCTCTCCTGCACCCAGTAATAATAAATATGCATATATGTCATGAACATATTATCGCGCCTCATTCTTTTTTTATCAGGTGGGCCTTCTCCACAAATGAATTGCGATGTCACCAGACGAGCCAACTACATCTCTGGGCTTCTGTGAGGTCATCTTTACTACAGCATATACTGAAGATGGGACGGCAATAGCAGCTGACCCACAACAGGTAATGACGTGCGATAATACCTTCCTGGCACACATGCATATTTATTAAATCTGTATGTTTGCTAAAGACTGTCATTTGTACAGTATTGTTGTAGCCGGCCTGACGCCCCGGTATTGGGTGCTGGCTCTCCTGCACTGTGTATAGAGACAGCCTGACACCCCGGTATTGGGTGCTGGCTCTCCTGCACAGTGTATACAGACGGCCTGACATCCCGCTATTAGGTGCTGGCTCTCCTGCATGGTGTTTACAGACGGCCTGACACCCCTCTGTTGGGTGCTGGCTCTTCTGCACTGTGTATACAGACGGCCTTACACCCCGCTATTATGTGCTGGCTCTCCTGCATGGTGTTTACAGACGGCCTGACACCCCTCTGTTGGGTGCTGGCTCTTCTGCACTGTGTATACAGACGGCCTTACACCCCGCTATTAGGTGCTGGCTCTCCTGCATGGTGTTTACAGACAGCCTGACACCCCTCTGTTGGGTGCTGGCTCTTCTGCACTGTGTATACAGACGGCCTGACACCCCACTATTAGGTGCTGGCTCTCCTGCATGGTGTTTACAGACGGCCTGACACCCCTCTGTTGGGTGCTGGCTCTTCTGCACTGTGTATACAGACGGACTTACACACCGCTATTAGGTGCTGGCTCTCCTGCATGGTGTTTACAGACGGCCTGACACCCCTCTGTTGGGTGCTGGCTCTTCTGCACTGTGTATACAGACGGCCTTACACCCCGCTATTAGGTGCTGGCTCTCCTGCATGGTGTTTACAGACGGCCTGACACCCCCCTGTTGGGTGCTGGCTCTTCTGCACTGTGTATACAGACGGCCTTACACCCCGCTATTAGGTGCTGGCTCTCCTGCATGGTGTTTACAGACGGCCTGACACCTCTCTGTTGGGTGCTGGCTCTTCTGCACTATGTATACAGACGGCCTTACACCCCTATATAAGGTGTCTGCTCTCCTGCACCCAGTAATAATAAATATGCATATATGTCATGAACATATAATCGCGCCTCATTCTTTTTTTATCAGGTGGGCCTGCTCCACAAATGAATTGCGATGTCACCAGACGAGCCAACTACATCTCTGGGCTTCTGTGAGGTCATCTTTACTACAGCATATACTGAAGATGGGACGGCAATAGCAGCTGACCCACAACAGGTAATGACGTGCGATAATACCTTCCTGGCACACATGCATATTTATTAAATCTGCATGTTTGCTAAAGACTGTCATTTGTACAGTATTGTTATAGCCGGCCTGACACCCCGGTATTGGGTGCTGGCTCTCCTGCACTGTGTATAGAGACAGCCTGACACCCCGGTATTGGGTGCTGGCTCTCCTGCACAGTGTATACAGACGGCCTGACATCCCGCTATTAGGTGCTGGCTCTCCTGCATGGTGTTTACAGACGGCCTGACACCCCTTTGTTGGGTGCTGGCTCTTCTGCACTGTGTATACAGACGGCCTTACACCCCGCTATTAGGTGCTGGCTCTCCTGCATGGTGTTTACAGACGGCCTGACACCCCTCTGTTGGGTGCTGGCTCTTCTGCACTGTGTATACAGACGGCCTTACACACCGCTATTAAGTGCTGGCTCTCCTGCATGGTGTTTACAGACGGCCTGACACCCCTCTGTTGGGTGCTGGCTCTTCTGCACTGTGTATACAGACGGCCTTACACCCCACTATTAGGTGCTGGCTCTCTTGCATGGTGTTTACAGATGGCCTGACACCCCCCTGTTGGGTGCTGGCTCTTCTGCACTGTGTATACAGACGGCCTTACACCCCGCTATTAGGTGCTGGCTCTCCTGCATGGTGTTTACAGACGGCCTGACACCCCTCTGTTGGGTGCTGGCTCTTCTGCACTGTGTATACAGACGGCCTTACACCCCTATATAAGGTGTCTGCTCTCCTGCACCCAGTAATAATAAATATGCATATATGTCATGAACATATTATCGCGCCTCATTCTTTTTTTATCAGGTGGGCCTTCTCCACAAATGAATTGCGATGTCACCAGACGAGCCAACTACATCTCTGGGCTTCTGTGAGGTCATCTTTACTACAGCATATACTGAAGATGGGACGGCAATAGCAGCTGACCCACAACAGGTAATGACGTGCGATAATACCTTCCTGGCACACATGCATATTTATTAAATCTGTATGTTTGCTAAAGACTGTCATTTGTACAGTATTGTTATAGCCGGCCTGACACCCCGGTATTGGGTGCTGGCTCTCCTGCACTGTGTATAGAGACAGCCTGACACCCCGGTATTGGGTGCTGGCTCTCCTGCACAGTGTATACAGACGGCCTGACATCCCGCTATTAGGTGCTGGCTCTCCTGCATGGTGTTTACAGACGGCCTGACACCCCTCTGTTGGGTGCTGGCTCTTCTGCACTGTGTATACAAACGGCCTGACACCCCGCTATTAGGTGCTGGCTCTCCTGCATGGTGTTTACAGACGGCCTGACACCCCTCTGTTGGGTGCTGGCTCTTCTGCACTGTGTATACAGACGGCCTTACACCCCGCTATTAGGTGCTGGCTCTCCTGCATGGTGTTTACAGACGGCCTGACACCCCTTTGTTGGGTGCTGGCTCTTCTGCACTGTGTATACAGACGGCCTTACACCCCGCTATTAGGTGCTGGCTCTCCTGCATGGTGTTTACAGACGGCCTGACACCCCTCTGTTGGGTGCTGGCTCTTCTGCACTGTGTATACAGACGGCCTTACACACCGCTATTAGGTGCTGGCTCTCCTGCATGGTGTTTACAGACGGCCTGACACCCCTCTGTTGGGTGCTGGCTCTTCTGCACTGTGTATACAGACGGCCTTACACCCCACTATTAGGTGCTGGCTCTCTTGCATGGTGTTTACAGATGGCCTGACACCCCCCTGTTGGGTGCTGGCTCTTCTGCACTGTGTATACAGACGGCCTTACACCCCGCTATTAGGTGCTGGCTCTCCTGCATGGTGTTTACAGACGGCCTGACACCCCTCTGTTGGGTGCTGGCTCTTCTGCACTGTGTATACAGACGGCCTTACACCCCTATATAAGGTGTCTGCTCTCCTGCACCCAGTAATAATAAATATGCATATATGTCATGAACATATTATCGCGCCTCATTCTTTTTTTATCAGGTGGGCCTTCTCCACAAATGAATTGCGATGTCACCAGACGAGCCAACTACATCTCTGGGCTTCTGTGAGGTCATCTTTACTACAGCATATACTGAAGATGGGACGGCAATAGCAGCTGACCCACAACAGGTAATGACGTGCGATAATACCTTCCTGGCACACATGCATATTTATTAAATCTGTATGTTTGCTAAAGACTGTCATTTGTACAGTATTGTTGTAGCCGGCCTGACGCCCCGGTATTGGGTGCTGGCTCTCCTGCACTGTGTATAGAGACAGCCTGACACCCCGGTATTGGGTGCTGGCTCTCCTGCACAGTGTATACAGACGGCCTGACATCCCGCTATTAGGTGCTGGCTATCCTGCATGGTGTTTACAGACGGCCTGACACCCCTCTGTTGGGTGCTGGCTCTTCTGCACTGTGTATACAGACGGCCTGACACCCCGCTATTAGGTGCTGGCTCTCCTGCATGGTGTTTACAGACGGCCTGACACCCCTCTGTTGGGTGCTGGCTCTTCTGCACTGTGTATACCGACGGCCTTACACCCCGCTATTAGGTGCTGGCTCTCCTGCATGGTGTTTACAGACGGCCTGACACCCTCTGTTGGGTGCTGGCTCTTCTGCACTGTGTATACAGACGGCCTTACACCCCGCTATTAGGTGCTGGCTCTCCTGCATGGTGTTTACAGACGGCCTGACACCCCACTGTTGGGTGCTGGCTCTTCTGCACTGTGTATACAGACGGCCTGACACCCCGCTATTAGGTGCTGGCTCTCCTGCATGGTGTTTACAGACGGCCTGACACCCCTCTGTTGGGTGCTGGCTCCTCTGCACTGTGTATACAGACAGACTTACACACCGCTATTAGGTGCTGGCTCTCCTGCATGGTGTTTACAGACGGCCTGACACCCCTCTGTTGGGTGCTGGCTCTTCTGCACTGTGTATACAGACGGCCTGACACCCCGCTATTAGGTGCTGGCTCTCCTGCATGGTGTTTACAGACGGCCTGACACCCCTCTGTTGGGTGCTGGCTCTTCTGCACTGTGTATACAGACGGCCTTACACCCCGCTATTAGGTGCTGGCTCTCCTGCATGGTGTTTACAGACGGCCTGACACCCCTCTGTTGGGTGCTGGCTCTTCTGCACTGTGTGTACAGACGGCCTTACACCCCGCTATTAGGCGCTGGCTCTCCTGCATGGTGTTTACAGATGGCCTGACACCCCACTGTTGGGTGCTGGCTCTTCTGCACTGTGTATACAGACGGCCTGACACCCCGCTATTAGGTGCTGGCTCTCCTGCATGGTGTTTACAGACGGCCTGACACCCCTCTGTTGGGTGCTGGCTCTTCTGCACTGTGTATACAGACGGACTTACACACCGCTATTAGGTGCTGGCTCTCCTGCATGGTGTTTACAGACGGCCTGACACCCCTCTGTTGGGTGCTGGCTCTTCTGCACTGTGTATACAGACGGCCTTACACCCCGCTATTAGGTGCTGGCTCTCCTGAATGGTGTTTACAGACGGCCTGACACCCCCCTGTTGGGTGCTGGCTCTTCTGCACTGTGTATACAGACGGCCTTACACCCCGCTATTAGGTGCTGGCTCTCCTGCATGGTGTTTACAGACGGCCTGACACCCCTCTGTTGGGTGCTGGCTCTTCTGCACTGTGTATACAGACGGCCTTACACCCCTATATAAGGTGTCTGCTCTCCTGCACCCAGTAATAATAAATATGCATATATGTCATGAACATATTATCGCGCCTCATTCTTTTTTTATCAGGTGGGCCTTCTCCACAAATGAATTGCGATGTCACCAGACGAGCCAACTACATCTCTGGGCTTCTGTGAGGTCATCTTTACTACAGCATATACTGAAGATGGGACGGCAATAGCAGCTGACCCACAACAGGTAATAACGTGCGATAATACCTTCCTGGCACACATGCATATTTATTAAATCTGTATGTTTGCTAAAGACTGTCATTTGTACAGTATTGTTATAGCCGGCCTGACACCCCGGTATTGGGTGCTGGCTCTCCTGCACTGTGTATAGAGACAGCCTGACACCCCGGTATTGGGTGCTGGCTCTCCTGCATTGTGTATACCGACGGCCTTACACCCCGCTATTAGGTGCTGGCTCTCCTGCATGGTGTTTACAGACGGCCTGACACCCCTCTGTTGGGTGCTGGCTCTTCTGCACTGTGTATACAGACGGCCTTACACCCCGCTATTAGGTGCTGGCTCTCCTGCATGGTGTTTACAGACGGCCTGACACCCCACTGTTGGGTGCTGGCTCTTCTGCACTGTGTATACAGACGGCCTGACACCCCGCTATTAGGTGCTGGCTCTCCTGCATGGTGTTTACAGACGGCCTGACACCCCTCTGTTGGGTGCTGGCTCCTCTGCACTGTGTATACATACAGCCTTACACCCCGCTATTAGGTGCTGGCTCTCCTGCATGGTGTTTACAGACGGCCTGACACCCCTCTGTTGGGTGCTGGCTCTTCTGCACTGTGTATACAGACGGCCTTACACCCCGCTATTAGGTGCTGGCTCTCCTGCATGGTGTTTACAGACGGCCTGACACCCCCCTGTTGGGTGCTGGCTCTTCTGCACTCTGTATACAGACGGCCTTACACCCCACTATTAGGTGCTGGCTCTCCTGCATGGTGTTTACAGACGGCCTGACACCCCCCTGTTGGGTGCTGGCTCTTCTGCACTGTGTATACAGACGGCCTTACACCCCGCTATTAGGTGCTGGCTCTCCTGCATGGTGTTTACAGACGGCCTGACACCCCACTGTTGGGTGCTGGCTCTTCTGCACTGTGTATACAGACGGCCTGACACCCCGCTATTAGGTGCTGGCTCTCCTGCATGGTGTTTACAGACGGCCTGACACCCCTCTGTTGGGTGCTGGCTCTTCTGCACTGTGTATACAGACAGCCTTACACCCCGCTATTAGGTGCTGGCTCTCCTGCATGGTGTTAACAGACGGCCTGACACTCCTCTGTTGGGTGCTGGCTCTTCTGCACTGTGTATACAGACGGCCTTACACCCCGCTATTAGGTGCTGGCTCTCCTGCATGGTGTTTACAGACGGCCTGACACCCCCCTGTTGGGTGCTGGCTCTTCTGCACTGTGTATACAGACGGCCTTACACCCCGCTATTAGGTGCTGGCTCTCCTGCATGGTGTTTACAGACGGCCTGACACCCCTCTGTTGGGTGCTGGCTCTTCTGCACTGTGTATACAGACGGCCTTACACCCCGCTATTAGGTGCTGGCTCTCCTGCATGGTGTTTACAGACGGCCTGACACCCCTCTGTTGGGTGCTGGCTCTTCTGCACTGTGTATACAGACGGCCTTACACACCGCTATTAGGTGCTGGCTCTCCTGCATGGTGTTTACAGACGGCCTGACACCCCTCTGTTGGGTGCTGGCTCTTCTGCACTGTGTATACAGACGGCCTTACACCCCACTATTAGGTGCTGGCTCTCTTGCATGGTGTTTACAGATGGCCTGACACCCCCCTGTTGGGTGCTGGCTCTTCTGCACTGTGTATACAGACGGCCTTACACCCCGCTATTAGGTGCTGGCTCTCCTGCATGGTGTTTACAGACAGCCTGACACCCCTCTGTTGGGTGCTGGCTCTTCTGCACTGTGTATACAGACGGCCTTACACCCCGCTATTAGGTGCTGGCTCTCCTGCATGGTGTTTACAGACGGCCTGACACCCCCCTGTTGGGTGCTGGCTCTTCTGCACTGTGTATACAGACGGCCTTACACCCCGCTATTAGGTGCTGGCTCTCCTGCATGGTGTTTACAGACGGCCTGACACCTCTCTGTTGGGTGCTGGCTCTTCTGCACTGTGTATACAGACGGCCTTACACCCCTATATAAGGTGTCTGCTCTCCTGCACCCAGTAATAATAAATATGCATATATGTCATGAACATATTATCGCGCCTCATTCTTTTTTTATCAGGTGGGCCTTCTCCACAAATGAATTGCGATGTCACCAGACGAGCCAACTACATCTCTGGGCTTCTGTGAGGTCATCTTTACTACAGCATATACTGAAGATGGGACGGCAATAGCAGCTGACCCACAACAGGTAATGACGTGCGATAATACCTTCCTGGCACACATGCATATTTATTAAATCTGTATGTTTGCTAAAGACTGTCATTTGTACATTATTGTTATAGCCGGCCTGACACCCCGGTATTGGGTGCTGGCTCTCCTGCACTGTGTATAGAGACAGCCTGACACCCCGGTATTGGGTGCTGGCTCTCCTGCACAGTGTATACAGACGGCCTGACATCCCGCTATTAGGTGCTGGCTCTCCTGCATGGTGTTTACAGACGGCCTGACACCCCTCTGTTGGGTGCTGTCTCTTCTGCACTGTGTATACAGACGGCCTGACACCCCGCTATTAGGTGCTGGCTCTCCTGCATGGTGTTTACAGACGGCCTGACACCCCTCTGTTGGGTGCTGGCTCTTCTGCACTGTGTATACAGACGGCCTTACACCCCACTATTAGGTGCTGGCTCTCTTGCATGGTGTTTACAGATGGCCTGACACCCCCCTGTTGGGTGCTGGCTCTTCTGCACTGTGTATACAGACGGCCTTACACCCCGCTATTAGGTGCTGGCTCTCCTGCATGGTGTTTACAGACGGCCTGACACCCCTCTGTTGGGTGCTGGCTCTTCTGCACTGTGTATACAGACGGCCTTACACCCCTATATAAGGTGTCTGCTCTCCTGCACCCAGTAATAATAAATATGCATATATGTCATGAACATATTATCGCGCCTCATTCTTTTTTTATCAGGTGGGCCTTCTCCACAAATGAATTGCGATGTCACCAGACGAGCCAACTACATCTCTGGGCTTCTGTGAGGTCATCTTTACTACAGCATATACTGAAGATGGGACAGCAATAGCAGCTGACCCACAACAGGTAATGACGTGCGATAATACCTTCCTGGCACACATGCATATTTATTAAATCTGTATGTTTGCTAAAGACTGTCATTTGTACAGTATTGTTATAGCCGGCCTGACACCCCGGTATTGGGTGCTGGCTCTCCTGCACTGTGTATAGAGACAGCCTGACACCCCGGTATTGGGTGCTGGCTCTCCTGCACAGTGTATACAGACGGCCTGACATCCCGCTATTAGGTGCTGGCTCTCCTGCATGGTGTTTACAGACGGGCTGACACCCCTCTGTTGGGTGCTGGCTCTTCTGCACTGTGTATACAGACGGCCTGACACCCCGCTATTAGGTGCTGGCTCTCCTGCACGGTGTTTACAGACGGCCTGACACCCCTCTGTTGGGTGCTGGCTCTTCTGCACTGTGTATACAGACGGCCTTACACCCCGCTATTAGGTGCTGGCTCTCCTGCATGGTGTTTACAGACGGCCTGACACCCCTCTGTTGGGTGCTGGCTCTTCTGCACTGTGTATACAGACGGCCTTACACCCCGCTATTAGGTGCTGGCTCTCCTGCATGGTGTTTACAGACGGCCTGACACCCCACTGTTGGGTGCTGGCTCTTCTGCACTGTGTATACAGACGGCCTGACACCCTGCTATTAGGTGCTGGCTCTCCTGCATGGTGTTTACAGACGGCCTGACACCCCTCTGTTGGGTGCTGGCTCTTCTGCACTGTGTATACAGACGGCCTTACACCCCGCTATTAGGTGCTGGCTCTCCTGCATGGTGTTTACAGACGGCCTGACACCCCTCTGTTGGGTGCTGGCTCTTTTGCACTGTGTATACAGACGGCCTTACACCCCGCTATTAGGTGCTGGCTCTCCTGCATGGTTTTTACAGACGGCCTGACACCCCCCTGTTGGGTGCTGGCTCTTCTGCACTGTGTATACAGACGGCCTTACACCCCGCTATTAGGTGCTGGCTCTCCTGCATGGTGTTTACAGACGGCCTGACACCCCTCTGTTGGGTGCAGGCTCTTCTGCACTGTGTATACAGACGGCCTTACACCCCTATATAAGGTGTCTGCTCTCCTGCACCCAGTAATAATAAATATGCATATATGTCATGAACATATTATCGCGCCTCATTCTTTTTTTATCAGGTGGGCCTTCTAAAAAAATGAATTGCGATGTCACCAGACAAGCCAACTACATCTCTGGGCTTCTGTGAGGTCATCTTTACTACAGCATATACTGAAGATGGGACGGCAATAGCAGCTGACCCACAACAGGTAATGACGCGCGATAATACCTTCCTGGCACACATGCATATTTATTAAATCTGTATGTTTGCTAAAGACTGTCATTTGTACAGTATTGTTATAGCCGGCCTGACACCCCGGTATTGGTATGCTGGCTCTCCTGCATTGTGTATAGAGACAGCCTGACACCCCGGTATTGGGTGCTGGCTCTCCTTCACAGTGTATACAGACGGCCTGACATCCCGCTATTAGGTGCTGGCTCTCCTGCATGGTGTTTACAGACGGCCTGACACCCCTCTGTTGGGTGCTGGCTCTTCTGCACTGTGTATACAGACGGCCTGACACCCCGCTATTAGGTGCTGGCTCTCCTGCATGGTGTTTACAGATGGCCTGACACCCCTCTGTTGGGTGCTGGCTCTTCTGCACTGTGTATACAGACGGCCTTACACCCCGCTATTAGGTGCTGGCTCTCCTGCATGGTGTTTACAGACGGCCTGACACCCCTCTGTTGGGTGCTGGCTCTTCTGCACTGTGTATACAGACGGCCTTACACCCCGCTATTAGGTGCTGGCTCTCCTGCATGGTGTTTACAGAAGGCCTGACACCCCACTGTTGGGTGCTGGCTCTTCTGCACTGTGTATACAGACGGCCTGACACCCCACTATTAGGTGCTGGCTCTCCTGCATGGTGTTTACAGACGGCCTGACACCCCTCTGTTGGGTGCTGGCTCTTCTGCACTGTGTATACAGACGGACTTACACACCGCTATTAGGTGCTGGCTCTCCTGCATGGTGTTTACAGACGGCCTGACACCCCTCTGTTGGGTGCTGGCTCTTCTGCACTGTGTATACAGACGGCCTTACACCCCGCTATTAGGTGCTGGCTCTCCTGCATGGTGTTTACAGACGGCCTGACACCCCCCTGTTGGGTGCTGGCTCTTCTGCACTGTGTATACAGACGGCCTTACACCCCGCTATTAGGTGCTGGCTCTCCTGCATGGTGTTTACAGACGGCCTGACACCTCTCTGTTGGGTGCTTGCTCTTCTGCACTGTGTATACAGACGGCCTTACACCCCTATATAAGGTGTCTGCTCTCCTGCACCCAGTAATAATAAATATGCATATATGTCATGAACATATTATCGCGCCTCATTCTTTTTTTATCAGGTGGGCCTTCTCCACAAATGAATTGCGATGTCACCAGACGAGCCAACTACATCTCTGGGCTTCTGTGAGGTCATCTTTACTACAGCATATACTGAAGATGGGACGGCAATAGCAGCTGACCCACAACAGGTAATGACGCGCGATAATACCTTCCTGGCACACATGCATATTTATTAAATCTGTATGTTTGCTAAAGACTGTCATTTGTACAGTATTGTTATAGCCGGCCTGACACCCCGGTATTGGGTGCTGGCTCTCCTGCACTGTGTATAGAGACAGCCTGACACCCCGGTATTGGGTGCTGGCTCTCCTGCACAGTGTATACAGACGGCCTGACATCCCGCTATTAGGTGCTGGCTCTCCTGCATGGTGTTTACAGACGGCCTGACACCCCTCTGTTGGGTGCTGGCTCTTCTGCACTGTGTATACAGACGGCCTGACACCCCGCTATTAGGTGCTGGCTCTCCTGCATGGTGTTTACAGACGGCCTGACACCCCTCTGTTGGGTGCTGGCTCTTCTGCACTGTGTATACAGACGGCCTTACACCCCGCTATTAGGTGCTGGCTCTCCTGCATGGTGTTTACAGACGGCCTGACACCCCTCTGTTGGGTGCTGGCTCTTCTGCACTGTGTATACAGACGGCCTTACACCCCGCTATTAGGTGCTGGCTCTCCTGCATGGTGTTTACAGACGGCCTGACACCCCTCTGTTGGGTGCTGGCTCTTCTGCACTGTGTATACAGACGGCCTTACACCCCGCTATTAGGTGCAGGCTCTCCTGCATGGTGTTTACAGACGGCCTGACACCCCTCTGTTGGGTGCTGGCTCTTCTGCACTGTGTATACAGACGGCCTTACACCCCGCTATTAGGTGCTGGCTCTCCTGCATGGTGTTTACAGACGGCCTGACACCCCCCTGTTGGGTGCTGGCTCTTCTGCACTCTGTATACAGACGGCCTTACACCCCACTATTAGGTGCTGGCTCTCCTGCATGGTGTTTACAGATGGCCTGACACCCCCCTGTTGGGTGCTGGCTCTTCTGCACTGTGTATACAGACGGCCTTACACCCCGCTATTAGGTGCTGGCTCTCCTGCATGGTGTTTACAGACGGCCTGACACCCCACTGTTGGGTGCTGGCTCTTCTGCTCTGTGTATACAGACGGCCTGACACCCCGCTATTAGGTGCTGGCTCTCCTGCATGGTGTTTACAGACGGCCTGACACCCCTCTGTTGGGTGCTGGCTCTTCTGCACTGTGTATACAGACAGCCTTACACCCCGCTATTAGGTGCTGGCTCTCCTGCATGGTGTTTACAGACGGCCTGACACTCCTCTGTTGGGTGCTGGCTCTTCTGCACTGTGTATACAGACGGCCTTACACCCCGCTATTAGGTGCTGGCTCTCCTGCATGGTGTTTACAGAAGGCCTGACACCCCCCTGTTGGGTGCTGGCTCTTCTGCACTGTGTATACAGACGGCCTTACACCCCGCTATTAGGTGCTGGCTCTCCTGCATGGTGTTTACAGACAGCCTGACACCCCTCTGTTGGGTGCTGGCTCTTCTGCACTGTGTATACAGACGGCCTTACACCCCTATATTAGGTGTCTGCTCTCCTGCACCCAGTAATAATAAATATGCATATATGTCATGAACATATTATCGCGCCTCATTCTTTTTTTATCAGGTGGGCCTTCTCCACAAATGAATTGCGATGTCACCAGACAAGCCAACTACATCTCTGGGCTTCTGTGAGGTCATCTTTACTACAGCATATACTGAAGATGGGATGGCAATAGCAGCTGACCCACAACAGGTAATGACGCGCGATAATACCTTCCTGGCACACATGCATATTTATTAAATCTGTATGTTTGCTAAAGACTGTCATTTGTACAGTATTGTTATAGCCGGCCTGACACCCCGGTATTGGGTGCTGGTTCTCCTGCACTGTGTATAGAGACAGCCTGACACCCCGGTATTGGGTGCTGGCTCTCCTGCACAGTGTATACAGACGGCCTGACATCCCGCTATTAGGTGCTGGCTCTCCTGCATGGTGTTTACAGACGGCCTGACACCCCTCTGTTGGGTGCTGGCTCTTCTGCACTTTGTATACAGACGGCCTGACACCCCGCTATTAGGTGCTGGCTCTCCTGCATGGTGTTTACAGACGGCCTGACACCCCTCTGTTGGGTGCTGGCTCTTCTGCACTGTGTATACAGACGGCCTTACACCCCGCTATTAGGTGCTGGCTCTCCTGCATGGTGTTTACAGACGGCCTGACACCCCTCTGTTGGGTGCTGGCTCTTCTGCACTGTGTATACAGACGGCCTTACACCCCGCTATTAGGTGCTGGCTCTCCTGCATGGTGTTTACAGACGGCCTGACACCCCTCTGTTGGGTGCTGGCTCTTCTGCACTGTGTATACAGACGGCCTTACACACCGCTATTAGGTGCTGGCTCTCCTGCATGGTGTTTACAGACGGCCTGACACCCATCTGTTGGGTGCTGGCTCTTCTGCACTGTGTATACAGACGGCCTTACACCCCACTATTAGGTGCTGGCTCTCTTGCATGGTGTTTACAGATGGCCTGACACCCCCCTGTTGGGTGCTGGCTCTTCTGCACTGTGTATACAGACGGCCTTACACCCCGCTATTAGGTGCTGGCTCTCCTGCATGGTGTTTACAGACGGCCTGACACCCCTCTGTTGGGTGCTGGCTCTTCTGCACTGTGTATACAGACGGCCTTACACCCCTATATAAGGTGTCTGCTCTCCTGCACCCAGTAATAATAAATATGCATATATGTCATGAACATATTATCGCGCCTCATTCTTTTTTTATCAGGTGGGCCTTCTCCACAAATGAATTGCGATGTCACCAGACGAGCCAACTACATCTCTGGGCTTCTGTGAGGTCATCTTTACTACAGCATATACTGAAGATGGGACGGCAATAGCAGCTGACCCACAACAGGTAATGACGTGCGATAATACCTTCCTGGCACACATGCATATTTATTAAATCTGTATGTTTGCTAAAGACTGTCATTTGTACAGTATTGTTATAGCCGGCCTGACACCCCGGTATTGGGTGCTGGCTCTCCTGCACTGTGTATAGAGACAGCCTGACACCCCGGTATTGGGTGCTGGCTCTCCTGCACTGTGTATACCGACGGCCTTACACCCCGCTATTAGGTGCTGGCTCTCCTGCATGGTGTTTACAGACGGCCTGACACCCCTCTGTTGGGTGCTGGCTCTTCTGCACTGTGTATACAGACGGCCTTACACCCCGCTATTAGGTGCTGGCTCTCCTGCATGGTGTTAACAGACGGCCTGACACCCCACTGTTGGGTGCTGGCTCTTCTGCACTGTGTATACAGACGGCCTGACACCCCGCTATTAGGTGCTGGCTCTCCTGCATTGTGTTTACAGACGGCCTGACACCCCTCTGTTGGGTGCTGGCTCCTCTGCACTGTGTATACATACAGCCTTACACCCCGCTATTAGGTGCTGGCTCTCCTGCATGGTGTTTACAGACGGCCTGACACCCCTCTGTTGGGTGCTGGCTCTTCTGCACTGTGTATACAGACGGCCTTACACCCCGCTATTAGGTGCTGGCTCTCCTGCATGGTGTTTACAGACGGCCTGACACCCCCCTGTTGGGTGCTGGCTCTTCTGCACTCTGTATACAGACGGCCTTACACCCCACTATTAGGTGCTGGCTCTCCTGCATGGTGTTTACAGACGGCCTGACACCCCCCTGTTGGGTGCTGGCTCTTCTGCACTGTGTATACAGACGGCCTTACACCCCGCTATTAGGTGCTGGCTCTCCTGCATGGTGTTTACAGACGGCCTGACACCCCACTGTTGGGTGCTGGCTCTTCTGCACTGTGTATACAGACGGCCTGACACCCCGCTATTAGGTGCTGGCTCTCCTGCATGGTGTTTACAGACGGCCTGACACCCCTCTGTTGGGTGCTGGCTCTTCTGCACTGTGTATACAGACAGCCTTACACCCCGCTATTAGGTGCTGGCTCTCCTGCATGGTGTTTACAGACGGCCTGACACTCCTCTGTTGGGTGCTGGCTCTTCTGCACTGTGTATACAGACGGCCTTACACCCCGCTATTAGGTGCTGGCTCTCCTGCATGGTGTTTACAGACGGCCTGACACCCCCCTGTTGGGTGCTGGCTCTTCTGCACTGTGTATACAGACGGCCTTACACCCCGCTATTAGGTGCTGGCTCTCCTGCATGGTGTTTACAGACGGCCTGACACCCCTCTGTTGGGTGCTGGCTCTTCTGCACTGTGTATACAGACGGCCTTACACCCCTATATTAGGTGTCTGCTCTCCTGCACCCAGTAATAATAAATATGCATAAATGTCATGAACATATTATCGCGCCTCATTCTTTTTTTATCAGGTGGGCCTTCTCCACAAATGAATTGCGATGTCACCAGACAAGCCAACTACTGTACATCTCTGGGCTTCTGTGAGGTCATCTTTACTACAGCATATACTGAAGATGGGACGGCAATAGCAGCTGACCCACAACAGGTAATGACGTGCGATAATACCTTCCTGGCACACATGCATATTTATTAAATCTGTATGTTTGCTAAAGACTGTCATTTGTACAGTATTGTTATAGCCGGCCTGACACCCCGGTATTGGGTGCTGGCTCTCCTGCACTGTGTATAGAGACAGCCTGACACCCCGGTATTGGGTGCTGACTCTCCTGCACAGTGTATACAGACGGCCTGACAACCCGCTATTAGGTGCTGGCTCTCCTGCATGGTGTTTACAGACGGCCTGACACCCCTCTGTTGGGTGCTGGCTCTTCTGCACTGTGTATACAGACGGCCTTATGCGGGGTACACACCAGGACGACCCGCTCACGATGCACATCGTGAGCGGGTCGTCAGTGTCTCGTCCGACCCGCTCACGATGACGCGGGAGGGCACGACCCGCTCACGATGTGCACCGTGAGCGGGTCCGATCCGATGGCGACCCGCACCCGGTTCTATGGTCGTCATTGAGATCCTACCTGCAGCAGGTAGGATCTCAATAACGACCGACCGACCCGCGGGACCGCGCATCGGATCGGAATCGCTCCACACCAGGTCAGAAAAGGGCCCATTACACCCCGCTATTAGGTGCTGGCTCTCCTGCATGGTGTTTACAGACGGCCTGACACCCCTCTGTTGGGTTATTTTGTAAGGGAAAAGGGAAGTGGTAGATGGATCAGTGCACAGGTAACAGTAGTAACTGGGTATGATACAAAAACAGTATAGTTAAAGTAATCCACAATTCAGGTATAATCAAGAGGTCTGTGAAACAGATTCTCACAGAATAAGTCGCGTGGAGGTGCACCCTAGAGAGTAATTATAGGCAAACAAGAAGGAGAAAAGACTCTCTCTTTTTTGGGGCACTCTTAAATTGTGATTACAAGATCGTAATCAATTCAAACTTAGTTAGCAATATATAGTTAAATATATTCTATGATGAGAAACAACACTAGCTAATCTATGTTATGGAGTCTTACGCCAAATTACAGAAAAAGTTCTAATGTGGGAACAGTGTCAATTGTGTGTGGGTCAATGCGGGTACTAGTGACACGTAGGAGAGTGGGGTAGATGAGTCCCACCCAGGGTATGGTAGACTTAAAACTTAGCTTTTAATAGGTTTAATGTTTTAAAATTTATACTAGACAAAAAATGTAAGAATTACGTTGACACACAAACATAGAACATATATAAATTCACACCGATATATCAGTGCCCACCGGGCATGGGTTCTCCTAGTTTAGTAACACACCATACTGTAGGTAGAAGAGGGTAAATTGATAGATAGAAATAACTTCTCTATATATGTCGACTCGGATAAACTATCCTGAGTATTATACTTGGGTTTGTCCTAGAGCATCTGAGTCAACACATTGTATTCAAAAGGAACAAGAGGAGCAAAGTCCTGTTACCAAATGTATCTACCCGTGGGTGTTGCTAATATCTGTTGTAGGCTCAAAAATACCTTACATCAAAATGTCTGCCAAATAGGTGAAAATAAATGAAAGAAACATATAATTCACATGAATATTATCACGATAAAAAGTATGTAAACTTGAAACAGATTTGTATCTACTTTAAATAAGTGCTATCACGATACAGAAAATCAGATAATCATCACACTTGCAAAGATATACACGTAACTACCAAATAACATTCACTGTAGTTCAGAGTCATCAACCATGCTTCTGATATTATTGTCTTATATTATACACCAGATTGCAAGAAATATTTTTTGAAGACATTGATTGCTCAAATAATTTAAGCTAACAGCTATGGTATGGTAGAGCTAAGTATATTTCCAGTGATTAATAGACAGTGAATATCACTGTTAAAGCCTCTTATTAGATAAACAGCAAAAATATCCAGAGTATTTAGAATACTTGGGTGTGCTCCCGCGGTGCAGTGGGTAGGAAAAGAGAAGTGGAAAAATAAGAGGGGGGGGGGGGGGGGAATGAAAAGATAGGAAAAAAAGGGGGAGAAAAAATGGTGAAATGAGATTGAAAAAGAAATATTTAGTGAGAGAACTGACTATGCCCACCGGTCATGGATATTCCCACCGACTTTATATACCCTTGACAGTGGCGGGATTGTCTGGTTGGAGGTTAGGAAGTCCCCTTCCACCTCTCACAGGCGGCCCTTCTCCAATTGCCAGCTACCACCGGGTAAGGTGGGCTTTTATGGGTATTGTGGGGGAGGAATCCTGCCTAATGTGGAGTCAGTGAAAGGGAATCAGTGTTACCCTTTAGTGTTCAAGCGGCTGCTGCCCTGCTTCTTATACCTATCGCCTGGGGTGGAATATTGTATCAGGGAAGGAGAGGTCACCCGTCTCCTACAATACCTTCTGACGCCCCAAGCAGGTTGCCATCACCTTAGTTGGTGGACTTTTTCAGGTATAGCGGGTGAGCGGGCTTAAGGGAACACAGGCGGGATTTACTACAAAGACCCCGCAGTGGGATACTACTGTCAGGTGTACCCTGGATAGACTGGTCCAGTGCAGGGTAGATAGGTAGTGGTACTATAGTCCTGATAAGTAGTCCCAGAAAAGAGAAGATAGCAATGCTGTGCAAGGTGTGCTGCTGTCCTCCATGTGTGTGCAAAATGCACACAGTGGTGGGGGATGAGCGTCACCTAGCCCGCTGAATGAGTATAAGTCAGAAATTTAAGGTAGAATAGGGGAGAAGAAACAGTAGGGTCAGTGTATGGGAAGAGGTAGTATGGGTAAGAGGTATAGGGTTTGCGGGAGAGCAGGTACCTGTGTTTGACATCACACTCTAGCCTGAGAGATGTCCGACATCTGAATAGTCAAATGAGGCTCAGGTTATCTGTTGTGGTGTGTATCAGCGCTGTACTATCCTGCTGCTGCTGCGGTCGGCGCAAGGTATGCGCTCCGTACATACGGTATCTGGAAAGTCACAGGGGTTGACGGGGTTACTGGCCAAAGCTGCCGGAGTGGCTGTAACGGCTTCAGAATCTTGCGTGTGCCGTGCGATAGCTGTGCGGCTGCTATTGGCGGCTTGGAGCAGGTGAGATCAGATGAGACAGGGAGGCGCACGGTATCTGCGTCTCTCCCTGTGAATGAGCCGGTGCGGTAACTGGGTCTCCCTGTGCGGCTGCTGCTGGCGGCTTAGGGCGAGATGAGATAAGGCAGGGAGGCGCTCAGTGTCAGCGTCTCTCCCTGTGAGTGAACCCCTGTGCGGCTGCTGCTGGCGGCTTGAGGCAAGTGAGATAAAGTGGGACAGGGAGGCGCACAATGTCAGCGTCTCTCCCTGTCAAAACGATCGTTTCACCTGGTCGGCTTCTTCAGGGTTCAGGTAATGACGCGCGATAATACCTTCCTGGCACACATGCATATTTATTAAATCTGTATGTTTGCTAAAGACTGTCATTTGTACAGTATTGTTATAGCCGGCCTGACACCCCGGTATTGGGTGCTGGCTCTCCTGCACTGTGTATAGAGACAGCCTGATACCCCGGTATTGGGTGCTGGCTCTCCTGCACAGTGTATACAGAAGGCCTGACATCCCGCTATTAGGTGCTGGCTCTCCTGCATGGTGTTTACAGATGGCCTGACACCCCTCTGTTGGGTGCTGGCTCTTCTGCACTGTGTATACAGACGGCCTGACACCCCGCTATTAGGTGCTGGCTCTCCTGCATGGCGTTTACAGACGGCCTGACACCCCTCTGTTGGGTGCTGGCTCTTCTGCACTGTGTATACAGACGGCCTTACACCCCGCTATTAGGTGCTGGCTCTCCTGCATGGTGTTTACAGACGGCCTGACACCCCTCTGTTGGGTGCTGGCTCTTCTGCACTGTGTATACAGACGGCCTTACACACCGCTATTAGGTGCTGGCTCTCCTGCATGGTGTTTACAGATGGCCTGACACCCCACTGTTGGGTGCTGGCTCTTCTGCACTGTGTATACAGACGGCCTTACACCCCGCTATTAGGTGCTGGCTCTCCTGCATGGTGTTTACAGACGGCCTGACACCCCTCTGTTGGGTGCTGGCTCTTCTGCACTGTGTATACAGACGGCCTTACACCCCGCTATTAGGTGCTGGCTCTCCTGCATGGTGTTTACAGACGGCCTGACACCCCTCTGTTGGGTGCTGGCTCTTCTGCACTGTGTATACAGACGGCCTGACACCCCGCTATTAGGTGCTGGCTCTCCTGCATGGTGTTTACAGACGGCCTGACACCCCTCTGTTGGGTGCTGGCTCTTCTGCACTGTGTATACAGATGGCCTTACACCCCTATATAAGGTGTCTGCTCTACTGCACCCATTAATAATAAATATGCATATATGTCATGAACATATTATCGCGCCTCATTCTTTTTTTATCAGGTGGGCCTTCTCCACAAATGAATTGCGATGTCACCAGACAAGCCAACTACATCTCTGGGCTTCTGTGAGGTCATCTTTACTACAACATATACTGAAGATGGGACGGCAATAGCAGCTGACCCACAACAGGTAATGATGCGCGATAATACCTTCCTGGCACACATGCATATTTATTAAATCTGTATGTTTGCTAAAGACTGTCATTTGTACAGTATTGTTATAGCCGGCCTGACACCCCGGTATTGGGTGCTGGCTCTCCTGCACTGTGTATAGAGACAGCCTGATACCCCGGTTTTGGGTGCTGGCTCTCCTGCACAGTGTATACAGAAGGCCTGACATCCCGCTATTAGGTGCTGGCTCGCCTGCATGGTGTTTACAGATGGCCTAACACCCCTCTGTTGGGTGCTGGCTCTTCTGCACTGTGTATACAGACGGCCTGACACCCCGCTATTAGGTGCTGGCTCTCCTGCATGGTGTTTACAGACGGCCTGACACCCCTCTGTTGGGTGCTGGCTCTTCTGCACTGTGTATACAGATGGCCTTACACCCCTATATAAGGTGTCTGCTCTCCTGCACCCAGTAATAATAAATATGCATATATGTCATGAACATATTATCGCGCCTCATTCTTTTTTTTATCAGGTGGGCCTTCTCCACAAATGAATTGCGATGTCACCAGACAAGCCAACTACATCTCTGGGCTTCTATGAGGTCATCTTTACTACAGCATATACTGAAGATGGGACGGCAATAGCAGCTGACCCACAACAGGTAATGACGCGCGATAATACCTTCCTGGCACACATGCATATTTATTAAATCTGTATGTTTGCTAAAGACTGTTATTTGTACAGTATTGTTATAGCCGGCCTGACACCCCGGTATTGGGTGCTGGCTCTACTGCACTGTGTATAGAGACAGCCTGACACCCCGGTATTGGGTGCTGGCTCTCCTGCACAGTGTATACAGACGGCCTGACATCCCGCTATTAGGTGCTGGCTCTCCTGCATGGTGTTTACAGACGGCCTGACACCCCTCTGTTGGGTGCTGACTCTTCTGCACTGTGTATACAGACGGCCTGACACCGCGCTATTAGGTGCTGACTCTCCTGCATGGTGTTTACAGACGGCCTGACACCCCTCTGTTGGGTGCTGGCTCTTCTGCACCGTGTATACAGACCGCCTTACACCCCGCTATTAGGTGCTGGCTCTCCTGCATGGTGTTTACAGACGGCCTGACACCCCTCTGTTGGGTGCTGGCTCTTCTGCACTGTGTATACAGACCGCCTTACACCCCGCTATTAGGTGCCGGCTCTCCTGCATGGTGTTTACAGACGGCCTGACACCCCTCTGTTGGGTGCTGGCTCTTCTGCACTGTGTATACAGACAGCCTTACACCCCGCTATTAGGTGCTGGCTCTCCTGCATGGTGTTTACAGACGGCCTGACACCCCTCTGTTGGGTACTGGCTCTTCTGCACTGTGTATACAGACGGCCTTACACCCCGCTATTAGGTGCTGGCTCTCCTGCATGGTGTTTACAGACGGCCTGACACCCCTCTGTTGGGTGCTGGCTCTTCTGCACTGTGTATACAGATGGCCTTACACCCTGCTATTAGGTGCTGGCTCTCCTGCATGGTGTTTACAGACGGCCTGACACCCCCCTGTTGGGTGCTTGCTCTTCTGCACTGTGTATACAGATGGCCTTACACCCCTATATAAGGTGTCTGCTCTCCTGCACCCAGTAATAATAAATATGCATATATGTCATGAACATATTTTCTTCTGCGGCAGACGTCAGGGGCCCCAGGGATAACAGTGGGGTATGAGTGAGGTCACGATCCACATCCAGCACCAGAAAGGTTAAAAACTCTGGCTGCCCTGAGACAGCCCTGGCTCCTCCCCTCCTCTACCCCGCCTCCTAGGCCATTTACTTTCAGTTTTATTTGTGCTGGCAGGAGCCAACACGCATTTAGAAAGGGGCTGCTTTTAAGCAGCTAAAACTTTAAATTTTTTTTTATTAATCTTATTTTTACACTGACGCTGGAGTCAGTGACAGAGCAGCAGCGCTGGGGGTCTGTTAGACCCCTGCACTGCGCTCCATCACCCGGGACCCGGCAGCCGCACACCTTCCACGTGGCTGCCACAGTGTCGGTGTCGGCTGGCTCCGGGCACTGAGGAGACGCAGCCGCGACGGGGACCGGGACTTCAGCGGTATTAACCGCTTCAGGTAACGCGCTCCCCGCCGGGAGCGCGCATGTGCGCGCATGTATTAGCGGCTGAGCAGCCCGGCGGGGGGGATCGCCGGGCTGCACTAGCAAGCGTCCAGAACGCCGCCTTTCACTAGGTTGAGCACCCTGCCCCGCTGGACCACCAGGGAGACATTGAGTGTGGGCAGCGGCGTCGGTATGCGGGGCCGCCCGGCAAGCGCCGGATCCCCGCCATTTTACCGGTGCCGCAGGAGTCATTAAATCCCAGGTGGCCATTTGCTAGTAGGGGGGGGGCCTCTCCTCACACAGCCCCTCCCCCGGAGACAGGAGCTAGGATGTACCCACGGGGTTTCCAGCCCTGCTCTCTTCCTGCCTGCCTGCTGCACGTGTAGGACGGACACAGAGAGCTCTCTGCCATTCTGGAGTTCCATCTCTTCACTGCTGGGCAATCTTGGCAAATCCCACCTGTACCTCTCCTTCAAGGATACCAGGTTACAGTACTTTATGCTCCTGCCAGCCTTTGTGCGTCTGCGGAGCCCAGTGCCAGGTTTTTTATTTTGCATTGTATGACTCTGTATGTGTGCTGTGTCTCATATTGTTTTTAACACTATCACTGCTATATTGTGTTAATTGTTACAATCAGCTGCCTCTTGTACAATGTCGGAGGACAGCGGTGATGACACATGGGCCCCTATATTGGTGTCCTGCACGCGTTGCAGAGCGGGCGTACCCCAGCTTGTAGAGGGGTTATGCTTACAATGTATAAAGATGCATGCGCAGCCCCCTGTGGCAGCTTCCTCTCAGGAACCTGCCTGGGCCCAGCTTACCCAGGTCATGTCGCAGTTAATAGACAAACTCTCTACTGCACCATCCCTGCAGCCGGGACCATCCGGGTCTCGGGCATGTGGCCCCCCCGAGGAGCCTGCATGGGCGCGTGCATTGGCTGACTCGGTTCAGGGCATCAGTACCTCTTTAAAGGGTAAAAGCCGTAAGGGCCATAGCAGGGAAATCCCTTCTACCCTCCTCCATCAGGACACTGATACAGATGACACTGATGGGGAGGAAGAACAGCTGATTGACGACGGGGTCGACGAAGAGGCTGAGGAAGCCTCAAAAGGCGACATCTCAGCACGTGTCGATGTAGGGGCCCTGGTAATTGCGGTTAGAGACATCTTACATTTACAGGATGTCTCTGAGCCGTCTCAGTCTGTGGGCCCATCCTTTAAGCGGCCCAAGCGTACTCTGTCAGTGTTCCCTAAGTCTTCTGAACTAGAGGATGTCCTTGGGGAGGCCTGGGTTTTGCCAAATAGGAAGTTTCCGCTCCCTAAGCGGTTTAATACCAATTACCCGCTCCCTCCAGAGGATAGGGTACGCTGGGAAACTTCGCCTAAAGTGGATGCACATATCGCTAAGATTGTGCGTTCCAATACTCTTCCCATCCCAACTGCTTCCCTTAAGGATCCGGCTGACAGAAAGTTAGAGAACTTTCTTAAGCTCATCTTTACAACTTCTGGGGCGGTTGCGCGGCCTACTCTGGCATCTGCCTGGGTAGCGAAGGCCATGGTAAAATGGATTTCTGCCCTCACTAATATTATTACTGAGGGAGATAGTGTAGATGACATGCTTCCTATCCTTGACATCATGCGTCAGGCTGCATTGTATTTGGGGGAGGCCGCCTTAGATGCAGCCACCCTTACGTCACGAGTGTCTGCCTCGTCAGTGGCGGCACAACGGTCTCTGTGGCTTCGCTCTTGGAAAGCGGATGCTGATTCCAAGATAACACTAGAGGCGTTACCTTTTGCGGGCTCCCTATTGTTTGGTTCAGAGTTGGACAAAATTGTGGCCACGGTGGCTGCCTCAAAGGCAGCTTTCCTGCCATCCACTCCTGCTCCACGTCCCCGACCGGCGTTCCAGTCCTTTCGTTTTCAGGGCAGGGGTAGGGGGCAGTCCTTCACAAGGACACAGCCTCAGCCCGCAAAGCCCTCTAAAGGCAGGGGAAAACGTCCCTGGCCTACCAGACGCCCTGACCACAAACCCGAAGATAAGCCCTCAGCATGACGGGGCGGCGCTCCACCTGGGGGATCCCAGGGTGGGAGGTCGCCTGCTACGGTTTTCAGACTTGTGGCTAAAATCCACGACAGATGCATGGGTTCGAGATGTAGTCTCCAAAGGCTATTCTATAACCTTTCGCTGTCGACCGCCAAGCTCGTTCTTTTCAACAAATTCCCCCAAGGACTTAGAAAAGCGCGTAGCACTGGAACAGGCCATACAAAAACTATTGTCTGCAGGAGTCATAGCACCCGTTCCTGTGCCGCAACAAGGCACTGGTTTTTACGCCAGTCTTTTCTTGGTACGGAAGACCAATGGGACCTTCCGTCCCATTTTAAATCTAAAGAGACTCAACAAATTCCTCCGGGTACCAAAGTTCAAGATGGAAACCTTGCGGTCCATTGTTCTGGCGTTGCAACCAGGGGATTGCATGGCATCACTCGACATACAAGATGCGTATCTACATGTTCCCATCAAACAAGAACACTGGAGGTTTCTGAGATTTGCGCTGCAGGACCATCATTTTCAATTTCAGGCACAGCCTTTCGGTCTGGCCACAGCTCCACGGGTCTTTACGAAGGTCATGGCAGTGATGGCCAGTACTCTTCGCAATCAGGGTGTCCGGATTCTTCCATACCTGGACGATCTGTTAATCCTGGCACAGTCTCCTCAGGTTCTCCAGGAACATTTGACAAAGGTCGTGGCGGTCCTGGAACGCCACGGCTGGGTTATCAATTGGCCCAAGTCATCCATGATTCCCAGTCAATCCATGGTTCACCTAGGGGCTCTGTTGAACACAGTAAATCAACGGATTTACTTGCCGGAGGGACGCCGCAAGGCTATACAGTCCCGTGTTCAGCATCTTCTCTCTCTCAGGTCTGTCTCAATCCATGCCTGCATGAGAGTCCTGGGATCCATGGTCTCAGCCTTCGACATGGCAGAGTACGCGCAGTTCCATTCTCGCCCACTACAATGGGAAATTCTCAAGAAATGGTCGGGGTCCTACTCCAACATACGATCACACCTGATTGTCTTGTCTCCGACAGCACGGAGTTCCCTGTCACGGTGGCTTCTGGATCAGAACCTCATGGAAGGGAGGCCATTTTGGATCCACAGATGGACTCTCCTCACCACGGATGCCAGTCTCCGAGGTTGGGGAGCAGTAACATGTCAGAAGTCCTTTCAGGGAATCTGGACGCCGCAGGAATCGCTACTGTCCATCAATATTCTCGAACTGAGGGCAGTCCTACTGGCCCTCCGTCAGGCGGAGCCTTGGCTTCAAGGCCGCCCAGTGCAGGTCCAGTCGGACAATGCGACGACGGTGGCTTACATCAACCATCAGGGTGGCACTCGGAGTCGATCAGCCATGGCGGAGGCATCCTGTATCTTCCATTGGGCAGAGAACAGGATTCCCTCATTATCGGCAATCTTTATTCCGGGTCTCCTCAATTGGGAGGCGGACTACTTGAGCCGTCAGACTCTGGATGCGGGCGAATGGTCTCTCCATCCGAAAGCCTTCCAGATGCTGGTGGACCGGTGGGGCAGACCGGAGGTGGATTTGATGGCGTCACGCCACAATCACCAGGTCACCCTGTACGGTTCCAGAGCCCGAGATCCAGGCGCTTGCATGATAGACGCTCTGTCGGCCCAGTGGCCGTTCGCGCTCATGTATGCCTTTCCCCCATTCTCGCTCCTTCTCCGAGTTCTTCGCAAGTTGAAGGCGGAAGGGGGCACGTTGATCCTGGTAGCCCCTCATTGGCCTCGGAGGATCTGGTTCTCGGATCTGCAGGCCCTGTCGGTGGCCCCTCCATTCCGTCTACCTCTGTGGCCGGATCTGCTCTCACAAGGGCCGTGCCTCCATCCCCATCTGCAGCGGTTGTCTTTAACGGGGTGGCTGTTGAAACCTCCTTGTTAAAAGCTAAAGGCTTTAATTCACGGGTAATCTCGACTATGCTCAGGGCTCGTAAGCCATCTTCGGCTAATGCTTATCACCGCATCTGGCGGGCTTATTTTTCCTGGTGTAGTTCCCGACAGCTTAATCCAAAAACGTATCGTTTGTCTCGGATTCTGTCCTTTCTACAGAAGGGTTTAGAGGCTGGCCTCCGACTGTCATCACTGAAAGTACAGGTGTCGGCCTTGTCTATTCTTTTTCGCAGAAGGTTGGCATTGTTGCAGGACATCCGCACCTTCTTGCAGGGGGTCTTGCGAATCCAACCTCCGTTTGTCCCACCGGTCTCCCCATGGGATCTTTCTCTGGTTCTTAAGGCTCTACAGGGCCCCCCTTTTGAACCCTTGCGATCAGTGGATCTATGTTGGCTTACATGGAAAACTGTTTTTCTGCTGGCCATTGCTTCGACCAGGAGGGTTTCTGACTTGTCTGCTCTGTCATGTCAGTCTCCTCTCCTGGTGTTTCATCCTGATAGGGCGGTTCTTCGAACCGTCCCCTCACATCTTCCTAAGGTGGTGTCCAAATTTCACGTTAACCAGGAAATAGTGGTTCCGGCCTTTCGTAGGCCGGATGCTTCTCCTGAGCAGCATTTTCTGGATGTGGTACGTGCATTGCGCATCTATGTACGCCGCACGAAAACCCTTAGGAAATCCAACTTTCTCTTTGTTCTCTATGGATTTCAAAAGAGAGGTTGGCCTGCAACAAAGCAGACTATTGCCCGCTGGCTGAGGTCTGTCATCAAGCAAGCTTACTTGGGTGCCGCCCTCCCGGTTCCAACGGGGGTCCGGGCTCATTCCACGAGATCTGTGGGTGCATCTTGGGCTGTTAGGGGTGGTGCAACAGCAGAGCAACTTTGCAGGGCGGCGACTTGGTCGTCTCCTCAGACTTTCTTGCGCTTCTATGCGTTTGATACGTTTGCCTCACAGGATTCGGCATTTGGCCGGAGTGTACTAGCTGCGGCCCAGGCGCGTCCCCACCCTTAGGTGGCTGCTTTAGGACGTCCCACTGTTATCCCTGGGGCCCCTGACGTCTGCCGCAGAAGAAAATGAGATTTATGTCTTACCTGTTAAATCTCTTTCTTCGAGGACGTCAGGGGCCACAGGGATCCCTCCCTGCCGCGCCTTCTTCATGGTATGAAGTTCATAGTTCCTCCGTTGAGTGAACTTAGTTAAAGTTCCTATGTTGAGGGTACTTATACATGTCACAGTTATGGTTTCTCTGTTGAGCAACCGCACACGAACATATGTTTGTTGAATGTGTTTCTGTATGGGTTTCTCTTCCTTCTATCTTGTCTCCTGCCTGGCTTGGGGAAAAAACTGAAAGTAAATGGCCTAGGAGGCGGGGTAGAGGAGGGGAGGAGCCAGGTCTGTCTCCGGGCAGCCAGAGTTTTTAACCTTTCTGGTGCTGGATGTGGATCGTGACCTCACTCATACCCCACTGTTATCCCTGTGGCCCCTGACGTCCTCGAAGAAAGAGATTTAACAGGTAAGACATAAATCTCATTATCGCGCCTCATTCTTTTTTTATCAGGTGGACCTTCTCCACAAATGAATTGCGATGTCACCAGACTTACTGACTTAACTACATCTCTGGGCTTCTGTGAGGTCATCTTTACTACAGCATATACTGAAGATGGGAAGGCAATAGCAGCTGACCCACAACAGGTAATGACGCGCGATAATACCTTCCTGGCACACATGCATATTTATTAAATCTGTATGTTTGCTAAAGACTGTTATTTGTACAGTATTGTTATAGCCGGCCTGACACCCTGGTATTGGGTGCTGGCTCTCCTGCACTGTGTATAGAGACAGCCTGACACCCCGGTATTGGGTGCTGGCTCTCCTGCACAGTGTATACAGACGGCCTGACATCCCGCTATTAGGTGCTGGCTCTCCTGCATGGTGTTTACAGACGGCCTGACACCCCTCTGTTGGGTGCTGGCTCTTCTGCATGGTGTTTACAGACGGCCTGACACCCCTCTGTTTGGTGCTGGCTCTTCTGCACTGTGTATACAGACGGCCTGACACCCCGCTATTAGGTGCTGGCTCTCCTGCATGGTGTTTACAGACGGCCTGACACCCCTCTGTTGGGTGCTGGCTCTTCTGCACTGTGTATACAGATGGCCTTACACCCCGCTATTAGGTGCTGGCTCTCCTGCATGGTGTTTACAGACGGCCTGACACCCCTCTGTTGGGTGCTGGCTCTTCTGCACTGTGTATACAGACCGCCTTACACCCCGCTATTAGGTGCTGGCTCTCCTGCATGGTGTTTACAGACAGCCTGACACCCCCCTGTTGGGTGCTGGCTCTTCTGCACTGTGTATACAGACGGCCTTACACCCCGCTATTAGGTGCTGGCTCTCCTGCATGGTCTTTACAGACGGCCTGACACCCCTCTGTTGGGTGCTCATCTACGGAATTTCAGTCCGGTATGGCTCCAGTCCTTTCAGGACATTTGGGTAAGAGATCTGATAACTTTCGGTTACAAGATCTGTTTCAGTCTGTCTCCCCCAAACAGGTTCTTCAAGACAGGTCTACCTCTGCCTCCAGAAAAAGGGCATCAGTTACTGACAGCCATTGCAAAACTGCAGGACATGGGAGTAGTGGTCCCGGTTCCTGTAGATCAGGGTACCCGGGGCTACTACTCCAGTCTGTTTCTGGTACGTCCCATTTTAAATTTAAAGAATTTAAACCCGTACTTGTATGTGGTCAAGTTCAAGATGGAATCCCTGCAGTCTGTGATCCAGGGTTTGGAAGAGGGAGAGTTCTTGGTATCAATCGATATCAAGGACGCTTACCTGCACATTCCCATTTGGCCTCCGCACTAGGCATATCTTCGGTTTGCGGTGCAGGATCGCCATTGGCAGTTCCAGGCACTACCGTTTGGCCTCTCGTCGGCACCTCGGGTATTCACCAAGGTGATGGCGGTCATGATGGAGGTTCTTCGCACACTAGGTGTTACTATCATCCCCTACTTGGACGACCTTCTGTTGAAGAGTCGCTCCCGGGAGACCCTGCTGGAACACATTCGGCTCACACAGAAGATTCTCGCCTCTCACGGGTGGATTCTCAATTTGACCAAGTCACACCTTCAACCCACTCAGCGTCTCTTATTTCTGGGAATGATCCTGGATACCAGCCAGATGCGGGTGTTTCTGCTGGCGGACAAGATCCAATCCCTGCAGGTCCTGGTCAGGCTGGTCCTGAGTCGCAGACGAGTGTCGGTTCATCTGTGCACCAGACTCTTGGGAAAGATGGTGTCCACATTCGAAGCGATACAGTTCGGGCGTTTTCACTCCCGCCCGTTTCAGCTGTCGCTCCTCAAGCAGTGGTCGGGTTCCCACTTACACCTGCACCATATGGTAACTCTGTCCCCTCAAGCTCGTCTGTCCTTACTTTGGTGGCTCAACATCGCCAACCTGGATCAAGGAAGAAGGTTTACGATTTGGGACTGGACCCTCATCACCACAGACGCCCGCCTCCAAGGCTGGGGAGTGGTCACCCTAGAACGTCAGTTCCAGGGACTTTGGACGACTCAGGAGAGTCTCCTGTCAATCAACGTCCTGGAGCTCAGAGCGGTTTATTACGCTCTTCTCCAGGCCAGGACTCTTCTACAGGGAAAAGCTGTACGGGTGCAATCCGACAACTCAACGACGGTGGCTTACATCAACAAGCAGGGAGGCACCCGCAGTTGTGCAGCCATGAGGGAGGTCAGCAGAATCTTGGTCTGGGCTCAGAACCACGCACTGATCCTGTCGGCCGTGTTCATACCCGGAGTAGAAAACTGGGAGGCAGATTTTCTCAGTCGGCGGGACGTTCATCAAGGGGAGTGGTGCTTGCACCCTCAAATCTTTCAAAAATTGATCCACCGCTACTTTGAGTGCGGACTCTAGATGTTTGTTGGATGCCCCTCTCACACTGGAGGAGATAGAAGTGGCGATTAAAGCCTTTCCTAATTCCAAGACCCCGGGCGTAGATGGACTCCCTATTGAATTATACAAAACCCATGTAACATTCTTTGCTCCCAGACTGCTGACCCTTTTTAATAGGCTGCTGGAGCAAGGTTCCCTCCCCTCCTCTATGGCGGAGGCGCTGATAGTCTTAATCCCAAAGCCTGGTAAAGATCCACTGTCTCCTGACTCCTATCGGCCCATCTCCTTGCTCTCCACTGACATCAAAATACTGGCCAAGTTGTTGGCTATACGCTTAAATGCTGTAGTTCTAGAATTGGTGCATGCCGATCAGACTGGCTTTATGCCTGGTCGATCGACGACCCTTAACTTGCGCCGCCTTTTCACCTATTTGCAGTGGGCCGGTGAAGGGATGGACGATGCTGTCGTGGTCTCACTGGATGCGGCCCGCGCTTTTGACTCTGTGGAGTGGGCCTACTTATGGGGTGCATTAACAAAATTTGGGATAGGACCGAATTTTTTGGCTTGGATAAGATTGCTATACTCCTGTCCTGCTGCTCGGGTAATGGTCAATGGTTTCACCACAGTCTCCCCTCCTTTTTGCTCTTGCGGTGGAACCACTGGCATGTTATATCAGAGCTTCTCCATTGATAGAAGGGTTCAGGATTGGGAGTAGTGAGGAGAAAATTGGGCTTTATGCCGATGATATGATCCTATATCTGACTAGTATGGCTTCCTCCCTCCCAGCGCTTCTTACCCTGATGACGGAATATGCCCATTTCTCTGGGGTGGGAATTAATTGGGATAAGTCAGTGGTATTTCCTCTGTTGCCCACTACACAGAAACCCTCACTCTATAATTACCCTCTTCGTTGGTGTACTCAATTTAAATATTTGGGTATACAGGTCTCCCACTCGCCCTCTGATTTTATAGCCTTGAATCTGTCCCTGCAGATTGACTCACTGCGCCAGAGGACCCGCGTGTGGCAGACGCTTCCTTTATCGGTTACTGGCAGAGTAAACCTCGTTAAAATCATTATACAACCCAAATTTTTATATATTTTACAAAATTCCCCTGTGTTTATTCCAGCTTCCAATTTAAACTTTTTACCCGGTATATTGTATCCTTTATCTGGGGTGGCAAACGCTCACGAATAGCGGTTAGAACTTTATGCAGGTCACGATGTGATGGAGGTCTGGCACTACCTGATTTGAGATTATACTACTTAGCAGCACAGTTGGCTCAGCTGGTGGAGTGGGTTGCGCCTGCGGACTATGGCAACTTGCCTGTTGCTCTTTTGGGTAGGGCGAGATTACCTTTCTCACCATTACAGTTTTTATTGGCGCGTACATCCCTGGCCACGCTCCCCCCCATTTTGCAACAGGCTCGTCGAGTGTGGCTGGCAGTGGGGGCTCTACGGGGCAACCCGGTGCTGGACTCTTGCTCCCCTATCTGGAAAAATAAAGATTTTCCTGAAATCTATAAGCTAAGGGCTGGTCCAGACTGGATGTCTTTTGGAGTATCTGAGATTGGACAACTTTTTCAAGATGGGATACTACACTCCTTTGAACAATTGGTATCTATGTTCGCAATTCCGCGCCATTACTTTTATAAATACCTTCAACTTAGACACGCAATAGGTGCACAATGGGGGGGGAATGTCCCTGAACTTGTGGAATGTCCTGTCCGTGCAATGATCCGTAAGCTGCCAAGCCAAAAGAGAGTTTCTGCTCTGTATTCGCCTCTTCTTGCCTTCTCTGGCACTGACCAGTTGGGTGTCTTGCGTGCTAGATGGGTAGTAGATATAGGGCCCATTGAGGATGAGGATTGGAGTCATATGCTGGGCTCCCCTAGAGGTGCCACTGCGTTCGCTAGATTCCAGCAGATCCAAATGTATATACTACATAGGGTCTACTGGACCCCACACAGATTAAGGCGGATGGGTGGCACCGGATCTGATGCCTGCCCTAAGTGTTTGGGATCTGGGGCTGACTTCTGGCATTTACTGTGGAGCTGCCCACGGGTACATTCCTTTTGGGACACAGTGTTAGCGAATGTTAGAGATACAGGGGTACAGGTGTCACTCTTTAACCCACGTATCTGTGTTTTTGGTCTCGATTTGGAAGATCTTCTTCCTAAGCATCGGAGGACATATGTTAATAACCTCCTCACTCTGGCCCGGGTATGTATTGCTAGGGCCTGGATGAGTCCGGCCCCCCCATCCTCTAATATGTGGATTGCGCTTGTCAATACCACTATATCACATGAGCGTTTCATGTATACTAAGCGGAATTGCCTAGGTAAATTCAGCAAAATCTGGGACTTGTGGCAGACTTCTGCACTGTATCTAAGAGACTCCTGCCCGTAATTCACCTATACTACTGTCTCTGTGGTTGAAGTTGGGGACCTATCGCACAGACCTAATGCCAACCCATATGTTGTAATGTTACTTATCTCTGCTTCCTGAAATTTGATATTAAACTATAAATATATACTCTGCATGCACTGTATTAACTGAATAACGTATCACACATGTAATGTCTTTTGTTTAAGTTTTATTTTTTGTTTGTCTGTACTTTTCAAAACCAATAAAAAAATACATGATTTAAAAAAAAAAATTGATCCACCGCTGGGACACAACTTTCAGCTTCCCAGGTTCTTCGCAAGGACGCGAGACCCTCAGGCCGAAGGGGTGGACGCGCTGGTCGCTCCTTGGCCCTTCCAGTATGTGTATCTCTTTCCACCGGTCCCGTTTATTCCGCGAGTACTTCAGCGAATCCGGAGAGAGGGTGTCACGGCTCTGTTGGTAGCACCAGACTGGCCACGCCGGTCTTGGTACACCAATCTGACATCTCTACTGATAGACGAGCCGTGGCCCCTGCCTCCTCAGGAAGACCTGCTCAGTCAGGGTCCGTTCTTTCACCCAGATTTACGTCTTCTTCATTTGACGGCGTGGCTGCTGAAAGGTCCATCCTGAGAAGAGCGGGCATACCTCGAGCAGTTATACCAACTATACTTAGAGCTAGGAAAGAGGTCACATCAGCACACTATCACCGCATATGGCGTTCATATGTGGCTTGGTGTGAGAGACGTGGGGTTTCCACATGCCTGTTCAAAAAGGCGAGGCTACTCCTTTTCTTACAGGAGGGTTTGACTTCAGGGCTGAGACTGAATACCTTAAAGGTTCAGGTCTCGGCTCTCGCCATCTTTTTTTCAAAAGAAATTGGCCTTCCTTACAGAAGTACAAACCTTTTTTCAAGGGGTGCTTCGTTTACAGCCACCCATTCGTCCTCCAACGGCTCCCTGGGACCTGGATCTGGTCCTTAAGTTTTTGCAAACTTCGGTTTTTGAACCCTTGGAGGAAGTGGACCTTCGCTATCTGACGTGGAAGGTCGTGCTTTTACTGGCTCTGGCTTCGGCCAGACGAGTTTCAGAATTGGGGGCTCTGTCATGTCGATCCCCTTTTCTTCAGTTTCATGCTGACAGAGCGGAGCTCCGTACAAGTCTTACTTTTTTGCCTAAGGTGGTATCGGCTTTTCACTTGAACCAGCCCATTGTGGTTCCAGCCCTTACAGATGATACACCTGATGCGAGATCTCTGGATGTAGTGAGGGCTCTACGAATCTATGTTGGACGTACAGCCCCCATTAGAAAGTCGGACACTCTCTTTGTTACCTATGACCCGATACGTCGTGGATGGCCGGCTTCAAAGCAGACTATTTCTAGGTGGATTCGCTTGATTTGCTTGACTATCCGTCAGGCTTATATCTCTTCTTCTCAAACTCCGCCTCAGTGCATCACTGCACACCAGATCGGTGGGTTCTTCTTGGGCGGCTGCCCGAGGGGTTTCTCTCCAACAGCTCTGTTGTGCTGCTACCTGGTCGGGCTGTAGGACTTTTGTCAAGTTCTACAGGTTTGATACCTTTGCGGCCTCTGCTTCAGTCTTTGGCCGCAGGGTGTTATGGGGTTCTCAGCGCTCACCCGCCCGGGTTGAAGGCTCTGGGACGTCCCCAGTGTAACTCCAGTGACACCTGGTGGATGAAGGAGAAAGAGGGATTTTGTACTTACCAGTAAATCCTTTTCTCCGAGTCCACAGGTGTCACTGGACGCCCGCCCAGCGCTGTTCTCTCCAATTACTTTCAAGATACTTAAAAGTTCCCTACTAGGGTTCCTTAGGTTATGTTATTACGTTGTCTGTTGACTATGAACGTTTGAGTTTTCAGTGTTTATTCTCACTGTTTTTTGTTTCTTCTTTACTTCTAGTATGGAAGGATGTATGTGGTATTAACCTCCTCTTGGAAGTGTGTTTTATCTTCCTGCTCCCTTCCGGGCACAAACTTTATGATTGGCCTGGGGGGGGGGAGTAGAAGGGGAGGAGTTAGCCACTCTAATCTTTTTTAAAGTGCCCATGCTCCCTGTGGTCGCCTTCTATTCCCCAGTGTAACTCCAGTGACACCTGTGGACTCGGAGAAAAGGATTTACTGGTAAGTACAAAATCCCTCTTTTATCAGATTTTATTGATTTGACACTTTTGTGGCCCAGGCTTCACAGTTCGGCCGTGAGGTGTTGGAAGGATCTCAGCGTTGTCCCACCCGTGATGGGAGCTCTGGGAAGTCCCCACTGTAGATCTCCAGTGCCACCTAGTGGATGAAGGAGAAAATGGGATTTGTGTACTTACAGTTAAATCCTTTTCTCCGAAACTACAGGTGGCACTGGACACCCTCCCGGCGCTGCTCTTCCTTCAGTACCGGTTACTAATATTCATGAAATTTTATTAACAGGGTGATTGCAGTTGTTAGTTGAAAACCCCTGGTCAGTTATGTTTGTGTGTTTGATACTGTTTGAAAATTTCTATTCTCTTCTGTCCTACAATTTCAAGTTTGCATGTTTTGACGTGTGATGTTTTACCTCCTCTTGGAAGTATGTTGCTTCTTCCAGCCCCCTCCGGGCACAATTCTTTAGACTGACGGGTAAGGGGACGTAGAGGGGGAGAAGCTAGCCACACAGTTATAATTCTTATAGTGCCCAAGCTCCTAGTGGTCGCCCTCTATTCCCCACTGTAGTTCTCCAGTGCTGTGGAATCGGAGAAAAGGATTTAACGGTAAGTACACAAATCCCATTTTTCCAGAACAAAAATCCAGTCATTTCATTCATCTGTTGGGGGACAGTGGGACATCCCACAGCTGTCCCCTTATGGGAGGGAATGCTCCTGAGCTGCAGCGAAAACACCATGTCTGAAAGCTGAATCAGCTTCAGTGAAGGTATCAAACCTATAGTGGCGAATGAAGGTATTTACAGTAAACCATGTGGAGACATGTACATTGTGGGCTGCAGAGACACCAGAGGATGCAGCCCACGATCTACGCACCGAGCGAGTGGAATGAGTGTTAAAACTGATATTTATATAACCAGAAGAACAATAAGTGAAATGTGCAGTTTACGTACTCTTTCCTTAACTTGCGTACCCTTTATCTCTAGCTACGTGCGAACAAAGCGTAGCGCAGCATGGCGGGCCTTTTCCGTGTATTGTACACGCTGGATCAGTTCCAGTAATAAGAAATCCCTTCGCAGTACTTAGTACTTAAACTGCGTATACCTTTTATGGACAATGTCCGTAATATACCTTATCGCTAGATGCGAATAATAGACAAGACAAAGATATAACAAAGTGAGGAGATAGATTCTCTAAATAGTGTATTTAGTCCCTAGCGGACAAAAGGGGATTACAGAAAGTAAGAACACAGTGTTACACGTGATACAGTTAAACTGACAATAATAAGTATACTTTAAACTAACAAGGGGACAGAAACAGATACATAATATAATCAGCCACATTGAACATACAGGAATACAAATGTTACCGTAAAGAGAATATCGCAGCGTAGTCCGGTCGGAGCTCGCTATGTTCAAACTGAACTTAGCCCGGTCCAGATGTAGGGAGAGATGCAGTGCCAAAGAGACCGAGCCTGTTCAGGGATAGCTATTTTATAGGGTCCAAGAAGGGGGGTCAAAGGCCCTTATGATTGGTCAAGGGTTCAAATGTCCATTCTTCAGTGATTGGGGCAAGGTATTGCACCTGGTTTGGATTGGAGCAGGGGGGAGGGTACTTTGGTGTCCTTTGTTTGTTAGCATCGTCGTCAGGGTCGTAAATCAGCAACAAGAACTGGTTACAACTTGATTCCTTTGTCTTACACAGGACACATGGCAAAAGTACATATAATAAGTATTTTGTCCGTAATTATCAAACCATAGGACTTGCGAATATTTGGCTGCGACCGGAATGCTGCGCACGGGACACAGAACATAAAGATACGAAACATGTACAGAAACAATCGTGTATTTCTAATTAAACTATGTGTAGCGTACTAAACCTTTAATTAACTATATTTTATTTTGTGTTAGTGTGATATTATGAATTTATGTGTATTAGTATGGCTGCGCTTATGATCCACTTTGTTACACAGACTCGGGTATTATACTTTATTTGCGCAACTCTGCGAACCAAAATGGCGGCCATACTATCCTAAAATGGCGTGTGTGTAACTCGACTTTAACAGTCCACCCTTTGAAAGTAAATACCAAACTGTCACAGTACAAAATATTTCCTAAAAACACAACAGAAATTCATAATCCTAACAAAATTTTGGGATCCTTGAATTTTACATAAAAGGGGAGTAAACCATCTGCTCTTGGCCAATCCTGGATTATGGATAAACGAGGGGCCACATTTATCTAACAATTTACTCAGGGTGACGAAGGATAATGTACAATTTTGGGATAAAAATAAAAACAGGGGCGGTTACACTATATACATTTTACAGGTATGGCATCCTTTGGTAGGCATTGGTTGTGATTCTAGGGTCACACACACAACAGACCCTTGAATTCTTTGTTGTTTCTCGTTCTGGTATGTGTTGAGTATGCTGGTATTATTACTGTCAAACCTCCTTACCATCCTCCGGTCCTGGGTAACGTATCAAGCTTAGAGATTCTATCTTGACCTAAACTGGGTCGGGTAACACACTCTCAGAACTCTGTATCATCTGCCCAATACCTGGCAGCAGTGCGAAAGCAGTATCCTTGACTTTGGGGACAAGATCAGATAGTGGGGGGAAAGCAAAAATAGGACCCATAATAATGAAGGAGAAAAAAAATGAGTTAGCCGCAACCAACGAGCCAAGGATTATTTGGAGGCTGGCCAGCCTCATTTATGAGGGTCATAGAGAACAAATAAGGCTTCAGTCTTTCTGATCTCCTTTTTTCTGGTCACGTAAGTGCGAAGGGCTCTCACAACATCATGAGTTCGAGCCTCATCAGAATCTGGGAAGGATGATCTCGTGAAACAACCTTTGGGAGGTAGCCCAAGTTAGGCCCTTATTCAGATCTGATCGCAGTACAAATTTGTTCTCAAAATGGGCAAAACCATGTGCACTGCAGGTGGGGCAGATGTAACATGTGCATAGAGAGTTAAATTTGGATGGAGTGTGTTCAAAATCTAAATTGCAGTGCAAAAATAATGGGTATTTACCCTGCACAGAAACAAAATAACTCACACAAATCTAACTCTCCCTGCAGTGCACATGGTTTTGCCCATTTTGAGAACAAATTTGTACTGCGATAAGATCTGAATAAGGGCCTTAGTGCGAAGGATCACACGATCAGGGTGAAAAACCAAAGAGGGGGGCTTGTAGGACAGGGCAGAGAGGTTAGAGACCCTACGTGCCGAGGCAATCGCTAGAAGAAAACAAGTCTTCCAGGTCAACCACCGGAGATTGACAGAATCCAACGGTTCAAAAGGTGCGGACTGGAGTGTCCGAAGGACCAGAGGAAGGTCCCAATGAACTACTGGACTTTGAAAGGGGGGTTTTAAGTGCATCACCCCTTGAAGAAAAGTGCAAACCTCAGATCTCGTGGCCAATTTCCGTTGAAATAACACAGGGCCGAAACCTGAACCTTCAAAGTGGAGTATTGTAGTCCAAACCCACCTGGAGAAAGGATAAAACCTTGGGTAACATAAAAATCCGGGTTTTTTTTCCTTGTTCCTCACACCAGGTGAAGAAAGATCTCCAAACTCTATAGTAGATCCTTGAAGAGGAAGGCTTCCGTACTGAAATCATTGTCCTGAGGACTGCCTCTGAGAAACCTTTATCCCTTAAGACCCTCCATTCAACAGCCAACCCGTCAAAGCAAGTCGGGGGGAGGTTGAAGTGTGTTCAACGACCCTGTGACAACAGGTGGGGACGATGAGGCAATAGATCTACCAATATTTTTTTGAAAATCCGCGAACCAGGCTCTCCGTGACCAATTGGGGGCCACCAGAATAACCCTCACCGGTTCCTGCTTGAGGCGATGAAGGAACCGTGGGAGAAGGGCCACCAGGGGGGAAGACATAAATGAAGTCGAACGGCCATGGTGCTGACAGAGTGTCGACCAGAAACACGGCTGGATCGCCCACACGGGGAACCTGTGCCCCTGTCAGGATTTTAACGGAAAAAAATGAAATAAAAATTTCTAACTGCATATTTACTATGCAGCAACTACAAACAGGTCCTGTGAACTAAGGCACCAAGAATAAACTGTCCAGAAGGCGGAGTGTGGGAAAGGAGGGGCCTGGGCTGCACCAGAAGAAGTCTCTACTACAGTACTTGGTGCCTGTCACTGTGGCTCCGCCCCCTCATCCCACTGTCCCAGTGTCCACCAACAGATGAATGAAATAAATAAAAAATGAGTGATTAGGAATAATCTAAACTTTCAACTGTCAGTTTTTTCCCTCACTTCCTGTTCGTCAATTCACGCACGTTTTTGCTGTAGCCTATAGCAGTGGTTCCCAAACTGTATGCCGTGGCACCCTGGGGTGCCTCGGGACACTTGCAGGGGTGCCCTGGGTCAGTAGTTCAGGACCAATTCAAATTATTTATTGTCACTTTAATAGGAAAAAAACAGTGGTTTTTGCTTCTAATCATAATGTATATGTACAAACAGAAGTGAATCATGTCCCTTACCACATAATTGACCCTAAGGATGACATATAAACACAGTTTACTGAATTTAATATATATATTTTTAAATATCAATAAGAAACATTTGGCCTATGGGGTGCCTTGAAAAAAATTATGGTACTCTAGGGTGCCGTGATTTAAAAAAGTTTGGGAACCAATGGCCTATAGGGTATTTTCCCAGACATCTTCACCCAGAGAATGGTGGCCTTTAAACTATTTTGCACGGCCGCTGCACCTCCAGGACTTCCTAGCGTCTTCTTTCGTCTAGAGCCCCCGTTTGCCACTGCTGCAGTGACAATCTTGAATATTTAAATGGCACTAAAAGTTTAACTATTGGCACCATTTTTTCAAATATGCAAGATGGCCATGGGGAGGGATTCGCCCTGCTGCCTCACGTTGGCTATCGCAATGTTGCAGTGGCAGTCGGACAGCAGTGTACAAGTGGAGAAGAGCTCCAGAGGAAAGAAGATGCCGGGAAGTCCCTTAAATATTTAAAGGCTGCCACCACCAGGGAAGCTCCGGTTGGGTGGCAGGAGCCACCTGCCGGGTGAAGACCCGGAGAGGTAGTGGCTGCTGCAAAACAGTTGAAAGGTCGCCACCCTTTGGGTGAAGACACTGGGGAAGCCCTGGCTGGGTGGCAGGAGCCACCTGCCAGGTGAAGACATCGGTGAAGCTCTGGAGGGGCATCATTCTCCCTGGGAGAATTAAAATAGTTTTTTTATATATATACTTTCTGTGAGGTTTTATTACATTTTGTATAAAGTGATTATGTATTATGTATATGATCATTCTGTCTCCGAATATGTCCTTTTATTATTAAGAATATTAAACTAGTAAATCAATCAATTATGCAATTGACACTGATATGGGATTGAGGGGTGAATTTATGAAGCTTGGAGAAGTGTTATCTATCCCCATAAAGAACGTTATGAGCAAGGTGATAATGGTTCAGCCAATCAGCTCTTACCTGTCAATTTACATATTGTAGCTGATTGGCTGAACCATTATCACCTTGCTCATAACGTTCTTTATGGGGATAGATAACACTTCTCCAAGCTTCATAAATTCACCCCTCAGTTATAAATACCATTACCATCACAGCAGCAAGAAAACTTGATAAAGCTGCCAGTTTCTGTGCTACTGTGACCTGTGCATTTGGACCCAATACACTTGCTCAATCTTCTGACCACCACATCCCATTGTTATTGGAAGTCCTGGCCATCCATCACCTGGAGAAACAGTCGCATTCTAGTTGAGGTTCCTGGCTTTGGTAATCCACCATATATAACATCATGACTTTACCTCCAATGGCACAGAGGATTTATTATTCACTGTGGACTCCACCAATTGGGACTACTGCTTTGGTTTAGTGCAGGTTAATCAGTTACCCAATGGGTCGTCTTTCTTAATGCACATGGTCTCTTTTGCTAAAATTTTCTGTTTTATTACCAGTTTATTATGTGTTATTAAATATACTTTTTAATTGATTCACTCATTTGGACATACAGTATAATTATTCCAGCGCTGCTATTTCTGTTCTTTTTTTACCCCTGGGAGAAGAGGCTGTTAAATAAAATGTAATGTAATGTTTTATTATTTTAATATTTACCTTACCGGGGAACTATAGGTGCCAGCGGGCCTTTAATGCCACGCATGCTGTTACCTGTGGTGCTCCCAAGTAGTAAATCAAAAAGGAAAAGACAGCCTATGAAGGTGGGAGGAGTGTATAGGGTGCCGGACAGTTTCCCGACAGTCGGGATCCCGACAGTCATTACCCCGACGTCGGGATTCCGACAGTCAAAACTCGGACACTCTGGGTCCCGATGGCCACCGGCTATTATCCCTCGTGGGGGGTCCACGACCCCCATAGAGGGAGAATAGAATAGGTGGGGAGCGTAGCAAGCCACCATGCCCACAGCATGGCGAGCCCACAAGGGGCTTTGTTGCACTCGCCCTGCTGTCTAAGTCCGGCCAGTCGGGATCCAACATCGGGCTAATGACTGTCGGGATCCCGACTGTCGGGACCATATACCACACCCGTGTGTATATTGGAGGCACTCAGCAGGTGCTGCTAATCCAAGCAGATACACACAAACTGTATAGAAGTCCTGTACAATAACAAAGAAAAAAAACAAGAATGGCTGCGCTGAAAATAAAATAAAAATGACAAGGGATTGAATTACCTTCACAGTAATAAATTGTTTTTTTAATAAATATTAAAAGACACTTAGTGCATGATACCACATATGAGCATACAAACATAAAATGAAAATATAATAAAACACAAATAAGTGCACCATTGAAAAAGGCCCTTAGGTGTTGCTATTTGGGTCTGTTCCTATTATGCCCTTTGGACAATTATAGCAGCGGGTAGAGATTGAAAAGTTTAATTACCAACCGAAGCTGGGGAATAATGTCCAGCTAGCTGTAGTCTCGAACAGTATGGTGTAGAGTTCCGGATAAATGCTTGGTAAACTCTTACCACTAGAGAGATTGAATGCTGGTAAACAATGTCCTCAGTCTGTACAGAAAGTGAACACCAAGGCAGAAAGAGTCCAAACTGTTGGTTTGCTGGTCCAGGGGCTGGTTCAGATGAATATGTCACACGCCGGGGAAAGTAAGGGTGCAGGTTTGGGGTTTCTAACGCATTTCACTGCATCCCCACAAGCAGCTTTTTCATCAGAATATTTTTTTGCCAACTGTCTTGGATATTTATACCCCTCTAATTGGTGCAGTGGATTACACGTGATACACAATAGGTAAATAAATCAATAAAAATATTTCACAAAATAAGATAGATAGGGCAAAGAGAAAGGCATATTTAGAAGGCAACACAAAAAGTGGAATCTTGAATAAAACTATTATGTTGCCTACATACATTGATTCATAAAAAAATGTTTTCTTAGGAACAAAGGTATTCATTGGCTCATTACAACACATAGGGCAGTATTCAATGAGAAAAATTCTCAGTGTTTTATGGCGAGTTTGTGCTTTTCTCGCGTTGGACGGAGACTTTTGCTCTCAAAAAGCGAGCAACCCTATTCAACGTGCACTTCTTATAGCTTATAGCACATGAATATATATTTAATAAAAAATATATATATATATTTTTTTACACAGAGAAGCCAGCAGGGGGCCGGGAGCCGAGCCGCTAATTAGATATTCATATATTCACTGCAGCCGATCATTACATATGCACGATCGGGTGCAGTGAATACCCGGCCCCCTGTTGGCTCTCCTGGGGGGGGGGGGGCAGCCTGTGCCACATACGTTCTGGGGCAGGCAGGGAGACTTCCATCTCCCTGGCTGCCACCGTCCTCGGGCTCCCTGCAGCGTCACCTCATACGCTAGATTGGCTGATACTCGCCGCGAGGGGCGGTGAGTATCAGTCACATTGAATAGTGTATAAAGTGCCGTGACGGAGAATCTCCAAACATGGAGAATCTCCGCAAAAACATGGCGAGCGAAAAAAAACGCTCGCCATGCACGGAGAATAATCACATTGAATACTGCCCATAGTCACAGTCTGAATCTGACTCACATAGCCCGTTCACGTGGGGTATAATCAATAGTAACACTCAATGGAAGAGGTCACATTGAGAGATGTAGGGCTGGTCACATGACCCACAGAGTCACATGGCCGGCTACCTCCGCAGGTCACATGATCCACTGAAATGAGCAGATACAGCCAATAGTAAATATAGCCTAGTCATATGGACAAGTACAGCCAATAAAAGTGGTTGTTCGAGACCACATGACCGGATCTGCAATACATACAAGCACTACCAATCAGGTATCTGCATAAGCAGACATGGGACTAAATTGGCCGATAGATAATAATGACCTCTATTGTAGAGGATACTATTGGCCAATTTAAGAAACATATTTGCTAATGCAGACACCTGATTGGTAGTGTGTGTATGTATTGCAGACCCAGTCATTTGGTCTCTAACTGACTTATGGTTCTCCCAAGTACCAGCAATTGGGGCAGGCTTCCTGGGATCTGTAGTCCCACTGTAAAGGATAATATCATTTTCTGGTATCACTAGCTGGGCTGACTAGCTAGGGGGGTAGTTCAAGTTATCAACTTGCCCACGGGTGCGGTGATAGCCATGGGATTCAGTCCAGGCACGGGGTATACTGGAGATTGGGAAGCCCTCTATTTCAGCGGGGTCCCCACCTCCCCAATAATTCCCAGCCTGGGCTGACTAGCAGGGGATGTTAATGCTACAGCCACTGGACCCATCAAGTGTGCGTCCCCTGGCTGTAGCATTACCTCTATGGCTCCATAAGCCTGGGGCTCATTCCCAAAATAGGGGGAAATCCCTCTCATTTTCTCCACTGTATTTTTAGAATAAGTGCCTGGTGTTATTTCGCAATAAATAGATTAACTTTAAAAATCAATTAAATTCCATAGACAAAAAACCTGATGGTTTACATCTCCCATTAAGGCTTCTTAGATATGATTTGACATTTCACAAAACGACTGAATTTGGAACAATTGGCTTGACTTCTCACAGAGTTATGTGGCACACCCATCCCACTCAGTGCCAACACTGTCACAATCCCACTGGGTTGCATCATTAATTTCTTTTAAAAATGTCTGTCAGGGTGGGTTTCTGGGTACACACTTCTGAAATTCTGAAATCCAGAACCAGGGTGACCTTCAAAGGAGCATTTTAACAGAGCCCACTGTGCAATGCATGGTGCGACTTCTCCCCTCAGATATGTCGCCCGCAAACCACCCTTGAGTTGCCCGGGACCTTCTTAGGGGGCAGGATTGTCTGCAATATATTGTATGCTATCCTTTTACATGCAATATATCGCATGCAATCCCAGCCAAGCTGCCCGGCTCGAAAGCAATAAAGCAGATTACATCTGCAGCCAATGCGACTCACAGGCTCTGGTGCGATGTGCACGAGACCTGCATCGTATTGGACCTGCTGTCATACACATGTAGTTTGGGCACTTTTAATGCGATTGATTGCCGCAATTGCATGAAAAGTGCCTAAATTGCATGTAAATCGCCATAATGTGCAGGGGCCTTAAGATCTGGTGACATCCCAAGTACAGGTGTGTGCATGAAACACTTAGGGAAGAATGAGTGGCTGTTATATGCAGAAGACCCTCTCAGGACTCAAGTGGTCTCATGCAGTTGTACAGTGGTTACATTACATACCTACAATGCATGATTTCTGAATAAAACAAATGACTAGATCTTGATTTTTCACACACTAACATGCTTGCAGACTTGTGTGGCAGAGATTTTTGCTTTTATTATCATTTTAGAGACAACTTCAGATTAGGTTGTACTTTGCTGGTTGGCAGCTGAGTGCATGTGAATCCAGTTGTTTGTGCTCTTGTAGTGAATTAGCCTTTAAATGACTTATATGCTTGAAGACCAAAGCAAACAAAATCTGATAATTCTATAAATATACAATAAAAGACTTCAAAACTAATTTGGTGTTTCTTTTTTTTATTATATGCTAGAGAAATAACTCTAAAATGTAGGAAGCCTTTCAGACACTGATTATAGCCATGCCGCATTACTGTGATATAGTATTTTCCATCTCCATCGTTTATTGCGATTGTGCATAATGAGGAGATGAGCTATATTGTTTCCTGGCATGGTTTTGTTTTACAAATGTGGTTTGGATGATTATTCTCTTGTTTTCTTTGATGGAAATAAGCCCAAGTCAGAGAGAACACGGCCTCCAGACAACCTCCTCATATCAATGTCATTTCTGTGGTCATGTTTTGAGTTATAAATTTAAAATACATTGTACATTGCCTAAAGTTGGCGTCTCTGACAGAACTGGAGGAAACATCATAGGTCATCAATGTGTTAAGTTTTATTAGGTGTTAATTTTTACATACAAGACCGTAACTAAGGGTCTGCGAGCAATGCCATCATATACAGTGCAGGGCTCTGGCGGCAGCACCATGCCCCATGGCCCTTGCTTCTGGCTATCAGGCTGTCTTATAGGGAAGCTGTAAAAGTGTGAGCCTGATCATTTTCTCCACAGTGTCGACCAAGGAGGTTACCATTAACAGCATTTGCAGATGATATTTTCGTTTATATAATGTGATAAGATTCCTATAGACCAGGTAAAATTTCAAAAAACATCTTTATTTCTTCTGCAGCAGTTAGGACATTCACATGGATAAACATCAGTTCACAGCAGGTAACAGATTACAGTGTTGCATTCCATGGTCTAACTGACAATCCTGGTGAACAGTCCAATGACTCCTTATGTAACCGGCTCCTCTGCAAACGTGCCAAATTAAGTCTACTCATAATACATTTATGTAGAAAGTACCCTTTTCTGAGGCCAGCAGCTATGAGTTGCTGATAGCAATAGGGTTCCAGGCGCCGACTCGTGAATACAGAGTTTGTGGGGTTGTTGTATAGACCAAACCAAGGAACCCCCCCTCTGAGATATATGTAGACAGGAGAATGATGGGGTAATGGCTATGTCTCCTCATAGACCAAGGAACCCTCTGAGATTTGTGTTGGTATATTTAAGTACACATGTTTTATTTTACAAATTCTGACCGCGTTCACCCAGCATAGAGATGCTCCAGTTGAGGAAATAACCACAGAGAAACAGTATTATTATACACCTCCCTTTTTATTACACAAACTGTAATTGTATATAACACATTATGGGGTAGATTTTCTAAGATGGGAGTTCTATAGAAGATGGGATGTTGTCCATAAAAACTAAACAAATTATATCTATTATCTTCTAGATGTTGCTAATTAATAATTAGTCTATTTATTTAGCCACTCTAGAAGATAACAGATACAATCTAAATGGTTACTGTGGGCAATATTCCATCTGTAATAGAAGATGGGATGTAGTCGCATGCCTCTACATTGGGGGCGCATGCCACTCCGTTGATGGTGACGGGGGGCTCATACCACTCCAATGATGGTGATGAGGGCTCTTACCACTCTCTGTTGATGGTGACGGAGGCTCATACAACTCCATTGGTGGTGATGGGGGCTCATACCACTCCGTTGGTGGTGATGGGGGCTCATACCACTCCGTTGGTGGTGATGGGGGCTCATACCCCTCCGTTGGTGACAGGGCTCATACTATTCTGTTGGTGATGGGGGCTCATGCCACTTCATTGATGGGGGCTCATGCCACTCCGTGGATGGTGTCGGGTGCTCATACCACTCTGTTTATGGTGACAGGGGCTCATACCCCTTCGTTAATGGTGACAGGTGCTCATACCACTCCATTGATGGTGACGGGGGCTCATACCACTCCATTGATGGTAACGGGGGCTCATTGAACTCCATTGATGGTGATGGGGGCTCATGCCACTCCATTGATGGTGACAGGGGCTTATACCACTCTATTGATGGTGATGGGGGCTCATACCACTCTGTTGGTGACAGGGGCTTATACCACTCCGTTGGTGATGGGCACTCATGCCACTTCATTGGTGATGGGGGCTCATGCCATTCCGTTGATGGGTTCTCATGCCACTCTGTTGGTGATGGGGGCTCATACCACTCTGTTGGAGATGGGGGCTCATGCCACTCCATTGGTGATGGGGGCTCATGCCACTCTCCCATGGTGGTGGGGCCTGTCCTGCGGTGGAGGTGAGGACTCTCTCTCTCCCACAGTGGGGGTGGGGCCTATCTCTCCCACGGTGGGGGTGGGGCCTGTATCTCCAGTGGTAATGGGGCCATTTCCCTCTCTGAGGACAGAGATTCCTCCCCGGTATTAGGTTGGCTTCACTCTGTGAAAGATAAAATAGAAATTGTAAATAATAATTTAACTATACACATATATTCCTTGTAGTCATAATGGATGGAATCTAGTTGTTTTTAGTGCCAGTAGTTAGCACCCAAAGGAACTATTGAATTGCTTTCCCATTTTGGGTGCAAACAACTGCCTGCCCCACATTTCAGTAGGACTTTTCACATTGTGCCCATTACTTTTATCAGGATAAGCTACTTTGAGGATGATTTAGATCCGAATTTGGCCCTGTCCCCGATGGTGCCCATGTCAATACCCATGTTAAAACCCCCACAGTGAGCTCCTTCTGCGCTCACAGCCTGAGTGACAGGCAGGGGGCATTTGTTGGAGTCTGCCCAGCATTTCATGGGCATGCCCATTGAAACACTGGGTGGACCCCAGCAAATGCAGGTGTGCCCCTGCCTGCTCGGGGGGAGGATGATGTCACATGACAGCAGTGCCCACCCCAATTCAGCAGAAAGCTTTAATTTGAAAAGTAAGTCCTGGCTTAGGAAAAATCATTGAGTGAGTAACCATGGAATGATTTTTCCTGTGTGCGGGTGCATGCGAGTGAATGTGTTGAAATTACGTGGCCAAAAATGTTGGGGTTCCCCCAGATTTCTAAAACCAGCACCAGGCTCAACCAGCACCGGTCAGCCCAGGCCGGGAAGTGGGGACCCCCCAATGAAGAGGTCTCCCACTCCAGAGTTAACTCTGCCTGTGCTGAATCCTGGGGCTGTCCCCGATGCCCCTGGCCAGTGCTATTCGGGCGTTTTCTTTTTTTGCTAAGTACGTGGATGCCTACATGGAACCAAGAGGACGTGATCCATGCCTAGGAGGTGGTAAGTATGGTTTCCTTTCCCAGGTACCCACAACTGGATAACTTAGTACTGGAGAAGCGGACCAATACCTACAAGTCAGGATAGGTAAGTAGGTATGTGTAGGCTTTGTAGGAAAAGAAATATCTTTTTCTAGTGTGCGTGTGTGTGTGTGTTTATTTGGCTATTGGTTCTGCTGCGAATTTCCAGCAAGCCCATTAATGGGCCACATGCGGGAACTTGTGGTTCTCCAAAATAACGGGTCCCGCTTCTCCTACATAATGAGCAGAAGCGGGCACCTGTATAGCTGCAAAGTATTAACCCCCGTGCAGCCAATAAGAAGAAGAGTTATGTCCTGCGTCCATGGCTCGCCTAAATGTGCATTTATAAAAACTCAGTTGATGTCAGCTCCAGGCCGGATATGCCTGTTTCCATCTCATCACGAGTAAGTCCAGGGCTACGCGGCACCTTCAATGAATTATGGCCATTGTAAATATAATTCAATGGTCAGCCTGTTACAATGGGTTTTGGACATATTCGCTCAGCTGCGAATGGATGTGTAGCTGTACACATCCATTCACACAGTGAATACATTGATTTACAAGGTGGGATTTCACTCTAGTGGGGCAGTGACTTATCTGAACGCTGGCGGCTGTGAATTTGCAGCTGTGCGATTAGGTCTCATGGGGCCCAGTGTTCTGACTGTGTAACTATTGCAGGGCCAGTAGAGTACAGATATTTCTCTGATAGTAATACAATAAACAGAATGTCAGTTGCTTTGTCATATCATTTAATTAATTAATATAATCATATTAATCACACAATTCAGTAGAAGTTGACGCCAATGAATTTGATAAATTATGTGGGTGTTAAACCCTTCATAATGGTGTTTTCTTCATAAAAAAGGTGTGAAGTGGTTAAAAAGATAATATGTTGATGGATATACAATGTTATACCCCTTTTACACCAAAAACGCCAGGTCACACCCGGGTTTTTGATCCCTGCTTCAAGCCCAATGCGACCTGGCGTTTGCTCCATTTACACCGCCCGCTGATCGCCGCCGTCCTGGACCGGTACCGCTGATCGCTGGGTGCAAGCCCGGCGCTAAGGTAATCTGCTGGGCTGCCCCCATGCACCCCCCAGCCGTCGTCCGGGAGGTGAATGGATGCCGCACACAGGCATCCATTCACCTCCTCCGCTGCTGCTGTCTGCAGAGTATAGCAGACAGCAGCGCAGCCTGTGTGTGCCCCCCCCCCCCCCTGTCCATTGATGTAAATGGGAGCCGGGTCGCATGACCCAGCGTTCCCATTTACTCCGCCCTCTACCCAGGTCCTGGCCGTGTTCTACCCAGGTCAGGACCTGGGTAGAAGTCCCGTGTAAAGGGACACGGTATGTCCCATTTATCCGCCTCTGACCCGGAGTTTTGCGGCGGTGTAAAAGTGGTATTAAAGACCAGACATTCACATATTTTTATACAAAAGGTGTACATGTATTAACTTCTTCATTCAGTGTTAAACTGTCCTTTTAGTGAGTGATACGTCTAATTATGGCACTGGTGGCATTTGTGTACAGGCCTGATAGGGAAAAATACGCTAAGTTGTAAAACTGGTGTATCAGTGGCCAGCGCTGTTTCCAGTGTGAACGTCACTGAATATGTGCATATTTTCTCACTGATTGTAAGATGCGCAAAGTTGGGCAGATGTATTAAGGCTTAAAAAGAGATCAACTCAATGGCGATCAACATCCAGCCAATCAGCTCATTACTGCTATTTCTTAAACACAGCCTATAACAGAGCTGATTGGCTGGATGTTTATCTCTCTTTATCACCCTGATATTTATCTATTTTTAAGGTTTAATACATCTGCCCCAGTATGTGTTCAGTACACAGAGTTGCAGAGGATACTAATTTTTTGGGCTTGTTGGAGAGGACTGGGTAAATGCAAATGTCTCTCTGTAAAGCCACCAGCAACCTTTCTGTGTGGCCTCTGGTAACTCCGCATTGCACCAGTAATGGTAAAAATGTTCATATTTTCTTGAGGAGGCATGTTTACACCTTGATGGACCTGACAATGCACCCTTTAATACATGGGTGGGTCGCACTTACAGAATACACTGGATTTAAGGCTCTGCATTGATCCCTATTTTCATCATTACTGGTGAAAAGAAAATTCTGATACTTTTTTAATTTTGGGGGAAACATAATGGAGTCAGTGCGATTTGTCAACATCACAGAATTTTTGTCACTTTACCAGTTGAGTTTAAAGCAGTCATTTTATGAATGGAGGCGATGACCGTGATATCCTATCTGTTGTCACAGGTAACATCACTCATTTTACCTAGCATCCACTTAGGCAGCGAAAAAGGAGCACTGTTACTCCACCATAATTATCTAGGCAGTGCGCAGCTGCCCCACATATAATTTAATTGCCCCATTTGAATCCAATTTGCTGAAGCATTTCTTATGAGAGTACAGTATAGTGTTGTTGTTGTTGTGCTCACCACAGATTCGATTCTCTCTCTATGGGGGTCTTGTGCCCCGATGAGGGAGAATTGCCCCTGTAAGTCAGGATCTGTTGGGCATTTAACAGTATGGATTCTGATGTCGGTATCCTGACCGTCGGAATCCTGACTGTCGAGAGGTCATCCGACACCCAAGTGGATCTGGCAGTAGGACACAGGTATTCAGGAGTAGGAACAAGCCTGGAGCCTTGGAAACTGATTCTGGAGACATTCTCAAGAACCAAAGCAGGGCAGCAGCAATTAGGTCAGAACCAGGAATGGAGTTACCTGAGTATACCTGTGTCACATTAACCATGCAGAGGACAACAGATTGGTGTACAGTGGCCAGTGGACCCTGGGTGTCTTGGTGGCGCCCATGTCCATTGGACGCCATACAAGACACCAAAGAATTGACACAACATCATGTCATTGATTGTGGCCACAGAGGGATCCCGATGGCAGTCCTGCAGCGCAACATACTCCAGTGCACCAGTAAGTGGCGCATGCGAGCACAGTGATTCCTGACATGACATTGCCAGCACTAATTGTTATCCGGAAGGGCTGACAGACAATGTTTAGTTCAACAGTCAATAGCATACCTCCCAACATTCCAATATAGTCCCTGCAGCCCTGCCTTGGCTTCAAGAAAACATGGCGTGGCTTTATTTATGGGAATGTCCCCCCATTTTGAAACTGTGGGGCGTGGGCACTCTGAGTGCTGCTGGCCATGCCCCCTGTCCTTCTGCCCAATGAATAAATGCTGTGTGAATCCACTAAGCAGAGCAGCAAGTGAAAAGAGGACTCCTAACTTCCCCACCACCATCATGGGACAATGCCGGCCCCAAGGGAGACACTGGACAGTCACAAAATATCGTGACTGTCCCCCAAATTTTGGACATTTGGGAGGTTGTCCATACATAGGTTGACACCATATGGTCAAAGGGTCGATATGACAATGGTCCACATATGAAAAGGTCCACATGAGTTTTTCACAATGTTATTTCCTTTGGACTTTTTCATAATTTACCATCACCATGGAAAATTGGGAAAGGTAAAGTGTGGCAAGGGCAGTAGAAGCAGAAGGAGGCACCTGCCATGCGCCTCCCTAGTTGCGGCCCTGGATTTTTTAACTCATATGTGAACACAAGCAGCACCCTCTATACAGTATGTATTTGTGATTTCTGCTTGGTCTACCTGCACCAAATCACTGCAAGTTATCTACTGTATCCAGGGCTGCCAAGAGAAATCCTGGGCCCCGGTACATCAACTTCCAGGGGCCCCCATGGGGGGGGGGGGGTTGTGACCACGGCATGTTAAGGACGTGTTTAGCACATGAGAAGAACCCACTCACAGAAGTGTGGCATGCATGCCTCCCAGCAGCTGGGTCATAAGTATTATATAGAGAGAGAGAGAGAGAGAGAGAGAGAGAGAGAGAGAGAGAGAGAGAGAGAGAGAGAGAGAGAGCTTAAGGCTGGGGTAGCCAACTCCAGTCCTCGAGAGCTACCAACAGTTAATGTTTTCCAGCTCTCCTCACAGAATCACAAGTGAAGTACTTACTTACCTCCACCTGTGGATCTTTTAAAATGTTTCAGCTAGTAATGAGTGCACCTTTGCAGCAGCTAGGTTGTCTGGAAAATGGGCACTGTTGGTAGCTCTCGAGGACCGTGGTTGGCTACCACTGGCTTAAGGGGATGCGGCGGCACTCAGAATGAAGACACAGCAGGCCACCAACAGTTTCAAAGCCACAAGGCTCCTTTATCAAGGTGCTTTAGAGAACACACACACATATATATATATATATATATATATATATATATAAAATATATATATATATATATATATAAAATCCTCCAAAGATGGCAGCACTCGGTCAGACTTCTTTAAAAATGTCCCTTATTGCTGCTGTCTTTGGATGAAAATATTTTATATTTGTATATACAGCATATATACATACAGATCCTTTTTACTGTAGATTTTTGTGCAGCCTACAAAACTATACAAAATGCCTTTGCCTTTGCTTTATATCATATACTGGATATATATATATATATATATATATATATATATATATATATGTATATATATATATATATATATATATATAAATGGGGAGAGGTGACGGCGGCACTCGTAAATAAGTAGACAAGCAGTCAGGTTTAAAATACCGACGTTTCAAAGCCGGGTGGCTTTTTTATCAAGGTGCTTAGGTTCTCTAAGCACCTTGATAAAAAAGCCACCCGGCTTTGAAACGTCGGTATTTTAAACCTGACTGCTTGTCTACTTATTTACGAGTGCCGCCGTCACCTCTCCCCATTTGCATGCAGGAGCAGCTCAGCACTGCTCTGAACATAGGCGGGCACCGGCTAATTTGCTTTGTTTCCAAACTTTGGAGTGCCATCCCAGGAACTATATATATATATATATATATATATATATATATATATATATATCTATATAGATATATATATATATATATATATATATATATATATATATATATAGTGTGTGGGTGGCCCGGCACTCCCAACAAAATTAACAGCGATTCCGGTGCCCTCACTAAAACAATTTGCATACGCTGTAGGACGCTGTTTGCACTCAGGACAAAATATGCGCTGACACTTGGAGACGTATTCTCGTAGTCTCCAAGTGTCAGCGCATATTTTGTCCTGAGTGAGTCCACTATTATGTTGGCACTCCACCTTTCCAAGGTAGTGGAACTGGTGTACTCCAGAAGTCTGTACAGGTAATCCAATGAAGGAGGCACTGGCACACAAGGAATTATGCAGAAATTACTGTATTAGCGCCTAGCCAGCGCCTTTCAGGGTCTCTCTTGTCCTCAGGGCGATACAGAATAAATATACACACAAAAAGATATTCACTTACCCCTATAAATACCCCCACTGTAGTCCCATCTCTCCATCCCGCCAGGCTCCCGGGTCCGACCTACCGGAAGTGCTTTGCACCGTACTTCCAATAGGAAGTAAGGACACACTCACCCGAGTTCCACTGATCACCCTCCGCGTTCCACAGACCGGCAGTACCAAGCTACATCATAAAAGTGGATCCACGGCACTCATTCACTGGGGTTTAAAATCGCCTCTTCTGTTACAGCTGGGTGCCGTGGATCCGCCTGTCATGAGCTGGGTACTGCCAGCCAGTGGAACGCGGAGGGGGAGCAGTGGAATGAATGCGAGTGTGCCCTGACTTCCTACTGTGCGCGATACGGGAAGTATGGTGCCAAGCACTTTTAGTATGATGGACCCAGGTGCCCAGCGGAGACTACAGTGGGGGTATTTATATGGGAAATGTAATGTCTTTTTGAGTGTATACAGTATTTATGCTGTATCGCCCTGAGGACGGGGGAGACCCTGCAAGTGCTAGGTGCTAATACAGTCATTTCTGCATAATTGCTAGTGTGCTTTCTTCATTGGATTATCAATATATAGATATATATCTATATCTATAGATATATATCTATAGATATATAGATATATAATTTGAGATATATTGAGATATATATATATATATATATATACTGTATATCTATAGATATATATATCTATATATCTATAGATATATATCTATATATTGATGATCCAATGATGAATATATACATTTATATGGAGAACAATTTAGTATTAAGAAAGGCAGGGCAGAACAAAAATGCACTTACAGGGCAGGACTCGAGTCAGACAGTAGATTCAGGATCTCCTCCGGCTCCAGCCTCCCTGACACATGCCGCGCTTCGTGCACCTGACCTTTGACCTTCCCCTCGCTCTCACATCAAGTGTTGTGAAAGCAGCTGCAGTCTGCAGACACACAGAGTTTCTCTGCAGACGCTCCGCAGCAGTGGATGGGGCCTCTGTCACTGTCTGCAGACTGCAGCACACTCCACACACAGTGAGTGAAAGTGACACAGGCTGCCGCTGCTGATCCGCTCTCACCGGCCAGCCACCACCAACCCTTCTCCCGCCCACGCTGCTGCTACACCGCTGCCATTAAAAAAAATTGTAAGTGTGACTATCCCCTGGCCCGGGCCCCCCTGACAGGCCCGGGCCCAGGTAAAATGTACCCGCCCCCCCTGCCTCTCGGCGGCCCTGACTGTATCTTGTATAAAGGATCAAGTTTAATAAAAAGGTTTAGGTACAATAGTGACCTCTGGTGGCTGGAGTTGAAATTGCTAAAGGCTTTTTCTAACAATATACTGTATTAGGGTCTGATTCAGAGTTGATCGCTGATTTGCAAAACCCACCCTGTGTAATTCTAAACGTGAATTGCAAAAATATTGATAACCACTATCCTGTCGACAATCTCTAGGTCAACCATTAAAGTCAACTTCTGCCAATGTCGAGCATTTTAGGTGTCGACACAAGCAAAAGGTCGACATGAACATGATCAACATATGAAACGGTCTACATAAGTTTTTTGTGATTAGATTGCCCTGCCAGTGGACATGGAAGGGGAATAAAAGTGTGACAGGCACAGCGAGACACAGTGGCATATATTCAATGCCGTGGGCGAGCGGTGACTGCGAGCTGGACTTTTGCTCGCAGTCACCGCTCACCCTGTCAGTATTCAACTGACCCCCCTCATTCGCAAATTCCCCCTCGCTCCGTTTTTTGAGCGAGGGAGAATTGGCGTATGTGCCTCCAAAAACTGCGAGAGCCGAGGCTAATTACAGCGAGTTTGCTGCACTAGCCGCGGCTCTCGCAGTTTAGGGGAATCCTCGCCGTTCTGTGACGGCGAGGATTCCCCCCGGAACATTGCATAGTGCGAGCGGCCGGCGCGGGGGTTAAACTGCGAGGATCACTGGTTTTCTGTGATCCCTGCAGTTTAACCCCCTCGCCGGCCGCTTGCACCGACATTGAATACATGCCAGTGTCTGAAGCATGGCAAGTGCAGTGAGGGAGGGGACACAGTACAATTATACAGTATCCATGTTGACATATGTCGACATAGACACCAAAAATATGAAAACCATGGCGGTCTTTTTTTGTCTCGACCCTGTTCATGTCGACTTTTTGCTTTTGTCGACCTTAGTCACTGGCGACCTAGAGTATGTCAACCATTTTTAGGTGTCAACTTAGATATTGTCTACGATTTATACCAGAACCGAAAAGTTTGCACACAGTTATTGTATGTATAAGTGTGCATAGAAATTGGGTCATTTATGAAGAGAGAGACTTCCATTTACTGTAGTAAGAACCTGCGTTTCACAGCCAAGGTCCATCTGATTATTAAGTTCTGAACATTCCATCATGTCCAGTATACTGACCTCCATTCTCTCATGTTATGAGAACTTTTTTTGTTTTTTGTAAAGTTTGAAGATAATTTAAATAACGTAACAGTGAAAAAACTTTCCACAGCAATCTGTCAGAGAATACCACAGAACACCTGGAACAGCAATGTATTTATTATGCTTGTCCATGTAGTGTAGTCACTGCTCCATTTATCAAGCAATTAATGCATTTTCTCAATATGTTAATTCAAATCCTATGAACAATATTCTTCCTCTAGATAATTGGCTCTTAACCTTTTTCTCCTTTCCTTTTGCATTATTTTCACCACCAAAATTCGCAAAGCTACAGTACACATTTGTAGTGATTCATGAATATAAGTGCTATTGGATAAACATTTAGGCACCGCTATGCATAAAGTATAAATTAGCTATAAGGGAGTTTAAAGAAAAAGACACAAGAATAGAATGAATTGTGTGTATGTGTGTGCGTATGCAGTCTGGGAAAGTAAGTTACAGCACTCCTCAGGCTTTTTGGAAAAATACAGCAATGCATTTTTTGCAACAAGCCCAGGAACTGCATACCTCCCAACTTTAAGTCAGCCAGAGGAGGGATGCTCACAAAATTCTGGAGGCGTCTATTTATGCCCCCCATTTTCGCTGCTGTGGGGCATGAATAGACGCTGTGCACACAGCATCTATTCACGGGCGACATGGGGACTCCCAACTGCCCCCCCACGGGACACTGGGCAGGGCATGGGAACATCCCCATAAACGTTCCCGCAGTAACCGAGACAGTTGGGAGGTATGCAAGTGTCACCTGTTACTTTCACTAGTAACCCCAGACTGCATGAGTACCCATAAGGAGGGCACCACGGCACAATGCACATCATATCCTCCTCACTACAAAAATACATGCCGCTTCTACTGCTAACTGATTACTTCCTCCATTACAGCCTCCAAGATTTTGCCTGTAGTGCTCCCTACCTTTGGAATTCTCTACTTACCACTGTCCACCTCTCTACAAAACTTTAAACGGGCTCCCAAGACTCACCTTTTCATCAAACCCAGTAACCTATTGCCAGTGGCATAACCTCATAGCAAAATCTGGAAAGGGGCCACCTCCTCTATTATCACTACATTACCCCTTAGGGCAGCGATTCCCAAACTTTTTGGAATCACGACACTCGAGAGCAGGGCTGGGCAACACCGGCCCTCCAGATGTTAATGAACTACACATCCCAGCATGCCTTGCATCAGTTTCACCATGGCCACATAGCAAAACTAATGCAAAGCATCCTGGGATGTGTAGTTCATTAACATCTGGAGGGCCGGTGTTGCCCAGCCCTGCTCTAGAGCAAAGGGACCCCTAGGCTAACTATTTCTTATTGAGAAATTCATCAACATTTTTTTAAATAAAGGTCATTGTGTTTATATGTCACAGTTATCTGGTGAGGGACAGGATTTGCTTCTGCTTGTCCACATATGTTATGATTGGCAGCCACCAGCACTGGTTTTGTCTGTTACATTGCCCATGAATAATATGAATTGATCCTGGTCGGCCAACCCAAGGCACCCCTGCAAGTGTCCTGAGGCACCCCAGGGTGCCTAATCCTAGGCACTCCGTTTGGGAACCACTGCCTTAAGGGTCAGAAGAGGGAAATGAGACAAAGGGGTCTATTTGATTCAGCGCACTGTGAATAGCGATGGAAGGGACCTCCCAGTGCTATCAGTCACAAGTTCTGGTATTCTCTGACACAAAACATCATTACCGATATAGTTTTGTGCTTGCACCCCTACAGGGAAATTCACCCCGGGGAGCTCTTTCACTGCGCTATTCACAGTGTGATAAATTGAATCAAACCCAAAGATGGCAAAAGAGAGGAGCAAGAATTAGGGGGAGAGAGGGGTGGTCAGGGGCAGGGGATTCATGGAAAAAAAGAGAATGGGGGTGTCAGAGAGAGAGAGGAGATGCGATTTGGAATGAGGTTGTTGGAGAGAAAGAGAGGAGGAAGATATTGAGTGTCAGATAGAGACGGAGTAAGAGAGGGTGTCGGGGACAGACAGGAAGTGAGAGAGGGTGTCAGGGGGAGAGACAGGGAGTGAGAGAGGGTGTTAGGAAGTGAGAGTGTACGGAGTGAGAGAGGGTGCCAGGGAGAGAAAGATGAGACAGGGAGTGAGAGGGTATCATGGAGAGAAAACGAGTGAGAGAGGGTTCCAGAGAGATGGAGTGATAGAGGGAGAGATACAGTGCCAGTTAGAGACTTTCAGAGAGAGAGGGAGGAAAGAGAGGGTAAGTGTGGGGAAAGAGGTGGGGAGGATAGAGATAGAGGAGAAAGAGATAAAGGGCCAGATGCACTAAGCTTCTAAAGTGATAACATGGAGAGTGATAAACTACCAACCAGCTCCTACCTGCCATGTCACAGACTGTGATTCAAAAATGTCTGGAGCTGATTGGTTGGTTGTTTATCACTTTTGAAGTTTAGGGCATCTGGCCCAAAGGAAGAGATGAGGCAGAGAGATAGGTGAGCAGGAGGACGAGAGAGGGGAAGAGGGGAGTGTAGGGGGTGAGGGAGGATGTTCCTCCTAATCACCCTTCCAACTCCCCCAAGTACAGAGGAGACTGTGAAGCTGTGCTGTAGCTCTCACATTTGCTCATTTATTATGTACATTGTTAGGTGCTGCAGGAACCCTTGCGGCACCATATAAGTAACAAATAATCATAATGTTGTGTGAACTGCTACAGCCCTATACAGACCCATGGTTATGTAAAGTGAGACCAGCAGCTTACTATCCATGAATGACAGCAGCCACACCAGCAAGGTCTACTTTAAGGGCAGTCAGCCACTGCCACACAGACTGTGCCTTCTCTGCTGATGACAGAGTATAAATCCTGCAGTAGGGGTGGTGTACCTTTCACTGCTAACAGTGAACACAGCTGAGTCCTGGCGGAACCGCATGATCTTCCAATTGCACCATTGTGTCTGAACCCACCCAGTAGACACACTCAGCTTCTTACTGAGGACAGTGGATCCCAGATTAAGGCACTTGTCTTATAACCTACCAGGGGGTCCATGACTGTAGAAAGGGCTTTCACTACTGTAGAGTTGTGGATCAGACGCACAGTAGCCTTTACTGAAGCACAATTGACATCCCAGGAACATTCTGTACAGGTCTTCAACTGGGACACAACACCAAGCAGTCAGATTAATGATTTTGTGTCCCAGATGAAATTTTAACTGGACACCGGAACCAAAGACTTTGACATTACCAGCACTTATTTCCTCAGCCCACCCTATTTTCTATGTTATGTTTGGATTATTTGTGGTTTGTATGCTTATTTATCTATATTGTGTTGTGTGTGTGGGAGCCATAACTAGGGTAATGCTGAGGTGGCCTGTGGGCAGTACTTCCAAGGTTTCTAATTGTGCTCCTTCTACTTTGTACTGCACAGCTCAACGCACTCTCATAGCATCAGCACTCTTCTATGCCTGGTAGGTATGCTGGTGACACCATCTATGCCTTTGCCTCATCCTTGGACATAGCAGTGACGACGACCCATAACCTTTAACTGCAGCTCCCATCTGTTGATGCAGATCTATATGTGTGTGTGTCTGTGTGTGTTATGATTTTATTAGAACTGATTACTAAAATAAAGGATCTATTTTCAGTTTAGTAGCTAGTATCTTGAGGGTCTTTATTTATATGGTCCAAGACAACAGTAAAGTCTCATCAATTAAAATCCAATCCCTATAGTTGTGTGGGCTTCTGTGTACTACTGTGTTCCATACTGGGTATAAGGGGTATTTACATTGAGGTCAAAACTTGTACAAGTGGTACTGCTACCGTAACGTGAAAAAGGGTTATTATTGTGTGGTATAATGTTAATAAGTGGCACTACTGTTCAATTAAACATGATTAAGGCACACTATTGTGCAGTATTATAGACATAAGGTTACACTACTGTGTGGTGTGGCTTGAATTGGGCCTACTATTGTGTGGCCATGCCCCGTCCATCGTAGAAAAGTGCACTGTCCCTATTTAACACCGGAGGGGGGGAGGGGGGGGGGGATTTATGCTCTTTTTGGCACAGGGCACCAAATCTTCTAGCTAGGCTTTGGTTACTTAGCTGTGCCATAATGCATAGGTAACCCACCCTCCACCCAATGAGAATACTACCCAAAACAAATTACTATTCATATTTTAACTATAGAATTTTGTATCAATAAATATCATAGTTTAATATTGTTTGAGTTATTGCCTCCAGATTAGTCTACTATACTGCGCCATCTTTCTCCGCCTGTATGGAGAGACCATGCCAAACTTTTATGCATGCACTGTCTAAAATAAGAAAGGTGTTGGGTGGTTTGTATTGAGAAACTTCACAAAACTCTCTAATAAGAGATACTGTAAGGGTATTATGGAATAAATGCTGTATGCCATGAGTTTAATAACACTTGAAGCTGTTAAAGTTGTTATATAATTATAATAGTCTTGTATGTATTTATTTACAGGGCCACCGAGAGGGGGGAGCGGGTACTAATTACCCGGGCCTGCTGGAGGGGTCCAGCGGGTGCCCTGGTCCGACCCCCCCACCCTCCATCCCTCCCGGGCAGCAGCACATACCTCTACAGCATGTACAGCAGGCTTAGCATGAGCGTCTCACTGACAGCGTACCTTTGAAAAAGTTGTCTGTGGACGACGAAAAGCGCCAGGCCAAGCATTACAGTCTGACCTTTTGGGACTCTAAACAGAAGTTACTCTCACTCGGACCAACTCTCTCCCTCCCAAGTTTTCCATCTGTTGGACACTCACACTGGATATCACAAGGGACACCATCACCTGCCATTCATTGGAGCTTCCTACCAAGGACTGAGATCAAGTATCCCTATACAATCAGGATCAGGTTCCTAATCTTCAGTCAGGTTTATGGACACCCGCCATTCCAGTTTCCACTGAAATCAATATGGGAGATTGCGATTATTCCATCTGGGAGAGTAACCCTGGGAACAAGTGAGAAATTGACTATCTCTTATATATTTAGCCAGATCTGTCACTCAACCCCTGTGGAGAACGTTCCTGTGTAGAACAGTTTCACTTTCATGTGTCTGACGTTCCACCCCCTTGACATCACCTCCCCCCGCCCAGCCAGGGCTACAGTACACGCCCACCATCCACCATTACTCCACAGCCACCATTCACCATTACTCCTGCACATCCCTACCCTCTGCCAGGACCCCCCTCCCGCGATTCGCGGGACCCCCCGCGACCCCCCCCTCCCGCGATTTGCGGGACCCCCCCGCGACCCCCCCTCCCGCGATTCGCGGGACCCCCGCTTTCCACCCTCCCGCGAGTCGCGGGACCCCCGCGACCCCCCCTCCCGCGATTCGCGGGACCCCCACGACCCCCCTCCCGCGATTCGCGGGACCCCCGCGACCACCCCGGTATCCGGACTATTGTTAGACAGCACTTACATCGACAGCCATTACATCGACACCATTAGTTCGACAGCTCAATAGGTCGACATGGTTTTAGGTCGACATACCATTAGGTCGACATGTCATTATGTCGACAGCTCATTAGGTCGACAGCTCATTAGGTCGACATGTTTTTAGGTTGACACTGCCATTAGGTCGACAGTGTCTATGTCGACAGTCAAAAGGTTGACATGGGTTTTTTCACTGTTTATTGAGCCAACATGTGCCGACAGGCGGTATTTCATGCCCTACTATCCACACTAGGGCGTGGTGGGAGAATAAAATAGTGTGTCGAGCGCAGCGAGGCACCGTGCCCGAAGCATAGCGAGCGGCTGCGGTACACTTCAAACTGTGTCCATGTCGACTGTGTCGACATTTCGGCCAAAAAACAGTGAAAAAACCCATGTTGACCTTTTGACTGTCGACATAGACTCTGTCGACCTAATGGCAGTGTCGACCTAAAAACATGTCGACCTAATGAGCTGTCGACCTAATGAGCTGTCGACCTAATGAGCTGTCGACATAATGACATGTCGACCTAATGGTATGTCGACCTAAAACCATGTCGACCTATTGAGCTGTCGAACTAATGGTGTCGATGTAAGTGCTGTCTAATATCCGTCCCAGACCCGACCACCCCCTCCCGCGATTCGCTGGACCTCCGCGACCACCCCCTCCCGCAAAACGTGGGACCCCCGCGACCCTCCCGCAAATCGCGGGACCCCAGCGACCCCTCCCTCCCGCGAGCCCCCTCCCGCGATTCGCAGGACCCCTGCATCCTCCCCTCCCGCGATTCGCGGGACCCCCCCTCCCGGCATTAAAAGGGCCCCCCACGACCCCCCTCCCGCGATTCACGGCACCCCCCCCCTACTGTGATTTGCGACCCCCCTCCCGCAATTCGCGCCGCCCCCTCCCGCGATTCACGGAACCCCCCGTAGCGCCCCCCTCCCACGATTTGCGGGCCCCCTCGGCACTTCTCGCGATTTGCGACCGCCCCCTAATTCACACATTCGGGGACCCCACCTCCCGCGATTCATGCCCCCCTCACGCAATTCACGGCACCCCCCACACCCCCCTTCCTGCGATTCGCAACCCCCCACGACCCCCCCTCCCGCGATTCACGAAACCCCCCGTAGCGCCCCCCTCCCGCGATTTGCGGGCCCCCTCGGCACCTCTCGCGATTTCAGACCGCCCCGTAATTCACACATTCGGGGACCCCCCCTCCCGCAATTCATGCCCCCCTCACGCAATTCACGGCACCCCCCATACCCCCCTTCCTGCGATTCGGAACCCCCCACGACCCCCCCTCCCGCGATTCATGCCCCCTCCCGCGATTCACGGACCCCCGCACCACCCCCCTGCGTCCACCCTCCCTTGATTCACGCCCCCCTCATGCAATTCATGGCAACCCCCCACACCCCCCCCTCCTGCGATTCGCAGCCCCCCCACGACCCCCGCCTCCTGCGATTCATGACCCCTCCCTTGATTCACGGACCCCCGCACCACCCCCCCTTGACTCACGGCACCCCACGCGCCCCTCCCGCAATTCACGGACCTCCGCAACCCCCCCTCCCGCAATTCACTAACCCCGACAACCCCCCTCCCGCAATTTGCGGACCCCCCTTCCCACGATTCAAGCCCCCCCGCGCCACCGCCCACGATTTGCGGACCCCCGCCCCCTCCCGCTAACCGCGGATCCCCACACACCACCCCCCCTCCCGCAATTTGCAGACCCCCCAGACCCCCTTCCGGCAATTCCACCCCCCAGCGGACCACCGCGGCCCCCGCTCCCGCATTTGACGTACCCCCGTGACAATGGGGGATCCTGTACCACCACAAGCAGGTACCGCCCCTAGGTGGGAAATCCGGCCCTGGCTGCCGCACTGCAGGTTTCCCCACTGCCCTCTGCACCAGCGCCACAACTTTTATCAATGTCTTGCCCACATACCACTATTATACAGCCTCCTGCTCTCATGCACGCTCACTTCCTCCCAGTGGGAGGAGACGCTCACCCACTGCCGGGAGCTGCATACTGTCCCCCACCCTCCTCCAGTTCTAGGGATGCCCATCGACCATCAATGATTTTCAAATAATCGATGGTTTATGGCCGATGTTGAATACTTTTGCCATCAATGTGGGAGGACACTGCCCTGCCTCCTGTTCTCCTGCCCCGTAACTTCCGCCAGTGGAGACCCGCTCACCCTGTGTTGCCCACATTCCCCTATCATGCTTTACCGCCCAGCCTCCTGCTCTCATGCACCCTAACTCCCACCCAGTCGGAGGAGACACTGACTCCTGTATTTCTGTGCTGCCACGCTGGACCCTCACCCACTGGCAGAAGCTGCACAGTGTCCACCACCCTCTTTAGTCCCCCGTATGCCCACACACCCCTATCACTACCCAGCTTCCTGCTCTCCTGAACCGTAACTTCCACCACTGGGTAATCGCTGACGCTGTGTTGCCCACATACCCCTATCATGCCTCATATCCCAGCCTCCTGCTCTTATGCACCCTAACTCCCACCCAGTAGGAGGAGACACTGACTCAGGGCCACCGTCCGGTACTCCTGTGCTGCCACGCTGGACCCTCACCCACTGCCAGAAGCTGCAATACAGGGCATCTTTCATACAATTCTAACCATATTTCTCACAATACAAATGTTCACAAATTAAGGGGCGTAGCCCCTTACGCCGGTGTGAAGAGCGCCCGTAGGGCGCGATGAATCACCTAGTTGTTTATATCTGTCCCTAAAGATTTATGTGATCCCTATCAGGCTGTATACCAGTATACATTATTTTAAGCAACTGCTTTTCACATTTTGATTTTTTTACTAGTGAAAATAAAATAAATTGTAATACCCAATTGGTCATACATATTTATATTGTAGTGCTCCACCACCCCTTGTGTGGTTTTTCTATTGGCTAAAGTCTGCCTAGCCAGACTCTGGATGGCTTCCTCGGCACCTGACTTTAAGGCCTGGACTTCCTTGGTTAATGCTACAGGACAGCATGAGAGATATTTATATATTATTAGTAAGGCTGAATCCAAATGTAACCGTATTTAGTTTCCATTGGCTTTCCTCAAAATTTACATCCACAAAATATTCCATTAATTGTTTAAGGCTCGGTTTTTTATTTTTTGGTTTCATGGAGTGGTATTGCAGACCATTCTCTCTTCCTGTTAGACTAATATGGTACCCCAGGGTATTTTGATGTGTGCTGTGTTCTTAGTTTATATATGAATATGATTTCTTTGCTTAAAAAACAACACACTAATTGGCTGAGAAAGGATGAATGAAAATACTGGACACACTGTTAAATTGGTAATTTTATATGGAAAAATACATCAATAAAAATGCATACATTTGATACATACAAAATGATTAATAAAAAAATCTCATAAAAAGAATCCCTAGGTTAGGAAATTAGATATCTGTAGCTGGTAGATTCACAGCCTAGTAGTCTGTTTTATAAGGTTATATAACCAGAAAATATATATGGAGAGTGGTGCTTATGATGATAGATGAGGAATAGAGTCCGGTTTATAAACAGTCAAATGGTCATTTGATTTGTGAAATATAAAACGCAGGTTGTATTGCTCACCCTTGATGATAATACTTGCTCCGTGCCAGTATTGGGGGTGTCCAGCGAGCGGTTTCAGATGTTTTCTTCTGATGCGACTTACACTCCTCTCGGCTTATCGCCGGTGTAGCCTGCCTGTAGACAGGTACGGGTTCACCGCACCGACCACGGCGGTGAAGGAGTGTGTCTGGCAGTTGGTGGAATCCTCTGCTCTGTGTGGAGCCCCGGCTCTCCTGATGTCGCGTGGAGAGCGGCTGGATGAAACAGCTGATTGCCGGCAGCGAGGGAAGGGAAAGCTGCACTTAAGCTGTACGGCAGGGTGTGCAAGTGGCGGTGAGCCAGCGGGTGAGCTGGTGCTGCGATGCGCTAGTTCAGCGTGAGGTAGCTGGAATACCGGCAGCATATAATATGCTTCTCCTTGTATGAAACAGGCTGGAGGCTGGAAGTAGGACGGGTAGAACACCTAACCAGGTGTGTGATGACGTCAACGCGTTTCATTCCCGTTGTCTGCTGGGAACTTTTTCAAGACAAGCTGCGATTTATATTTCACAAATCAAATGACCATTTGACTGTTTATAAACCGGACTCTATTCCTCATCTATCATCATAAGCACCACTCTCCATATATATTTTCTGGTTACATAACCTTATAAAACAGACTACTAGGCTGTGAATCTACCAGCTACAGATATCTAATTTCCTAACCTAGGGATTCTTTTTATGAGATTTTTTTATTAATCATTTTGTATGTATCAAATGTATGTATTTTTATTGATGTATTTTTCCATATAAAATTACCAATTTAACAGTGTGTCCAGTATTTTCATTCATCCTTTCTCAGCCAATTAGTGTGTTGTTTTTTAAAAAATTATTTGTTCAGCAGCGCAATCCCCTATGATTTGTTATTTGAAAAATCAATAAAAAATGGCTCAATTCAAAAAAATTGGTACTTGTGGAGTATCACGGCTCCCACGATGGCCATCGCACATTAAAAAATTGCATCGCATCGCATGCGATTTGATCACATGCGATCTCATGCGATTTTTAACAGAAAAGCATCCAAATGCATTGAAATTAGTATGAAACATATTCAATAGCCCCCAAATGGCATTTTTGAGGCTGTACCACCCCCACTATCAACGCGAACCCGAAGCGTGGCGAGCGCCGCGAGCCCGCGAGGGGCGGCGGTACGCGTCCTACGACCTTCTCACCTTCACAGGTGTCCGCGTGCGCTCGCCACACTTCGGGCTCGGTGGCTCGCTGCGCTTGCCACACTTTCTATTCTCAACTCCACGCCGACGTGGATAGTGGAGGTATGAAAAGGTCATAGGATGCGTACCGCCGGCGCTCGCCACACTTCGGGTTCGCGTTGATAGTGGGGGTGGTACAGCCTCAAAAATGCCATTTGGAGGCCATTGAACATGTTTCATACTAATTTCAATGCATTTGGATGCTTTTCTGTTAAAGATCGCATGCGATCGCATGCGATGCGATTGCATGCAATTTTTTTTAAAACCTGCAAAAATCGCATCCCATGGCATGCCACTATATATGGCATGCGATGGCATGCGATGGGAGCCGTGATAATCCACAAGTACCAAAAAATTGTACAGTGTATATGCACCTTTACACAATATGGAAATAAAATCTACTCATTTATTATATGACTAGTTAGTTAAATTGTTGACTATTGCAGAAAGTAAATTACCCTCCCATAGAGGTAACAGCAGGATCCATGAATTAGAAATGGTAGATGCAAAATTAATGAGCAGACTAGCTACTCTGGAACAATACTGATTTCTTTATTAACAAATGATGTAATAAGTGTGACTTAAAAAGCATTTGTCATCGCCGTTTTGAGAGCAAGCATGGATTTCCCATTTTCCTAGTTTGGTGGGTTTGTATATATTGAACTAATTTAATAAAGCTCCTGTATATTTACATATTGGAATTACTATGCTTTGTCTTTCTGTGAATGATTCAAGCATACAATTTAAATTGATAATAACATTTTCAGCATGATAGCACGCACTGGCTATATAATGAATGTGTAACTATTTATTTGAAATGTTTTTTTTTTTTTTTCAAAACTTTTTTATTGAGACATTGTATACATACAATAAACAATATCTGTCAAGCATTGTGTAATATTCAACATTCAATGAGTCATTTTAGCATTTTACAGAGTTTTGTATTCATGTATCCAACCGTCAATTTGAAATGTTTTAATGGTTTTACCCCCAATACACTGTATACTCCATCTTTTTTATGGCTATTATGATAATAGATTAAAATTATATATAGGACCGCTGTGTATTGTTATTGGAGATTAGAGTACATGTATCATTTCCACATGTGTGGAGTGGTGAGAATCTGTACTGCTATTATTATTGGTTACTGCATATGTTATTGCCTGGAGAGAAATGTTGCAATATTTATTTATTTTTACAAGACAACTGGTTACCAATATGCTGCTAGTACTTAAATCCTATAAAATGAATTGGCGCAGCTAGCCATGGTTAATGCTATAGAAGCCTCTATGAATGACAAATACATAGATTTGTGGCAGTGATCTAATGCCTGTATGATTTTTAAACTGCATGCATAATTCACTGTATTTCTGTATATTATTTAGATTATACGTTCTTCTCAGACAAGGGCCCTTATTCAGATCTGATCGCAGTACAAATTTGTTCTCAAAATGGGCAAAACCACGTGCACTGCAGGTGGGGCAGATGTAACATTTGCAGAGAGAGTTACATTTGGGTGGGGTGTGTTGAAATGGAAATCTAAAGTGTAGTGTAAAAATAATGCAGCCAGTATTTACCCTGCACAGAAATTAAATAACTTGCAAAATTCTAACTCTCTCTATACATGTTACATCTGCCCCACCTGCAGTGCACATGGTTTTACCCATTTTGAGAATAAATTTGTACTGTGATCAGATCTGAATAAGGGCCAATATCCTTACATTTGCACCTTTTTAATAGACTGTCTCTTGTAATGCCCCATACATTAACCTGTGCCGAATCTGGTGAACTGAAATCAGCCCCTGCCCGAATGGTCAGGGCTTGCGCATACGCATTTATAAGGTCGACAGGGTTGGAAGGTCAACCCCAGCATTGGGTCGACAATGGGAAGGTCAACATGGTATTTCCAGTAATGAAGAAACTGGGGTGAAGCCGCTCGCTAAAAATGCCACGCCATCTATCGGCAAACACATAAACCCACTGTGATTAGATACAATGCCGCAACAGCAAAAGTCTTCCTTTCATTTAGGCACACATTGGGGGTTATTCTGGTTCACTTGCAGAGGCAAATTGACTCTCAGATGGACAAAACCATGCTGCACTGCAGGTGTGGCAGATGTAACACGTGCAGAGAGAGAGTTAGATTTGGGTGGGGGTGTACTTCAAACTGAAATCTATATTGCAGTGTAAAAATAAAGCAGACAGTATTTACCCTGCACAGAAACAAAATAACTCTCCCAAATCTAATTCTCTCTGCACCCGTTACATCTGCCCCACCCCAGTCCAGATTTGGTCAACCGGCTAGTTCTTCACCAATAATGAGGGCAAACATATACCTACCTAATGCCTCTGCCCATTGTAAGCTAAATGATTTGGTGAGGATCTTGGTTGCTAGTGCCATGCTGCCGATCGGAGGACCTAGATATCTATGAGGTTTATGTACTTAACCTTGGAGAGAGATAAAGTGGACAGAGATAAAGTGGACAGAGATAAAGTACCAACCAATCAGCTCCTGTCAATATTCAAACTCAGGCTGTACCATGGCAATTATTGATGGATACTTTAAGTCTCCACTTTATCCTATACAAGGCTTACTACATAGACCCTTCAGTCACCTCTTCTGATGCTAGCTACACACTAGATGATTTTTTTTTAAATTGGCACTAACGACATTTCATTAAGACAATTCACACTGCATCTTTAGGGATGCGCATTTCTGCAGCTCTCTATCAGCATCCCTCATCGTTTGTACTTGAAGCTCATTTGGGTGATGTTGCTAGTAATGCTATGCTGGCAAGATGCCCCTAGCATCCCTCCTCGCTGCCATCATTGGCAAGTTTGTATGCACTTGCCGATTCCGGCATCGGATCCCATTGTCTCCGAAGTCATGCTGGGTATACATTTCCTACTGTGTATCTGGCATTGCTCACAGTGCACTGAAAAGAAACATGCTGGACATACACTCAGGAGTGTTTAATAGTGGAGCATTGTGATAAGATCTCTTCTGTTTTAATGGGAGTCCTAATTGTGCCAACTACAGACAGACGTACTGTGCCAGCTATGGGCATGACAAATGTGTTTGGTGTGGAGGCATGCAGGCAATTTCAGGGAAGAATCCATTTTGCCTGAAGAGGCATCCACGTGTGAATTTTCCCACATTCATGTCTTTGTTGCCTACCTCCTGGTTTCTGCAGGAGAATCCCTGAAATACTGTAGCAGCAATCTCCCTCTCTCCCTCATTAGTCTAACAATCTCCCTCATTTCACCTAGCCCACATTACACTGTTACTTTTTTGGGGGGAAAAGGAATGAGAGACAGATACATTTACATTGAATCCTCAGCACCATTTCCCAGCACTTTTATCAAGTATAGTCGCTCTTAAGGTGCCCATACACGCTGCGAGAATCGGATGCATTATGGCCTAGATTGCATCGCACGGCAGCACATACTTTTTGTACTGTGGGATGCCTGCGGGAGCACGCATCCAATCGAATTGGAATGCATGCTGCTATTGCAGCGTGTATGGGCACCTTTACTAGCTGATTGGGGCTCATCTACATTTGCATATGTCATTTTAACAGATTCCTCTCAGATGTAGCAGTACACACCCATGCTTCCATATATGGAACTAGACACGCCCTTTGGGTGGAGCATGACACGCCCCCTCATTGGGGTGCTGTGCAAAATTCTACTAAAAACTATAATCTCCCTGAAAATAGTTTTCAAAAGTATGATTCATGTTTGTTGTTGTTTTCAATTGTCTTTGGATGTGATTTCACCTCAGACTCTGAGGTAGAAAGATTTGTAGCCCACTTAATTTTTACAGTTGAAGAATCACTGCCAGCAGGAAAGACCACTTTATATATCTCTAAAGGTGCCCATACACTGCTGCGATGTCTCGCAGCAGTGTTCGGACACCCGATATCCTGCAAGCCGCCAGGACCGTCCAGGCGGCAGGGACGCATGCGATCCGTTGTGATGGATCGCATGCATCCCCTGCTTCCCGCCCACCTTGCTGCAAGGAGGGAGGTCCCAGAACGGGGTGGTTGGACGGCCAGCCGGTCCGACCACCTGGTCGGGTCCAATGCACACTGGACCGTGCATTGGACCCGACTGCATGTCAGGGAGAGAAGATTTGGTCCGATTTAACAGGCCGATTGGTCACAATCGGCCGATATCGGACCAAATCGCCTCAGTGTATGGCACCTTAACTGATAACACAGAGGGGGAGATTCTCTAAGAATCTCCGCCCCCCTTCGCCGCCCATCGCATATTTAATTATTGCATATGCTGTAACATATGCGATAATTAAGGCAAAGGACAGCTCTTGCGTTAAGAGCTGTCCTTTGCGGTGAGAGTCGCCGGGTCCCAGAAGGTCCCGGCGGCTCTCCCCTCCCTCCCACAGCCGGCGCTGCTGCTGCTGCGCCGGGCTCTCCTCCTCCCTGCACCCGGAAGAGGATCAGTGCAGGGAGGAGGTCACAGGTCCAGGCAGCACTGCGCTGTGCTGCCCGGACACAGGTGAGGGGGCGATGCGGGGCAGCGGGGGGTCGGCGGCGGGGCGGCGGAGGGTTGCGATAGAAGCCCATTGGCTTCTATGGGGCATCGCCAGATTTTTCTGGTGATGCCCCCCGCCGCGGTAACCCGGCGGGGGATGCTTACAGCATCCCAAAATGCGGTAAAAACCCCGATAACGGGGTTTTTACCGCATTTCTTGTTTAGAGAATCTCCCCCCGAGAGAGGTAACCTTTGGTAGTGACTTTTTCCTCAGACTCGGAGGGAAGAAAGAAAACACATTTATTACTCACCTGTCTAACAGTGTAAATGATAAATAATCACTGCAAGCATTATTTAGTGTGTCTCTTGTCACATTATTGCAGGGCAATGGGGAGTAGCTGTAAGGAAACGGACCCAGGTTCCTCCCATGTCTGTGCTGTGGAAAAATCTACCTCAGGGCGGGAACAAGTGGTCACATGACTTGTGGCAGAATGCGGGTGGGGTGTCCACTTTTCCAGGGGGTCTGGTGACTACCTCAAAAATCTGGTGTCTCCCATGGAAACCAGGAGAGTAAGTGAGCATGGCTCTTAATCAGTATTTTGCCTAGGGCCCCGCCCCCATTGGATCAGAAACCATTCCTTGCCTGATCCTTAATTTAATCATTGGCATCTCTATATTAAGTTCACAGTTTGTACAGTATTTAGCTACTGTATGCTTACAGAGCCAACACTAGAATAAAGCAGGTCAATTCTTGTCTGTGTATAATACATTCTGAATAAAATAAATGATATTCTCCACATTGAACTTCTGCCTCCTCGTACAATACTTGTCATTTCAGAGCATGATCTGTTTTATTCAGATACGAATGTGACAGAGTGTTTTACTTTTGATAGAACAGACAGCATATGTTTTTCAAAACAAAGTAATTACTTGTATATAACAATCAGTTTTACAAGAAAATGATAACGCAAGGATCTGAACTCCGGAATACAGTACTTTATTAATGTGTATAGGCCATTATAAATTGCTAACAGCACTTTACAGCACTATCTTTGACAATTATTAAGATTCATGGACTGAAATAAGGACTCTTTTGTTAAGTATTAAAAATACACTTTAAAATAACCTAATGCTCACTCAGAAAGCATTAAACATCCTCAAGCGATCACTTGCCGAGATGAAGGAAGTTATTACATTGGTGATAGACATTAGCCTCCTTTGTTCAATTTGACAAATGGGTTGTCTCAGAGTTGTCAGTTCTGCACTAGAAAATGAGTGGGACAGTCTTACAGCACTCTGCTTTAACCATTAGGTATAAGAAACATACAAAGATAAACAAGCTGTTATTTCATCTAAACATGCCCTTATTATTTTTGGAACGAGGATTGATCAAAGAGCCAGGTGCTGGTTGTTAAAATACAGGGAACCCATAGTTTTTAAATCAGCACCGGACCCCACCAGTCGGGGGTCACTTTTATATATGTGCAGATTAAGGTCTAAATGGGCCTGGAGCTGAAAATTATCAAGAGCCTATTATGCGCAAATAATAGGGGTTGTGGCCAGCACCTGATAATGTGGGGGCGTGACCCCACAAAATGTTTGTGTGTGTGCTGAAAAAGGAAGGGGCTGGCATAGGAAAAATGGAAATGGTTTAGTATAGGGTGGAAAATGGCAAAGAAGTTGGCATATGCAAGGGCCTGGCACAGAAAATACACACTACCAAACGGATTGAGCCAAAATTCACAATATGCATCATAAACAGGGACATTGCGCGCCATTGAAAATTAACACCATAATGCCATTACATGTTAAGCCACACACCATAATTTCCATTATGTATTATGCCAAACACCATAATGCCTATTAAAAATTATGCTACATAAGTGCTGCTTATCTACGTGCTCATTGCCATGTAGGCATCCAAAGTGTTAAAAAAACAACAACACAGTATCCATACCACTGGGACCTAGGAGCAGCATGTGTGTTTACGCAAATGACAGGGATTCCACTGACTTCTGTCAATGGGAATCTCCTCGTCTTTTGTCCCCCATATTTTTGGAACTAGGACTGGTCCAAGAGCTCAGTGCTGGTTGTTAAAATATAAGGGAACCTCAACATATAGGTACTTCTCCAGACAGTATGGAAGTTCCAGAACAATCACAGTATACCCTTTCTTTATTTGCTGATGATGTCCTCCTCACTCTGACCAAATCATTAATCTCACTGCCTAACTTCTTTCACAAACTCACCTCTTATGGGGATATCTCAGGATATAAAAATGACACCACAAAATCTGAAGCCCTACCCCATAATCTTATCAGGCCACACTAAGAATTTACTTCAAGCCAATTTTAATTTCACTTTGAAGAAAGACTCTTTGAAATACTTTTGGGTCCAATTAACAAAGTCTTACAGCTCCTCTTATCAAGCCATTTATCCTCCCCTTTTTGGGTCAATCCACAAGGATATCCAGTGGCGGCTCCTACCTCTTTCGGGGTTGGGGGCTGCCTCTGGCCGCAGTCACCCCCTAATCATGGTCCCGGCGCCTGTACAATATAAGTTACAGGCACCGGGACCAGCGCGTGCGCAGTACCGATATAGGTACTGCACAAGCGCATTTGCCGTTTTTGCCCGGCAGCCTGCAACAAGGCGTCCCAGAGGGAGGTAACACCTCCCAATGGAACTGCCTTTGAAGCCAGTGCAGTCTCACAGACTGCATCTGACTTCACCACAGTGCTGGATTTTACCTGGGGGGGCTGCAGCCCTGAAGCCCATAGGTAAAAACCGCCACTGAGGATATCCAACAATGGCAGTTGGATATCATGTATCAGTTGTATTAACGTCATTAACATAAATAACAAATATTTAAACCTTTTTCAAACTCCCAATTCAAGTTTCCCCACATACTCTCAATGCGTTTCAATCGGCGCTTGGTAAATTCATATGGAATTTAAAAAAAAAAAAAAAATCCACCAAAACATTTTGGCCAAACGTTCCCAAAATGGCGGTCTTGGACTACCAATTCTTTATCGTTACTTAAATGCTACCCAACTTAGTCAATAGGTTGCCTAGCACTCCCCGGGAAATACTAGAAGATAGGTAGACCTGAAAAGTGACCTGTTTGGTGTCTACGCAATTTCACATTTACCATGGCTTCCATGTAAGTACTACCCTCCAATTTTTTTACTCATCACCCACTGTAGATCTAACACACAGAACGCTTAAGCTCGCTACGCACCCATCACCTCTCACTACTATATGGAACAACCCCGCATTTCCGCGATGGCCTCTGCTTGGATTTCTTTAGGCAGTGTCAGATTCCATCATATCTCAGGAAGTTTCTATCCAACATCATTTGTAGAATTGCAAGAAAAATGTGGAATCCCCAACTACCTACACTATCAATACCTTCAAATATGCCACTCTGTTTCCTCCTTCCACACTCCTGATACATGTAAAATACCTTCCCCAATAGAGAGCTACTGTATATATCAACCCACCGATACTGGTGCCATTTCTAATTTGTACAATTCTATCCCAATGCCGGACTCTCCATCCCTGAACCCCATAAGCAGCCTTGGTAGCGAGACTTAGGACAACATTTTGATGATGATTTACGGGACAGACCCGGTGACACCGCTACACCTCAGGACAAGTGATAATAATAATAATCATCTATGGTGGTCAGTTGGGTATTTGGCACTGCTTTTGCCTTAAGCGTTTCCCAAAACCCTTGTGGTTGATTACAAGTAAAATGTTGGGCATCAGTGCTACCAGTGCCTAAACACAGCATTACATACTGATAATTAGAATTAGGCACTGGCAGCGCTGAAGTCCAACATTTTACTGACAATCATTATCTAAATAAACAAATATAAAATATTTTTTTCCATTCGCAGCCTGTGGTGTCCTCCTGTTATTATGAATGGGGTGTTGTTGTTGTTGTTGTTATAGAGGAGGAGCAGCTTGTGGTGTCCTGATATTATTATTATTATTATAATACAAGGGGAGAAGGTTTTTTTCCAGCCCTCTACATAATGTTCAGCATTATGTTAACTTTTGTAAAAAAAATAAAATAATTCTTTACACATTTTTTTGCATTATTTATTTTTTATTATTTTGCTATGTAAAAGTTATCATGATAAAGTATCTATGGTATAACCAACTCCAGACCTAATCTTTTTTTTTAATGAATACATATTTTTTAAGGAAAAACCTCCATTTAACAATGCACTCTAATGCGGGGTACACACCAGGACGACCCGCTCACGATGCACATCGTGAGCGGGTCGTCAGTGTCTCGTCCGACCCGCTCACGATGACGCGGGAGGGCACGACCCGCTCACGATGTGCACCGTGAGCGGGTCCGATCCGATGGCGACCCGCACCCGGTTCTATGGTCGTCATTGAGATCCTACCTGCAGCAGGTAGGATCTCAATAACGACCGACCGACCCGCGGGACCGCGCATCGGATCGGAATCGCTCCACACCAGGTCAGAAAAGGGCCCAATCAGCACACAATCTACATCCGATTGATCGGAATTGGATCTAGATTGTGCTGATCGGGCCCTAGTCGTCCTGGTGTGTACCTAGCATTACTTGTGGGCAAGTGGTCGGGACTTGACTTGCCCCCCAGGCTAAAAGTGCCAGCCCTTGTCAGGAAGGGTCTTGATTTAGCCCGACCTGGCAAGATAGCCAGACTGTTATGGACATATCTTTGTGACCGAACCTTGGCAGTATATGTACAGCAAATAACCAAACACGCCTTGTTCTATGTAATTTTCTTTATTTGTTTCTCATGAAGTGAAATATTTCACAAAACTTTCAATATAGTGTGATAAAAAAAAAGTGACACAGAAAAAAGGGGGGAAAAGGGGGCGACCATGGGGAAGAATAGAGATGATAATTTAATTAAAATTAAAAAAGTAAAAAGTTAAAAATATACAATTTCATGAACTAAAAAGTATTTTCTGCTGTAAATTTGTTGGAACGTGTACTTAGCTCTCTTTGCAGTTTATATCCTGGCCCAATTGGGATGCCCTAAAAGAGAGACGTATTAGGGAGCAAAGTATTAGTCCAGTGGCTCAATAGCCAGCAGGGTGTCACGACCACCATGGCAGTTACCTTCGCTCCCAGTGCTGTTCCCGACCTACAGTGCCCTGGCGCTCTGCCCTCCACCTTGGCGCTCACCTCCGCTCCTGGTTCCGGTCACGACCTGCAGTGCCTTACCGCTCTGTCACCCACAATGGCGCATGTTCCTTCTCTGGGTGTCAGTTCTGGTGCGCAGTGTCCTGGCATTCTGCCTCCGGGCAGCGTGAGGCAAGAGCCGCCATGATGGCGTCCATGTCCTCCTAGGCCTCAGGTTAGGAAGTGCCGGCTGCAGCGCCTCCGCTTAGTATTCCTCGCCGGCTGAATTGTCGCCCTACAGGCAGCGGCCATCTTGGTGGTTCCTGGAGCCTATGCCTCGCAGCACTAATCGTGATGTCATTCTCCCGGCCAATCACGCCACAGCACAGCACATAAATACTGACTAGCCGGGCCAGACTGGCAGTAAGTACAATGTTGTCCAATACATAGCATCTCACTGTGCATCGCCGGCAATTTCTGCAGCTTCTCACAGCTACAGCCTGATTCCCAGTTCTCCGGGTGAAGCCTTCCCATCCTCCCGCTCCTGCTGGTCGTCCATCGCTATTACCAAGTACCACCACGGATTCTCCATTGCCGCCTATTGGGATTTAATGGACATTAGGGCTAACATCCTAAAAGGTGTGATCCTGTCTCCTTTCATCCCGACGGTTACCATCTGTGGCCCAGTACCCCTGGTCCTTCTGCAGCCACGACCTCATTCAGCAAATCCTTTTCTTCTTGGCTTCATCAGCTTCACGTTCTTCATTAATATCTTCAATCATATTATTGTCTTCAAGTTCTTCATTAATATCTTCAGTCATATTATTGTCTTCAAGTTTTTCATCAATATCTTCAGTTATATTATTGTCTTCAATTCCTTCATCAAATATCTTCAGTCATCCTATCATTGTCTTCAAAGTTCTTCATCAATATCTACAGTCATATCATCTTTGCCTTCATCATTATCGTTACTCATATTATTATTGTCGTCAGTTCTTTCATTATTATCATCAGTTATAATTATTGTATCATCATCATTACTGCTTTATATCAAAATCCTTCATTAAAAGGTTAATTTTACTTATTGGCATCCTTCTGCTCTGTTGTCCATGCAACAGCCCTACATCAAAGCACCCAGCCTCCGCTACTCTCCGGCTGGTGCTTCACCAGGTTCACAGAACGTGACACAGGGTAGTCGATAGGATGACTACCCTGCTCCCCTTGAAGAAGTCCACAGCTGGATGAAACGCGTCGGGTCCCTCCACAAACGTTTTTGGCTATTGAGCCACTGGACTAATACTTTGCTCACTTATACGTCTCTCTCTTAAGGCATCCCAAATGGGCCAGGATATAAACTGCAAAGAGAGCTAAGTACACTTTCCAACAAATTTACAGCAGAAAAGACTTTTTAGTGCATGACATTTTATATTTTTTACTTTTTACTTTTTTAATTTTAATTCAATTATCATCTCTATTGTTCCCCATTGTTGCCCCCTTTCCCCCCTTATTTTCTGTGTCACTTTTTAATGTATTTTATAGATATCTCTTCCTCTTTTTTATATAAATAAAACAATTATATGTTTTCTCTATTTTGACCACTTTAGCGTTATTATAAGATATACTATATCACTTTACACTCTAGAGCAGTGGTGGCCAACCCGTGGCTCTTGAGCCTCATGCGGCTCTCCCCCTTGTAAAGTGTGGCTCCTGCTCCCACTGCTGCCCGCCGCCCATCGTCCGTCCCAGTCCCCCCTGCTGCCGGTTCCCTGAATCCTTTCTCCTTCTGAAGGGAAGTAGAGCGCGTATCGCGCATCTCTGCTACCCCTTACTGTGCATCCTTGTGACTGGGCCGTCCGCCAATTAGAGCTTTCGGGCCAGCAGCCAGTCAGGAGCTGGCCAGTGAGCTTTGATTGGTGGACGGCCCAGTCACAGGGAAGTGAGGGGGAAGGAGACGCGCAGTGTGCTGTGCTCTCCTCCCATCGGTGACATGACAGGAGGGCTGCAGGGGGACACCAGACTGTTCTCTCCCCGCCCGGCAGCAGCAACAATGGTGAGTGCTGCTGCTGGGAAATTTGCACTGTGGGGGCATAGCAGTTTGTGGCACTGTGGGGGCATAGCAGTTTGTGGCACTGTGGGTGCATAGCAGTTTGTGGCACTGTGGGGACATAGCAGTTTGTGGCACTGTGGGGGCATATCAGCTTTTTGGCACTGTGGGGGCATACCAGCTTTCTGGCACCGTAGGGGCATACCTGGCACTGTGTGGGGGGCATATGTGTATCTGGGGGGTATATGTATATATGGCACTGCACTATTGGAGGCATATTTGTATCACACCCATCCAAGGGGTTGTCAATACCGATATTTATTTAACCAAAAAACAATAAGTGAAAAGCACAGGTTACGTACTTTTCCCGTAACTTGCGTACCCTTTATTCCTAGCTACGTGCGAACAAAGCTAGGGGGTGTTGTGTGAAATAGAGTGGCCCTAGAAGAGGCACCTAGATACACACTTCCTGGCGCTCGGCAATTCCAATATTTTTAGTTTAGATATATCTAAAAATGGTGCATAAGGAAATCCTTCAGCTGCAGCATACACTCCTGTGAGCCCGTCAAGGCGCACAGAAAGAAAAGAAATGGATGGGGGGAGTAGGAGTGAATTGCGCTGCTGATTATAGATAATTACACACTAAATGACTGTATAAAGATGAATGCAGGACACACTGTAGCCTTTTTTATATATAAATCTTTATCTAAAAAAACACATAAAATTACAAAAAACATATACAATAATAAATATAAAATAGGAATGTAATATGAGTTGGGATCCCAATTTAAACAGCTAAATAGCTTAAATAGCTTTCACAGCAAAATATATTTTTAAGCTCAGCGAAATTGAATTATAATAATAAAATATAGCCTGGAGCTGACGGTGTTCTGCAGGTAGTGATTGAAGCAAAAAAAAAAAAATTAATATATATAAGTCCGGTTTTATGTAGGACTGGCCAGTCAGATATATATACGGTATTAAGCAGTCACATGTATTGTATACTCACCAACGTAGTGGAGTCCTTTGGGGGTAGTTGGTAGATGTTTTGCAGGCGGTCCCGTTTGATGGAGCTAGGGAGTCCCACAGATGGAATAGCTACTCCTCTCGGCAGCACGCCGGTAGAACCTCCCCGCAGTGTGGGGTGAAAATCACCGTTCAATCTGCGGCGGTAAGGAGTGATTTTGGTGGGTCCGTAAAGTAAGGACAAAATCCGTAGTGTAAAGTATGATACTGTAGGTCCTCAAATAATGTTTTAAGTAGTCATCCAGCAATAGCAAAGGTTAGCATGGCTTCTGTACCAATTACATAAATGACCGTATGTAGCTGCTTCTGCGAATAAATACTGTACAAACACTCTGTCCGTAAAGTAAGGACAAGATCCGTAGTGAAAAGTGGCTGGTTAGCAAAGGTTAGCGAATTTTATCCCGAAACACGGTCCTCAAGGCATGGAATTTTACCTGAAAAGCTAAATCTATTTTGCGAAAAAAAAACGTTCTCTGTAGCGCAGTATGTATGGGTATTAACTATCGTGTTACATGGAGGCCTGCCATTGTGAATTTTTGTTTGTGGAAAAGTCCGAAAGAATTTGATAAGCACCAACTACTGTAACTACAGTACCTGTATTGGTTTAAAAAAAAAGAAAGAACGTTTAAAAAATAAAAATATATTGTAACCAACTGAGGATCGAACTCCTGATACTGACATAGTGCAGCTGTGCCTCTACCCGTTAGGCCACTGTTGCCTCTGAATATAGTGATAGCAGATGGTTAGCATGGCTTCTGCACCAATCACATACAGTTCATGACCATACAGTACATCACTGCGGCTGCGAATAAAATAAAATAACTCTGTCCGTAAAGTAAGGACAAAATCCGTAGTGTAAAGTATGATACTGTAGGTCCTCAAATAATGTTTTAAGTAGTCATCCAGCAATAGCAAAGGTTAGCATGGCTTCTGTACCAATTACATAAATGACCGTACGTAGCTGCTTCTGCGAGTAAATACAAACACTCTGTCCGTAAAGTAAGGACAAAATCCGTAGTGAAAAGTCGTGGCGGCCACTGTTTTGTAGAAGAGATTTTTACGCATGCGCTGTACTGTTTGGGAAAAGTGACATCTGGTGGTCAATGAGTGTAAGTGCAGGTTACATTTACAAGATTACGTTACGTTATAACGCGATCTATAACGGGACTATAGCGCAAGGAGCAGGCGCGATCCATGCGCGATTTGCATGGCGCACTTTATGCGCAACGCAGCCACGATGTACTTGGGCATAACTGTAAATGTTATAATTCAAAAAAAGATGTAGCCTATGGATACTTTTATTTGTACTTCCTAAACATACCTACAAAAGTGACCTGAACTTATCTCTGTCGACTAATCACAATTAAAAAGCTTTTATTCTCTTTACCTAGAACACAATGTCACAGCAGTCATGCAGGTTAATGCTTGCTACTAAATAACTGAGCTCAGCATCATTATCAAATCATTGTTTATTTGAACAAAAGGTCATCATAATTACTCTGACTGTTCTGTATAATATATCATATTAGAAGCTCCATATGTATTTTTGGCTACTGTTTCAGTGTCATACATATGAAACAGTTTTGTCCGGAATGTCTTCTGTGTGGTATCCAACCCTCTCAAGATGGCAAAGGAAGAACTGAATCTGTTCAAACATAGCAGTGTTCTCCACCATCATGTGTGATTTTCCCTCAATTGACTCACCTCACATAAGTGAGAAACATGCACATGAAGGTGTCTTTTAGCTGGAAAAAAACTTCTAGTCTTTGCCAGTGGTGTATCTATAAATTTTGCTCACCCATGCGAAAAAAAGATGGTGCCCCCCGCCCCCCCCCCCCCCCCCCCCGCCGTATGCACAGGGGCAAAATCACTCACCATCGAATGTCACCTCTGCCCACTCTCCACCCTGCATACCCCTCTGCCCTCTCTGCAACCAGCAGACCCTTCTGCCCTCTCTGAACCATGCAGACCCCTCTGCCCACTCGGCCCCCTGCAGACCCCACTGCCCTCTCTGCACCCGGCAGACCCCTCTGCCCTCTCTGCACCCAGCAGACCCTTCTGCCCCCTGCAGACCCCTCTGCCCTCTCTGCACCCAGCAGACCCTTCTGCACCCTGCAGACCCCTCTGCCCTCTCTTCCCCTTGCAGACCCCACTGCCCTCTCTGCCCCCTGCAGACCCCCCTAACCCCTGAAGACCCATCTGTCTCTTGTACCAGGCAGCCCAGTGGGAGGGGAGAGGCTGCTCTTAGCATGAGGCCAGGAACGGTGATCTTACAGGTGTCCAGGCTATTGCAGGGAGCAGCTGGCCAGGGCCGGTGCTAGGGTGTCCGGCGCCCTCCTGCAAACCATACATGTTGCGCCCTTTCACATTGCCATTGCAACAAGCTGCAGCCCGATTGTGGGAGTGTATGCAACATACGATCCTATGGAGGATCTCGGGTGCATGTACATGTATGCATACACCATCTCAGTGCTGTGTCCGCAAAATGTTTCAGGCAATAAAGGTGTCCATACATGCTGCGAGCCCATACACGTTATGGACTAGATCACATCGCATCACACGGCATGCATGCAATGTGTGTGCGATGCGATCCGAAAGCAGTACAAAAAGTATGTGCAGCACTCGTGACTGAGGGGGAAAGGAGGGGAGAGAAGGAGCAGATGGAAGAAGAGGGGAGGAGATAGAGGGGGCAGAGGCCCTTATTCTGATCTGTGCGGCCGGAGCCGCATACGTTGCTCCGGCCGCACAAACCAAACCCCGCCTACAAGACGGATCGCCACGGCCGTCCGTACGCGGACGGCTGGCGATCCGCATGAAAATGGTGGGGCGTACGCCTCCACCATGGTGGGAGCTGCCCCCTGCATTCGATGGTCGACGACCATCGAAGGCAGGGCCGCACGCTCCACCAGCTCACGCAAGCTTAGACCACACGGACAATCGTCCATGTGAAAGCTTGTATTTGGGCGGAGAGCTGACATCCGGCGATGTCAGCTTTCCGCCCCCATCACTGGCGTCATAGCCTCATTACCATGCATACGCCCCGCGTTTGCATGGGAAAGCCCATGAAACGCTGGGCGTATACATAGGTAAATGAGGCTATCAAGCCCCTCACGCCCCTATACGCCCCCTTTGCGGCGTATAATTTTTGTGTGCGGCGATTTCGCCTGCACATGCGCAGAGTGACCTCTGCGCATGTGCAGAGTGAAAACATCGGCGGTACGGCCGCACGCGGGCCGTACCGCACAGATTAGAATAAGGGCCAGAGTGTTGAGGACTGGCAGCGGCACTGGCACAGCACACTGAGAAGAGGGAAGGAAGGAGAGGCGGAGCTGCTGCCTGTTCGTCATTTGATTGACAGCTGACAGGTGCAGGGAGCAATGGGTAGGGGGCGGATCCGGACATGACATGTCATCCAGGCATTCACAGACAGCGCTACATGCCTCAGCGCAAGTGTCCGTGAGGAAGAGGGGGCAGGTTGCAGGAGGAGGACAGTGTGTGCGCAGTGCAGGGAGCTGCTCAGCCTCTCCATACTGCCACCCACTGTCAGACAGGCACTGCGGGCGCCATACAGGCTGTGTGCCCTCGCGGTGCAGGGAGCAGCTCTTTATACTGCCGCCCCCGATGTCAGACAGGTGCCGTGGGCGGCGTGCAGGAGGCAGTGACAGTGAGGGCTGAGGCAGCTTTAGCAGAGCAGGGAGGGAGAAAGCGCCTTTTCAGCATGGCGCCTCCCTGCTTTGCAGGAGCTGCTGAGTGGGTAGCGCCGGCCCTGCAGCTGGCATTTTTGGCCTAGTGCAGTCACAGTGCACAGGGACTGAAGGCAGGTCGCAACTTCCAGCCCCGGCCTGCAGCACAGCCCTCTGCCATGGAGCACACAGTGGCCAGCTGCAGCACAGCAAGTGAGTCCCTGCTGTGACTCCGGACCACCACTACCAGTCACACGTAAGCCCCCTTCGGCTCCGAGTCCTTATCCCCCATGCCGCTGACTGATTCCGCTTCCCCCTCCCGCTTCCAGCGCACTGCTCAATCTGCCTTGCGCTGCAGAAACACTGCTGCTGGCCAGCAGTGTTTCTGCACCCTGGCACCCTGTCATATCTCTGCGGCACCCCAGGGCGCCGCGTCGCACAGTTTGGGAACCCCTGGGTTAGGTACTTTCAGTGCGCCCCTGCAGTGGCTGCCACATGATAGTCTCGCCACTGGTCTTTGCTGTGTTTGTATCACATGGAGGCTTTACATTATGTAGAGCAGGCATGTCCAAAGTCCGGCCCGGGGGCCAATTGCGGCCTGTGATGTCACTTCAAGCAGCCCACAGCCTCCAGACGGAAGCGGGTGGCTGGAGGCTGACATGGGACGCACAGCACATGACTTTAGACGTGGGACCCCAGCGAGCATGCCTTTACCTTGCTGGCTTGCTGTCCGTATCAGTGAGGGGATGCCGGCTGCCACTGTGAGACGTGTTTGCCGTCTTTCAGATAAGTATGTGTCCAACTCCTGCTGCTGCAATATTATATCACCCTCCACCATGATCACAGTGACAGCAGTGTGCGGGGAGGGGGGGCAGCAAAGGGGAAGCTTGCTCCCGTAATATGCGGAGTGGAGGAGAGCGGTGGTGGGAGCCCAAGCATCTGTCTCCTGCAGGGGAATATACAGTGAAGGGAGGCAGTATGTGGTACATTCAGTGAAGGAGGGTCAGGCTGGGGGACATACAGTGAAGGAGGGGCATGCTGGGGGAAATGCAGTGAAGGAGGGGCATGCTGGGGGACATACAGTGAATGGGGGCAGAGTGGGGGACATACAATGAATGGGGGCAGAGTGGGGGCATACAGTGAATGGGGTAGAGTGGGGGACATAGAGTGAATGGGGGCAGAGTGGGGGGCATTCAGTGAATGGGGCAGAGTGGGGGGCATACATTGAATGGGGCAGAGTGGGGGGTATACAGTGAATGGGACAGAGTGGGGGACATAAAGTGAATGAGACAGAGTGGGGGACATACAGTGAATGGGGGCTGATGGGGGAAATACAGAGAAGGGGGGGTCAGGCAGGTGAATATACAGTGAAGGGGCACACTGGGGGACATACAGTGAGTGGGGACATGCTGGGGGACATACAGTGAATTGGGGCAGAGTGGAAGACCATTCTGATGTGATAAATGGTTCAAAGAATGTCAGGCTGAATGGTCGGCCCCCACACATTTTCACCTCACCAAATCTGGCCCTCGTCGCAAAAAGTTTGGACACCCCTGATGTAGAGACACTCACCTAGACAGATTTGAAGGCATTCCTCAAAAGTTTTTTGTGGGGTAAATGGAGACTTGGAGAATTGGCTCACTATGGGCGGGATGTTATAACATCCGCGGCCCCCCTTCGCCGGACATCGCATTTTTAATAACGGCATATGCTGTAACATATGCCGTTATTAACGCAAGGGACAGCTCTTGCGGTAAGAGCTGTCCCTTGCGATGCGGTGCCGGTGCTGGCCGCATGCGCAGACCCCGGCGCCGGCCGCAGGGCACGCTGGGAGGGATCCGAGACGGATCCCTCAAACAGCGCTGCGGTAAGAAGCCCATAGGCTTCTGCAGGGATTCGCCAGCTTTTGCTGGCGTTTCCCTCCGCAGCGCTGACACTGCGGAGGCACAATATAGCATATAGAGATGCGGTAGAAACCCCGAAAACGGGGTTTTTACCGCATCTCTGCTATATAGAATCTCGCCCTACGTCACAATTGTATGGGGCCTTAACACACAGTTTACTCAGGCCTGGTGACATCACACTGCTGGAGCTAGTGAAGCTGCTTCATCACACAAGGTTTCTAGGGAACAAGACCATGGGCCAGATGCACTAAGCTTCAAAAAGGGATAAAGTGGAGAGTGATAAACAAGCAGCATATGCAGGTCTGTGTCTGCGATGAAAGCCACAGTGCCCCCTCAGCTGCAGCATGATTGATAGGCTGTGGCTGCATAGTTGCCTACCCTCCTGAATTCTGAAATAGCAGCAATCTCCCTCATTAGTTTAGCAATCTCCCTCATGTCACCTAGCCCACATTACACTGTTACTCTTTTTGAGGGAAAAGGAATGAGAGACAGATACATTTACATTGAATCATCAGCACCATTTCCCAGCACTTTACCAAGTACAGTATCTCTTACTAACTTCTTTGGGGCTCATCTACATTTGTATAGAAATCATTTTACAAGATTCCTCTCAGTTGTAGCAGTACACACCCACACTTCTAGGTGCCATGTTCACAATCTCTTTTCACAATCTCTCCATATATGGAACTGCACACGCCCCTTTAGGTGGAGCATGACACGCCCCTTCAATGGGGAGCTGTGCAAAATTCTACTATCAACTATAATCTCCCTCAAACTAGTTTTTAAATGTAGCCAAGTATGTGTGGCTGTATAGGAGGTATTGACAGCTAGTAATAAGAAAACATTTTCTGGGCATGCCGAAGCCAATGGACATAGCTACACTGGCATCAGCAGCCTGACATTCCTGGCCATCCTGGGTAACCTGAGAGATCTTCACACATATGATCCAAAGCTGCATGTACGGATGCTGCAGGGGATCAAAGCATCTGGCAGGAGGCGTCTTGTGTAAAAAGACACCTCCTGTGGCATTAGCAAATGTTAGCACAGCAACTGCTTACAAAGGGCCTAATTCAGACTTGATAGCAGGACAAATTAGTTCTCAAAATGGGCAAAGCCATGTGCACTGCAGGTGGAGCAAATATAACATGTGCAGAGAGTTAAGGCCCATACACACTATAGGATTATCTTTCCAATCTTGCGAGTTGGAATGAAAATCTAAAAAATTTTGGGAACAAATTACAAATCAGCCATTTTCTCCCAAAAGCTGGAAATGGACAAAAGCATAATCTGCATAAATTTAGTTAACCAATTTGTCTAATGATCATTTGTGTCTGTTTTTTTTATGTTTAGGAGAAAATGGTCAATTGTCATTTTCTCCCCAAAAAAAATCCAGATTTTCATTCCAACCAGCCAGATTGGAAAGATAATCTTATAGTGTCTGGGCCTTTAGATTTGGGTGTTTTCAAACTGAAATCTATATTGCAGTGTAAAATTAAAGCAGCTAGCATTTACTCTGCACAGAAACAAAATAACTCATCCAAATCTAATGCTCTCTGCATAGAACATTTGCCCCACCTACAGTGCACATGGTTTTGCCCATTTTGAGAACAAATTTTTCCTGCGATCAGGTCTGAATTAGGCACAAAGCATACAGTACCTCCCAACATGACCCTCTCCGGAATGGGCCTTTTTAATCAATTATCATTTTCAACACAGGTGATGGCAATCATTCATTAAGAGGGAAGTCCAGGAGCAAAATATTGTGTGTCTCCTGTGTGGAAGTCGAGTTGCACACACGCCATTTTAGGATAGTATGGCCGCCATTTTGGTTCGCAGAGTTGCGCAAATAAAGTTTCCATACCCGAGTATGTGTGACAAAGTGGACCAGAAGAGTAGCCATACTATCACACATAAATTCATAATAACACACTCACACTAAATGAAATATAGTTAAAGGTTTAGAACGCCACACATAGCTTAGTTAGCCCTACACACATCTGTCTGTATCATATTTAGTACCGTTCCGTTCCGTTCATTGTGCGAAGTATTCCGGTCATTGCGAATATTTCGCAATATACACGGCTCGATAGTTATGGACATAATCCATATTCCAAAGACAGTTTCTGTTGAAAGTATGTAACAAAGGAATCTAGATGAAACCGGTTCTTATCACTGCTGACGCCGAAACCATCAAACAAAGGACTCTTAAAGTTCACTCCCCTGGACCTAGCCAAACCAGGTGTATCATCTTACCCCCCAATCACAGCTGACCTGACATACGACCTCTGACCAATGAGAACGGCCTTTGACCTCCCCTTTCTGACCCTATAAGATAGGCGACCCAGAGCATACACGGTCACTTCGGCACATCTACCTTTCGCTGACTTTCTACCGGGCTATAGTTCATCCCTGAACGATAGCGAGCTCTGACCGGACTGCGCTTCGCATATTTGATGAGACGGTAAACGGTTGCATTCACGGTATTTATTCTTATTATATTGTTGGCTGATTGTGTCTTGTATCTGTTTCCTTCCCCCTAGCAGAGCCTGATTATAGTATTTTATTGTTAGTCTATTGTATTACCTGTTAAACCTGTATTTTCTATTCCTGTAACCCCCTTTTGTCCATTAGGGACTTAAATACAACCTTTTTGCGGAGTTCTTATCTCCTTACTTCTATACTGTGGTTTGTGTCTGTTATTCGCATTTAGCGATAAAGGTATATTACGGACACTGTCCTTAAAGGTATATTCGCAGATTAGAGACAAAGTACTGCGAAGGGATCTCTTATTAAGGTATCGGTTCTTGGTGTATAATATACAATAAAGGTACGCTACGCTGCGCTATGTTTTGTACGCACGTAGTTAGGTATAAAGGGTACGCAGGTTGCGGACTTATTACGTAACCTGCGCTTTTCACTTATTGCCTCTCTGGTCATATTTAATCGCCATTAACAATTGGGGGCATCGTCCGTCCGCTCCACATTCCAGAACTCAGTACCAGGCGTGCGACCCGACCTATACCAGCAAAAGGGTGGAAGTATTATCCATTGCTGGATAGGCCGGGTCCGCGACGGTGCGGGGTTTGGGAAGTGCTAGCGTTGAACCCGGAGTACAATAAGTGAAAGCCACGTGTTTAAAGCATATATTAAGTGTTTAGTAAACTGTACTTCTACCTGCCACAAGTAGTTTAACGGGGTATAGTGTCTTGTGTTGCTTGTTCATTACAGTATATGTACCACGTGCGATAAGGTTCGCACACGTGGAGTCTGTGTTTATTATAGTACATAGAGGACCCCCTCTGTGCAAAACTATAACTTTTATTGTTAGTTACTGCAAAACCAGGGACTCCGCCACGTGGCGACAAGTCCTGGGCCTTTTGCAGTAACGTAAAGCGTCTATTGTGTATTACGCAAGGTGCGCGCGCACGTGCCCACATCGGGAAAGTTTTGCATCTTTGTACGTAATTTACGGATTAAGTGCGGGATTTATTTCGCATCTTGATACGTAACTTTCGGACGGAGTTAAGGGATTTATTCCACATTTAGGCGCAATTACTGCGTATAGCGAAACCCGAACGCAACCTTGCAAATACACTATAGAACACGTGGGTGGCCGATTCATCGGCGGCCTGTGAACAATGCACGTACACACGTGGCTGTTCATTGGTACTGCACATGCAGCACACATAGGAACTCAAAGGTGAACAGTATTAAACCACTAGCTTTATTTAAACAGTATAGTAATATACTGCGAATAAGGCGGTGATTAATAAAAGAAAATAAGTTTTTTTCTTTTTGTTCATTTTTTAAAAACAAGCAACTCAAGCATTATTTTAATAGATTCCTATAGCTTATTATAAGGGATTTATACCTGCATAAGTATCTAGTGAAAAGCTACCGGCCTGGGAAGATTTTCTGTACAGAAATATTTCAAAAATAAGCATAAGACCAAGGTGTAACGCCCAGTGTGAAAAATAACTGAGGCGAACGGGTGTGTGACGGCACGACTCAAGCGCAGTGTAGTCCAGTGTAGGACAGTCCAGTTAGGACAGGGTGTACGTGCCGACGTACACATAGGAACTGCCCCTTCAGTGGAACTAAATTCCGCTAGGAGGGTACAAGAAGATACATCGGAACCCAGTTGTTTCCGATTAGCTACTTTAGAAATCCAGTTTCTGGGGGCACAGGAAAACAAGTTTGTTGTGCCCTGGAGAAATTAGGCCGCACCTTGCAAGTTGGCTAGAAGTTCGCTGCTAGTTGAAAGACTTGGTGATTGAGTATCATACCTCGTATCCTTCGCACCTGCTTGACTGTGGGATGTTCTAGGAAGCTGTAGAAGTGAGTGTTTGGGGAGCTCTCAGACAAGTAATAACCCACCGGTATCTATTAAGCTGTGAACGTTTATTCCTGTAATTATGGGCAATAACGGGTCACGCTGTGATAACGTGCATGTTAGGGAGGAAGCAAGCCGGCCAAAAGGATCGGTGGCTTTTATTATGTGCAGGAAGCACGGTGAACGCGCAGTTGTTTACCAAAATAAATGGATAAAAATGACACAAGGCAGCAAGTTAGAATTTCCCAGTGTTGGTAGCTTCGATCCAGAAATCTTATCGGCAGTAAAAGATGAAATATGCCTACTCTTCAGTCATAAGGAGAGAGTGAGGCATTTAGATATTCTTAAATTGTGGCAGAAGGAAGGACAGGAACAATGGGGAATCAGAGGTCTGGCAATACCGGATACAATCAGCCACAATAAAAATGCAACTGCGGCCGCAATAGAATCAGCTCCCCCACCCCCATATGTGCCGAAGGGGTTAATGACTCATAAGAAAGACATAAGTAATAATGTATCCGTTGCTAACTTGTACCCTGTCTTATCCCCTTATAAGGAAACCCGAGAGGAAAACGAGCAGCTGTTGGCACTGGCCGTCTCTCATGCAATTAATATGATTGAGGGAAAAGCTCAACCCGCTGTTGAGGTCCCAGCACAGGAGGAGGAGACGGCTGATGCCAACAGCGTAGTATTGGACTCAGGTAAGGATGCACTACACAGCACAGACACGGACGATTCCCAAGCAGGTCCCAGTAATGCGGATGTGGTACAAACATACCCTGTTCGCACACTGGAGGTTCCCTATGGTAAGGCAGACAGAGAGGGTGTGATAACTTCCAGAAAGATGACCATGCTAAACCCATGGACACGGCTAGAGCTGCGGTCCATCATTTCAGATTTCCCTGATCCTAGGAAAGATCTGGCTCTGAGCCGGAAATTTGTAAGGGATTTGGGAAACTCTGATGAGCCCACCAACAAGGATTGGAGAATCATGTTGAGGGCCTGTCTCCCTGCCCACATAGACATCCCGAAATTCATTCAGGATAGTGGATTGAAAGTGGACAGGGAGATAAATGATGAGATCAACCAGGAAAATATACGCCTGATTAACTTACAATTGGGAGTATATTTTCCTGCGACAGTGGAATATAGCAGGATGTTTACCATCAAACAAAAGGATGGCGAATCTGCTGCTGATTATTTCACTAAGGCCTTACTGGAGGTATCAAAGTACACTGGTGTCTCCGAGCCTAAGGACGACCCCCACCTGAGGGAGATGATTGTCTCTGTGCTGGTGGAAGGGCTTAGGGAAAACCTGAGAGCCAGAGTCCAAACTTCTTTCCCAAATTGGCGTGGAATGACAGTGGATGCCCTACGGGAATCTGCTGTGGACCACGACCGCAACATTAAGAAGCACAGGGAACTGCAAACTGACAAACTGATGATGGTTAGCATCCAAGCCCTTACTAATGCCCCAAACAAAGCTGCATACCAACGAAACACCAGGGACACAGGTAGAAAGCCAATTATCTGTTACAACTGCAATAGGGAAGGTCACTACTCAGCTCATTGTAGGTCAGGAAACCCCAGGAGTTATCAGACACATAAGCGAGAATGGGAATCTCACAAAGGTGAGACACAGAGATACCCAGCCCCTAGACAATGGGAGGAGACAGACAGGTCACGCAACATGCCTCCTCCCCATCTGATGGCTGACTCTGTGCTAAGGGCAACTCAGGTCAGACAATAGGAAATAGGTCATACCTGTATCCTACAGCCAGTTAGACTAACCCAACACCTTAGAGAGGAACCTCAGGTGAAAGTTGATATAGCTGGAGTAAGACAAACCTTTTTGGTTGATACAGGGGCGGCCAGATCTGTTCTCAACACTCCTCTTCACTTGGGTTTCACTAACCAATCTGTAGCAGCAATTGGGGTAACAGGAAAAATACAACATTACCCACTGACGAAACCAGCGGAGGTTACAATCGGGCCTCTGCATACCAAACACTCTTTCCTGTTGGCTGCAGCGGCCCCGACTAACCTCCTGGGTAGAGATTTACTATGTAAAATGGGATGTGTCATCTATTGCACTCCTGATGGGGTATTCCTAGACACTCCTAAAAATCTTACACAAGAAGTGCAAGATATGCTGGACAGTCCTCAGAGGCTAATGTTGTATTCCACTGTTGTAGAGTCAAATCCATCTAGGGTAGCTGAAATTACAGCACAAATACCGGGTTCCCTTTGGACTAAAGATGGACAGGATGCTGGGCTGATGGCAAATGTAGCTCCAGTAGAGATCCGCTTAAAAGAAGGCAGGATAGCCCCAAAAATACCGCAATACCCTTTAAAACCTGAAGTTGAGCTAGGAATATTCCCAGTGATCCAACGATTGCTCCAACAGGAAATCCTAGTTAGAACTTCCAGCACGGCCAATAGTCCCATCTTTCCTGAGAAAAAGAGCGGGGGGAGGGGCTACAGACTAGTGCAGGATTTAAGAGGGGTAAACAAAGTAGTTGAGAGCCAATTCCCCGTAGTGCCAAACCCAGCTGTCATCCTAATGCAAATCCCACCTCACTGTACTCATTTCACAGTCATTGATTTGTGTTCAGCGTTCTTCTCCGTCCCTTTGCACCCTGACAGCCAGTATCTGTTCGCCTTTACCTACAGAGGAGTACAGTATACCTGGACACGACTTCCCCAGGGGTTCATAGACAGCCCCAGCATCTTCTCCCAGGCCTTGCATGATTGTTTACAATCCTTTCAACCCATGAGTGGTTCGATACTGATACAGTATGTCGATGACTTATTGTTGTGTTCTGAGTCACTGGAGTCATCAGTGGATGACACTAGACAACTACTGATGCATCTCTCAGAAACAGGACATAAAGTATCAAAGGATAAGCTGCAATTATGCCAGACCAGGGTTAAGTATCTGGGCCACTGCCTTACCCAAGGGCTGAGACACCTCACCGACGACAGAATCCAAGCGATTCAGAACATGGTACTGCCACAGACCCAGCATCAGATCCGTACGTTCCTAGGCATGTGTGGATACTGTCGCAATTGGATCCCAGGATTCTCTATTCTGGCATTACCACTACAAGAGATGGTTTCCTCAACTAAGCCAGATCGGGTCTCTCATACTGAGGAATCTGAGCTGGCTTTCTAGGAACTAAAGGTGAGCCTAACAAAGGCCCCAGCACTGGGAATGCCAGATTATGGGAAACCCTTTGAACTGTACGGAACTGAATCAGGTGGGTGTGCGGCAGGAGTACTTGTACAAAAACATGGTGATGCCAACCGACCAATAGCGTACTACAGTGGCCAGCTGGACACAGTAGCACGCTCACTCCCAACTTGCTTACGAAGTGTGGCTGCAATAGCACAACTAGTAAGTAAGAGTGAGGACGTAGTGTTGGGACACGATTTAACTGTTCATGCTCCCCATGCTGTCTCTGCCCTCCTAAATTCTGCCCAAACACGTCATGTGTCCTCAGCACGGTTCACTAAGTGGGAACTGGCGCTGATGGCCCCAGTAAATATTACCATCAAAAGATGCAACACACTAAACCCAGCCACATTCCTTCCTCATGTGCCCTCCAAGGCACAAAGGGTGGAGGGTGATGGGAATGTTGCTGAATATGGTAAAGCAGAGTTTAGTAAGAGTGAGGACAAACATGATTGCATGACCTACCTGAATCAGACCTTCACAGCACGTCCTGACATAAGCGACAGCCCATTAAGTGAGGTAGACATAACCTTATTCACAGATGGTAGCTGTCATAGACAGACGGACACGGGAGAGCTGTGCACAGGCTACGCAGTAGTAGATGGAGAAGGTATTGTGGAAGCTGAACCCTTGGGACCACCTCACTCAGCACAAGTAGCGGAACTGGTGGCATTAACCAGAGCATGTGAACTGGCCCAAGGAAAATCAGTTAACATATATACCGACTCCAGATATGCTTTCGGAGTAGTGCATGATTTTGGAGCCCTATGGCGCCTCCGAAATTTCATGACGGCGGCTGGCACACCAGTGGCGCATACGACATATATTAGGAGACTTCTGGGAGCTATTCAGCTTCCAGACAGAGTGGCTGTTATCAAGTGCAAAGCTCACACATCAGAGAAGGACCCGGTGTCACTTGGTAACAGCCGCGCTGATGAGGCAGCGAAAAGGGCCGCATGCCCTGTAAATATTTTCACCCATCCTACCAACCTTTGTACACTGAACATGGTATCCACATCCAAACTGATAGACATGCAGAATTTGTGTTCCCCACAGGAAAGAGCAGTATGGAAGTCGAAGGGATGTGGCCAAGAGTCCACCGGACTTTGGAGAGATGGACACGGGAAACCAGTGGCCCCCAAGGCATACCTTCCTAGTCTAGCCGAGGCGGCCCATGGGCTGACACATCTTGGGAAGGAAGGTATGTGCAAGCTGGTAAAGGCCTACTGGTGTGCACCAGGGTTCGCTTCTCAAGCAGGTAGAGTGGCAATGTCATGCCTCACCTGTTTGAGGAAGAACGTTGGAAAAGCCATCCCAACAGAGCCATCCCACATCCCTCCTACAGAAGGCCCTTTCCAGGTAATACAAATCGACTTCATACAGTTACCACCCTGTAGAAATTTGAAATATGTAGTGGTTTGTGTTGACATGTTTTCCAGCTGGGTGGAGGCTTTCCCCGCTGCCTCCAACACTGCTACCTTTACAGCAAAGATATGTAGATATGGTATCCCAAAGGTCATTGAGAGTGACAGAGGCACTCATTTCACAGGAGAGGTCTTCCAAATCATGTGTAAACTCCTGGGGATTAATAGTAAACTTCATACTCCATATCGTCCCCAGGCGAGCGCCAAAGTTGAGAGAATGAATGGTACTATTAAGAACAAATTGGGTAAAGTTATGGCTGAAACAGGGTTGTTATGGCCAGAGGCACTGCCTATTGTGTTGTATAGCATTAGGACCACTCCCAGGACTCCGCTCAACTTGTCCCCCTTCGAGATATTGTTTGGTCGGCAGCCACACATCATGATAGACCCACAGGATGATCTCAAATGTAACAATGAGCTAACTGTACAGTATATCCTAAAGCTAAACAAACAGCTAAGGGAGCAACAAAAGCAGCTGAATTTACTGAACCCTGATATGCCTACCGAGAATTGTCATAATCTTAAACCAGGAGACTTTGTTATGATCCGAAATTTTTTACGCTCAGGTTATTTGATAGACCGTTGGGAAGGACCGTACCAAGTTTTGTTGACCAGCACTACATCAATTAAAGTCGCAGAGAGAGAGACTTGGATACATTCGTCCCACTGCAAGAAAGCCAGTAACCCAGAGTCCCAGTGTGCAGAGAGCGAAAGAGAAGAAGCGTCGCTAGAAGCATTGTTTCGGGAACACTGAGAAGCAGCCAAGGTCGAGCAACCTGAGCGAACAAAGGTCTAAGAGCAGAGCAAAATAAAAGTCCCCTGGTAGAGATGATGGAAGGACTCCAAGCAACAGGTTCACAGTTATGCATATATGTCTTTGTTTTCTTTCTATGTTCTTTTCTTCATCCAAAGATACTCGGTGGCTGCCACATTCTAGAGCGATCGGAGCGGAGTTCTGACAGTGTAATAATGAACCCAGATATGGGTGAGGTAGAATCCCTAAACCAGCTTGACACTTTGCCCATGACAGGAGAAGGTAAAAGATATAAGGAGAACGTAGTTCAAGGGCTATGTGATGAGTTATTGTCTGGTGAGTACTGTGTCTGTAGATATTGTCAACCTAAAATGGAAGAAGAATGCATCCAGCGATGTCAGTCGACAAGTAAGGCAACTACCGGCCGACATCCCTTGAGTGATTACCACTCACTAGTGGGTAAGGTTTTAAACCAAACAGAATGCTGGGTGTGTTCACAAGTGCTACATAAAAGGAGTAATGTAGGCCTAGTCCCATATCCGCTTAATATTTCAGAGATAAGCGTATTAAATAAGGGGAGGCCATTGGATAAGAGATACCTGTATACCAGGTCCCCTAGTCTTAGATTACACCCATACCAAGTGGATAAATCCCTGGTATGTATGAACTTCTCGAGTTCCAGAGCGATTGGTACTTGGGAAGTGACATGGCATAACCAGACAATAACTTACTCCCAGCGTCCAGATGGAGAGCCTATTGATAAGGAATTGTTGTTAAAGATCCGAACCAGTGGGAGACATTATAAATATGTTTACACGGTGAAGAAAAGTAAAATGATGGCCGGCAGAGTATCAGCCGGCTATTGTAATGTAACCCTACAGCCAGAGATCTGTGAGGAACAAGTCAGGGAACAGGGGACGGGGGTGTTCTTATGGATAATGTGTGACAAGATCATGAAATACTCTGTCCTTTATTTTCTCCCTGATGATGTTTATTATATTTGTGGTAGGAGGGCGTACAAATGGCTCTCCATGAACTACGTTGGTATTTGTTATCTAGGCAGAGTGTTACCTGAAGTGATGACCCTCACACATGATGAGATGATGAGCATACACAGAGGTATTTCTCCTCCTTACACTCATACCCATTATGACCAAATCCATCAAAGGGATTTAACAATCAAGAAAGAACCCCTAGCTTCTGAAATGATACACGAGTCGTTCGGTATCCAACTCCTCATTGCTTTAGATATCACCCATACCGCCAGAGGAGTCATAAATTTTAAATATATACAAGCATTAGCCAGCTTGGTAGATAACATCACTGAGATTTATGATGACACCTTTAGATACACTGGGAAGGAGTTGCAAGCATATAAAAGAGCTATATCTGACAGCTATGACAGGAGGATATTGTGTCACCCTCTCTACACAGTTTGGGGTGAAATGTTGTACATATATCACCAACAATACTGAAGACCCAGAAGAAATCATCGATCATCGGATGGATGAGATTCTTCAGCTTAAATGGGAATTTAGAAGGGAACATAATATCAGCCTGGCAGAAATAGGTAACAAAGTTAGTGAATGGACCTCCTGGTTGAATCCAATGCACTGGTTCTCTGGTTTAGGAGAATGGGCGCAAGGGATCATAGCTAGCATAGGAAAACTTCTTCTCTGTATCGGTGGTGCCATCATAGTCTTTGTGCTATTGTTCAAATGTTTAAAGGTGGTGATCCGGGGAAAAGACAAAACGTACCGAAATCTTCAGTGTAAGAACGAGAGATACAGAGGAAGACCAGGGTTTGGTATATGACCCTAGAATCGAAACCACCTCCCTTTAAAGAAACCATATTTGTGAACGTGTATATGTTGTAACCACCCCGGTTTTTATTTTTATCCCAAAAATTGTACATTATCCTTCGTGACCCTAAGTAGATTGTTCGATAAATGCGGCACATCGTTTATCCGTGATCCTGGATCGGCCAAGAGCAGATGGTTTACTCCCCTTATATGTTTAGTTCATGGATCCCAATTTCTTTGTTAGGATTATGAATTTCTGTATTGTCGTGTAAAATGTTTTGTATTGTAACAGTTTTATATTTACTGTTAAAGGGTGGACTGTGGAAGTCGAGTTGCACACACGCCATTTTAGGATAGTATGGCTGCCATTTTGGTTCGCAGAGTTGCGCAAATAAAGTTTCCATACCCGAGTATGTGTGACAAAGTGGACCAGAAGAGTAGCCATACTATCACACATAAATTCATAATAACACACTCACACTAAATGAAATATAGTTAAAGGTTTAGAACGCCACACATAGCTTAGTTAGCCCTACACACATCTGTCTGTATCATATTTAGTACCGTTCCGTTCCGTTCATTGTGCGAAGTATTCCGGTCATTGCGAATATTTCGCAATATACACGGCTCGATAGTTATGGACATAATCCATATTCCAGAGACAGTTTCTGTTGAAAGTATGTAACAAAGGAATCTAGATGAAACCGGTTCTTATCACTGCTGACGCCGAAACCATCAAACAAAGGACTCTTAAAGTTCACTCCCCTGGACCTAGCCAAACCAGGTGTATCATCTTACCCCCCAATCACAGCTGACCTGACATACGACCTCTGACCAATGAGAACGGCCTTTGACCTCCCCTTTCTGACCCTATAAGATAGGCGACCCAGAGCATACACGGTCACTTCGGCACATCTACCTTTCGCTGACTTTCTACCGGGCTATAGTTCATCCCTGAACGATAGCGAGCTCTGACCGGACTGCGCTTCGCATATTTTATGAGACGGTAAACGGTTGCATTCACGGTATTTATTCTTATTATATTGTTGGCTGATTGTGTCTTGTATCTGTTTCCTTCCCCCTAGCAGAGCCTGATTATAGTATTTTATTGTTAGTCTATTGTATTACCTGTTAAACCTGTATTTTCTATTCCTGTAACCCCCTTTTGTCCATTAGGGACTTAAATACAACCTTTTTGCGGAGTTCTTATCTCCTTACTTCTATACTGTGGTTTGTGTCTGTTATTCGCATTTAGCGATAAAGGTATATTACGGACACTGTCCTTAAAGGTATATTCGCAGATTAGAGACAAAGTACTGCGAAGGGATCTCTTATTAAGGTATCGGTTCTTGGTGTATAATATACAATAAAGGTACGCTACGCTGCGCTATGTTTTGTACGCACGTAGTTAGGTATAAAGGGTACGCAGGTTGCGGACTTATTACGTAACCTGCGCTTTTCACTTATTGCCTCTCTGGTCATATTTAATCGCCATTAACACCTGGAATGGGTCATTTTCAGAAATTAGAATCAGAATCACTTTATTGGCCATGTATACTCTCGTATAACTAGGATTTTTTTGTGGATACAGTGCAGCTTCAAGCATGGTACAAGAGGGATAACAGGACATACATACATTGCATCAGTTTCACATACAAATGACAATTCACATGTTATGATTTGCATGGTTAGAAAGTTAGGTGTTAGGTGTTTAGATTATAGTACATTGTTCAATAGTTGAATAGCAATCAGGAAGAAGCTTTTAGCGGTTCTTGAAGAATTGGCAGGGATGGACCTGAAGCGTCTACCTGATGGGAGAATATCAAACAAGTTATGGCCAGGGTGGAGTTTTTCCTCCACCAATTTGTCCGCCACGATCTTCCCAGTGCGCTTTTTGACCCTGCTTAAGTATTGTTCCCTTACTGGGTGGAGGTCCGTCCCAATAATGTTCTCTGCTGTCCTCACCAATCTTTGCAGGCTTCGTTTGCCAGATTCATTGGCCGCTCCGTACCCGATTGTAATAGAGGAGCACAGAACGGACTCCACGATAGCAGTGTAAAAGAGCCGTAGCAGCTCCTGCAGAATGTTTATTTTTTTCAGTTGCCTCAGGAAGGAACAACCGCTTTCGGCCTTTTTGACAATGGAAGTTATGTTGGGCTCCCATCTGAGGTTGCCAGAGATTTTCGTCCCAAGGAATTTGAAGGTCTCTACCCATGACACCACTCTGTTGGAAATTACTAGTGGGACCTGAAGTCTACTACCATCTCAACTGTTTTGATGGAGTTTAGGTGCAGGTTGTTTTTGCGGCACCACTGTGAAAGCCTGTCCAATTCCCATCTGTATGCAGACTCATCTGTCTCCTTGACCGATGATAGTGATGTCATCAGCAAATTTTATGATTTTTACTGACTGGTCACTCGAGATGCAGTCGTTAGTGTAGAGGGAGTAGAGCAAGGGGGGAAGGACACATCCCTGGGGAGCACCAGTGCTGATCGTACATATGGTGGATGGCTCCGGCTTTCACCACCTGTTTCTGTGCCATCAGGAAGTCCACAATCCAGGAGCAGGTAGATTCTGGAACCTGTCAAAGGTATGGAGGTATGGCAAAGACACAACGGCTGTAACTACTGTGTATATCCCTGAATCAGACCGTATTTCTATATATTGTTACTTTTCTGTAATGGCACATTTTTGAATGTTAAGTATGTTTCTGAGCACAGCGTGGGACTTTATATCTTCACACTTTCATCATTTAAATTGTAAATTTTCTTCTGACATGAAAAAGACTAATTTTTTTTTAGATTTTTTTATTTTTTTTTGCTTTGCAGTATTTCTAACATATGGTATACATTTCTATTAAAATGTTATTGCTTCACTAAGAAGTTGAATGTCACCAAATATTTATATAATCATTAATGGAATCCTACAGTTAGTTGCTAAACATTTCACTATCTTCAACCATCAATCATGTGCCATGTGTTCCATTCCTTATAAAATGCCGGACTCCATCATTCATGCTGAGAATATTTCCCTCTAACATGGAATACCAGTGTTGCTAGGCAAATCTGCTCACTCCTATGGGAATTTACTAAATGCTACACACATACAGATGCTGTCATTTTCATATGTTGCACTTTTACAAGTACATTTGTTTTAAAAATCCACTTGACAGCACAAAACCTGACTTGCACTGCCAGCCCGCAATATTGTGCTTTCAGAAATTAGCTTTTCCCCATTGAATAAATATAAAAAAAGATGGAGAACTGAATTTAATAGCTAAGCGTATAACACATCTGTGTGCACAAGCGTTATAGGGTGGTGCCAATGAAGATTAATGCCCCTTTCAGACCGCACAAATTAAACGGTATATTGCAGTTTCTTTACCATTTCAAAACGGTAATATGTGCCAGAGAGAATTTACCGTTTTAAAATAACCGGTATTTTAAAACGGTAAAAAAGCAGGGTCCTACACGTTTCAGACCCTTTTTTTTGCAGTCTGAACGGGTCTGAAACGGTACCCAGGCAGCAGTGAGCACTATTGGTCCCCAGTGCCTGCATATTTAATGAGCCTGCCACTAATTAAATATGCGCATATGGAATGAGACGATAATTACATATGTGCATGTGTAATTAGCCGCTCATTACATATGCGCATATGTAATGCACGTCCGGCTCGTTAAATATGCACTGCGCTGGTTCAGAGGGACCAGCGGAGAGGGGACCTGGCTCAGAGGGGACCCCCCCAATGTGTTTAAGAAAACCCCCGTGCCTCATGCCTTACGATCCCTGCTGTCGGCTCCTGCTCCTGTCGGCTCCTGCTGCTTATAAAAAAAAAAGTGACTTTCGGAAAAATGGCTGCCCCATAGCAAAGACTGTTTAAAAAAACTGTCTTTGGTATGGGGGCAGATATTTTCCGAAAGTCACTTTTTTTATAAGCAGAAGGAGTCTGCACAGCAGGGATCCGCAAGGCATGAGGTACTGGCTGCATAGGGGGCTTTCTTAAACACATTGGGTGGGTGGGTGGGGGGGGGTGTTAGCCCCATTGGTTGGGGGGGGGGGTGTTAACTGTAACCCGCTGCCACACAGCGTGTTACGGGGGGGGGGGGGGGGGGGTTGCTGAAGACTGCACTGGCTTTGATCCTGTATTTGGAAAGTTTCCAAAAACGGGTCTGCCAGTGTCAAAAAACGGCACTTAAACGGTAATATCCCATTTAAGAGATGCAGTGTGAAAGGGGTTTTACCTGGCAGACCCGTTTTTAGAAACGTTTCAAAATACCTGGTCAAAGCCAGTTTTGCGGTCTGAAAGCAGCATAACTGATGTGCTAAATAGAACATCAAAGGAGGTACAATAAAGTTGCTTTGTTTTGAATATGAGAAATGTCTAGAACAAATTTTACTTTTGACACCTGTTTGCAATGTGTCACTGTATAAATGTTGTTGTAAGCGCCACTCCTTTGGTCACCTATGCTCCCACCCAAGAATAGCCCAACACGCATTAAGGCTTTAAACATAGCGCATCACCTGTATACTCGCTAATGTCTCATATGGTGATAAAGGGGACTACATATACATCCATGAATTAGTTCATTATCCAATCTAGATTTATGTTTATTTTTTTACATATTGCACAAAATGAGCAGCTAACCAAATGGCTCATATGTAAGTATGTGCCCTTAGCACACTTCATATAACTTAACTTCAGGGGCAGCTGGTGTTGGAATGTACATATCCATATTCAAAGCAAATATATCAAACATATCCAGGTAATTTCGACAAGTGTTTGTACATGACTAATAATAGGAAATGCATACAAAAAAACCTCTTAAAGCTATGTATGCAATTGATAGAAGCTTGGGAGTTACAATTCCAGAACTAAATGCAATAAAGGTGTGATTTGGATATTGTGGCTGTCAATGAGTCGTGATGCAATGAGAAACATGACTGGTACATAGCTATCTGGGTTACACTTTGTTAAGAAAGGATGGAATGGGAAAGATGTATCTCAAAAAGAGCATATATGCTACTTTAACAAAATATTTACTGTACATAAAAACTGTGGTCCTTTGCATGACCAATTATAGACCGGTCAGCCTTACATTGGCCATTGTGGGGAAAATATTAGATGGAATAATAAGAGATAGTATCCAAAATTTCTTAGAACAGGAGAAAGTGATAAGTAAGGCTCAGCATGAGTTTGCCTATGAGGAAGTCAGTAGGGGGCTGGACTTATGGAAATCTGTTGATGTAATGCTGCTTGATTTTGCTAAAGCTTTTGACATGGTGCCTCATAAAAGGTTATTAATGAGACTAGGTAATTTAGGGTTAGGAGATACAATTTGTAATTGGATTAAAAACTGATTGCACAATTGGGGACAGAGAGTGGTGGTAAATGGCATACATTCCAGCTGGGGTAAGGTCCATAGTGGAGTCCCACAAGGTTCAATATTGGTACCCACCTTGTTTAATATATTAATGATATTGGAAGTGACATAGTAAGTAAAATTGCAATATTTGTGGACGACACGAAATTGAGTAAGGAAATTAACTCAGGAGAGGATGTGGAAGCACTACAAAGTGACAAAATGTAGAGTAATTAATTATTGGAACAAAAATTAACAAGCTACTTATAGGCTAAATGGAGTTATTATAGGGAATTCTGTTGAAGAGAAGGACTTGGGGGTCATTATACATGAAACACTGGGTAATTGGGCAGCAACAAAAGCAAACCGGATACTGGCATGCATTAAAAGGGGTATGGATTCAAGGGATGCCAATGTGATAGTGTCTCTTTACAAGGCATTGGTGAGACCACACTTGGAATATTGTGTTCAGTTCTGGGCACCGTACCTTGAAAAGGACATAAATGAATAGTAACAGGTACAGAGAAGGGCGACTAAGCTAGTAAAAGGTCTTGAATCACTAGAATACAAAGATAGGGTAACCAGGCTGAATATGTTTTCACTGGAGAAATGGAGGTTGAGAGGTGATATGATTAGTATGTTCAAATACAGGCTTGGGAATCATATGAAACTGGGACATGATTTGTTCACTAACAGGCCTTTACTTAGGACACGCGGGCATGTACAGAGGCTCGTGAACAAGAGACAAATGTGAAGACACTTATGCGCATTAGCAGTCTAGTGGGACAACCTCAAATGATGTGTATCACAACAACACACAGATACTATACCTCACAAGAAAATTCACTGAGACAGTCCCTGGCGTTGATGACAATCTCTTATTTTCTTATGGATCTTATACCCAAAAATAAAAGAAAGTTAAAGAAATAATAGTGTGATATTGTTATTGTTTATGAGTATTTCTAATGAATGCTTTTGAGAAGTCCTGTTGGTCCCGTACCGTATAATTTTGTCTACTTTATGGATAGACTCCTGACATTTATGATGGAGTGGTCACATCAACGATCTTGTCGCAGAACCCCTAATAATGAGCAAACATAAAATAAACAACCCACACACAAGATATACATAGAACAGTATACCAACAGAAGACCTAGCAGCAATGTGCAGAAGGCCCGCAGGACTCACGACACCCAGAGTAAGTGACTCATGGACTGGAGGTACAGATGACCAGGAACACCAGGAGAAGAAGCTTGCTGTGGTGGTTACCAACAACTGCAGGTGTAGAAACTCCAGACTGGGAACTTACAGTAGACAGTGAATGCAGGCTGAGGTATGCTGGAAACAGGAGGCTGGGCTACAGACACATGGCTTGAAGCTCAGTCTGTAAAAATGCACCAAGGAGCTGCACTATGTACAGCTAATGCGGAACACTCACTAGGAGCTCAACAGGAAAGTATTACCGGTGGTGAGGAGCTGATCAGAACCCCTAATGAAGGGTAACCAGCTAATGAGATATCCAGTGCAGGTGGACTGCTGTACAGAGAACCTAGCCCAGGTTGCTGTGCAACAGCTTAATAAAAAAACAAGCAGCAGCACACCTGGGAGAAATAGGTTTACTACTGTGATTTAAAAAAATAAATATCAACAACTAGTATGAGAGCAAAGAAAGGTAGTCTTTAGGAAATTTAAGCAGACTCAAAATAATAATGACAAAGAAGAATATATTGGCAGGCGGAAAGATGCTAAGAAGGTATCAGACATTCAAAGGCACAAACTGAGATGACAACTCGGGACCCAATTCAGAACTGAAGGCAAAGCACCTTTTTTCTCAAATGTACAAATCCATGCTGCCCTGCAGGTGGGGCAAATATAACATATGCAGAGAGTTAGATTTGGGTCTAATCCTTGGCTCAGCCACTTCATTCACCATTTCCGATCGCTTAAGCAATCCAACCTGAATTAGCCCCAATATGGTCAAAGACTGTATTTTCAGCAGTTGCCTGGTGATGTCACTGAACGATACTGTTATACTGATATCGTTCAATCTGTATGCACTAGACAGTTCATCCGGGAGCTCCACCAATATCGTTATGGAGAGTATAGAGCATTGTATAGGGTGTACCCAACTTAAGGAGTTTTACATAATACATTATTAGTTGGAGGAAACACATTTTTCACCACCAAGATACTGCATGCCTCTTAACAGGCACATATGTGTCAGACTCCTGGCCATTCTGATTAATTCCGAGCACATGCATATCCTGCCATTCTAAGCATAAGATGTTATCATCAAATGTACACATGGATTGAAGTGTAAATCTTATTTTATGCAGACACACACAGACATCCTACTTTTAATAATCCCCAAAACAGTTCCACAGCGGTAACTTTATTATCAATCCAAGTATATGACAAAAAAACTGAAAATTATCAATTGTTCTCCTAACACCACTTTACATACATATTTTTTATAATGTAAAAAATACTCATATTAGCTAGACTTTTTTTTTTTTTGCAGTTTTCCATTTCTTTAAATAGACCAGTCCATGTATGAAATGTTCATGTAGTTTGGATTTAATATATTCACATATATGCCAATGTCAATGATTTCCATTAGCTATTCTAGCATTATGTTGCCTCAGCTTATATTGTTATTCATGCATCATAACCCACTACTCTGCTTGTGTATACACAGCCTGGGACTACTTCATCCATATAATTGTTTTTGTTATTCTGGTTATTTGTTTGAAAACATTTGTAATTAATTGTTTTATAAATATATTCGTGCAGACTGACTTCATGTTTACAATACATATTCGATATTAAAGGAAATCAATAACAGAAATCTAGAAACAAGTGATTTGTACTGTTTATGTAGTTCTACTTTTATTTGATGTTACTTTACTGTAAATATCTTTTAAATATCTATTTTAGCTGGTTGCATACTAAATATATATTTTTTCTTTTACTTGGAATTGTTTTGTGCTTTTGAGTTAATATATTGTGAAAATAATAAAGAAATCAAGGACACACACACACACACACACACACACACACACACACACACACACACATATATATATATACCAGTGAGGAGGGCGGCACTCAATCAGACTTCATTCCAGTATAGAATAAACAGCCTTTATTTCCAACGGCGTTTCGGGGCAACACACCCCCGTTTTCAAGAACAGACTGTCCTTGAAAACGGGGGTGTGTTGCCCCGAAACGCTGTTGGAAATAAAGGCTGTTTTATTCTATACTGGAATGAAGTCTGATTGAGTGCCGCCCTCCTCACTGGTATGTTATCCCTGTAAAGGGCTTTGGAAGGCACCACAGCATTAGATCCATATAGAAGGGAGTGCCGGATCCCATATCATTGTACACCTTGACAAAGGGGTATCCAGTCCCCAAAACGTTGGTCACCTCTAATAAACACTTTTGTTAAGCCCACGGAGTGCCGCTGCCTGCTTGGATCATTCTCTATACTTACCTACCAGGAGGCACCCGAGGCGACTGTACCATCAGTGGAGTGCCAGGCTGAACAGTCATCTATATATATATATATATATATATATATATATATATATATATATATATATATGCAGTGGATACTCAGCACTCTCACAATTCTGGCAGCTTGGTGCGGTGCCCACTGAACCCCACAGGGACAAATACAGACAAGACCGCGGCACTCAACACTCGAATAAACGACAGGAGACTGGACTCTGGTCTAGCAACGTTTCAATCAACAGATTGTCATCAGGATATACAAAATAATATACATCATGCTCATCTTATATCCCCTTAAATGTGGTTGTGAAACATGTAAATTCCTTATTGCAGGTGACACATTTTGCCATCCCCAGAAGGGGACCAGTATTATGATCAAACATCACTTAACCTGCGAAAGCATGTATGTCATTTACCAGATCTTGTGTCCCTGTGGTTTGTCATACATTGGCAAAACACAGAGGAAGTTTAAGGAGCGAATGGCGGGTCACCGGTCCTCGATCAGGGCAGCATTGGCCAGTGTTAGCAGCCGGTGGCCCGCCATTTTGCCAAATTTAAGCATAATCTTCCCGGCATGAGATACCGCATGATAGATTTTTTCCCGATACCTAGTAGAGGGGGCAATAGGGAACTTATGCTTCTCAGACGTGAAGCTGAGTGGATCAATAGGCAGCAGACCATCCAACCCAAAGGGTTAAATGAGAATCTTCCTCTTTCATGCTTCATTAATCACTAAATTAATAGTACTACGATGTGTATGGTTCCCATCTGGTGTAATTGAAGCATTATCGAGCCGCGATGCGGCGTTACCGGGTTGCCGCGCGACATCACTGATGGGCGCCAATGTCAGCACGCTGCCAGACGCGACCCGATGATGAGGCACACGGAAGTGAATGGAGGGGCGTGCCCCGGGTGCGGGGACGGCTCGAGACACTCGGTGAGGGATATAAGGTGAGCATGATGTATATTATTTTGTATATCCTGATGACAATCTAGTGATTGAAACGTTGCTAGACCAGAGCCCAGTCTCCTGTCATTTATTCGAGTGTCGCAGTCTTGTCTGTTACCATGGCACAAACTAGGGTGGTTTTTACAAATATCAGATAATAAAATTGCTGCCCTACTAGTGTGGTCCTAGACAATTCTAAGCATTGTTATTGTGAAGTGAGACTCTAAGACCAGGTCTGATGAGCACTGAAGTCCACGATGCTGGCCTAAGTGTTGTTAAAATCCCCAGAAATATGGCTGCCGTGCCTTTTTCCTAAGATCTGTGCATGTGCAGTAAGGTCGAAGTGCTGACAGAGAGGATGTGGCAAGGACAGAGATGGCTGCACACGAGCCTCCTTCTCTCTTTAAGAGCCTCTGTATAGTGCTTAAAAGTCATCTGTCTTTGATTGCAAAAGTTATAACTGAGTCCCAAACGGTCATTGTAAAGAAGTCCGAACAAGAACTGCTCATTGGGAGATTGAACAGCTGCACACAATACCACTATGCGTAATGTCAATTGTTGACTGGCAGCCTGATAGCTGAATCTGGATTTTCTGTTTCAATGTTCGGCCGGGTCGCCTTAGTGCCAGTGGAGGAAAGTACTAATGCTACAGCAGACCTGGCCAAACCGGTCCTCGAGTTCTACCAACTGTCCAAGTTTTCTGTTGCACAGCTGTAGTCATTACCGTCACATTTTTAAAACATTCATTCCTACTATACATCTACAGGTTGCCTGAAAAACCTGAACTGTTGGTAGATCTTGAGGACAGATTTGGCCTGCCCTGTACTACAGCATACAATGACATTATATAGAAAATTGTGTGCTTCCAACATTGCGGGGTATTTAATTAAGTCCTTGATATTTTGACAGTTGATATATCTGGCACAGTTGGAAAAAAAAACATGGATCAGCAAATTAATCTTTGTTGACTTTTAAAAATAGTGAAACTGCATAGGCAAAACAGGACTAAAAACCATCTGTAAATGGCCGCAATAACAAGATTGAAGGCAAATTGCATTTATATCTGTCCTAGAATTATTTGACTGCCAATTTATATAATCATTTTAAGTGCTTATTTTTAGGATATTCAACTTTAGTTTGGTGCCCAAGTCAGACTTTTTGTGCATTTCTATTCACTATCTCAGTAAGTAGCAAGCAGAAATAATGGTTTCCCAATGGCTAAGAGATTTAATACTGTCCGTCCGGTTCCTTAAAATTGAATGTTCCCTATTACAGTATATGTGAAGCATTTCTATACGTTTTACACAACTTTCAATGATCCCAGATGGTATTTTGTCTCTTTTATATAAAACAAACTGTATAGTGATTAAGATCATAACAAATATTTTACTAGTATGGCTAAAGAATAATTTGTATTATTAAAACTGTCCCAATTTTAAAAGGACCTTAGGGAGCTAAAGATGAAATGAGCCTTGATGGAGACAGACAGAAGCTAAACACTTCTCAGACATTGCTTTGAACTGATTTGATATGAATATTTCAAACATCATTGCACATTTCAGTAGCTGTCATTTCACAGATGTCCCTGTAAACAGAGAATGCAGACAAATGCTTAATAATACCCACTAAGCAGCACATTCACTGTAGGAAAGGAGCAGCAATCTGTAGATTCCAAAGCAGAACCCAAGTTAATAAGCAAAACTTAAAGGGAAAATGTCACTTCAAAATGAAGTTGGCTCGTATGTTTTAATATCCCTTACTCTGGGCCATGCCCTCTGGAACATTATAATCAGAGAAGGCTTCTTACTCATTGACAAGTGTATAAAAATATGAATATTGAATCTAATAGTTATGGTTATCTAGCTGAAGTCAAGAGCAAAATGATGAACTGTAGGTCTTAATAACACTCAGAATTTAAAGCTAAGGAATGAGTTTGAAATGATAGTCTCATAGCCAGCGCAATCACAGTAGCTGCCACTGCGACCCATTTGTTCAGTATTTAATGGGTTCTTTCATTCTCCCTGACGATTTTCTGATGTCGGCAACCTATTAGATTCATTTTTTTACATAAGTATGTTACTGCCAATAAAATATATAAAATGAATAAAAGCATTGTAAAGTATATTAGAAGGAAAGGATGGATTCTATGCACGGTTTTCATATTTTGTGATAGACCCCTACAAGGGAGAATCGCCCCTGTGAGTCAAGATCTTGACTGTCAGGCATTTAACAGTGGGGATTCCGATGTCTCTATACTGACTGCCGGAAGCCAAACTGTTAAGAGGTCATCCAGCACCCATATTTTAACAGCAACACAATTTATTGTAAAGATTAGTACTTAGAAGAACAAGTAGATGTTGCGTTTGGTTAGTAAGGATGAATGCAGCATGCTTGAAAATGTGACAGTCAGTAATGACTACACCTGTGCAACAGCTATGTGGTCTGTGTGGGCTGTTGGTAGATTCCAATGACCAGATTGGTCCGCCATATAGAAAACAGGTTTTAGTTCTCTGATACCGAAAAGATGCCTCATTAAAATAGCCAGACTAAAGCCCCGTATGCACAGTGATTTATTGGCTAATAGACAATTTTTCGTACTTGTGTTTTATCACGGCGCCCACTAAGCTATTTGCTTAGTGGGCTATTCTGTGTAGGAAAATCACATCGCATCTCATGGGCCATTGTAAGTGCCGATGCGATGTGATTTACCTATGGAATTTATTCAGTGCTTTTATTTATATTGTATAGAGGCAAACATATGTGGAATGGATGACTATATAAATGTATCCATTTCTCTCCTATAATAGTGCCATTCTAATATGTAGAAAACAAATGCAAGTTCCCACACTAATTGAAAACACCAATGTGGAGGTACGTGGGGTGCTATTCCAGGCAGAAGGGTCCCCACCTCCAAGTATGCATACATACACATTTATAAAGCTGTGGAATCTATCTAGACCAGGCTTGTCCAACCCGCGGGTCGCATGCGGCCCAGGTCGGGTAGTAATGCGGCCCAGTGCATTTTATAGTAATTCTAAATATAAATTATAGGGCAACTCCGCCCGCAGCAGCGTCTCCGTGCTGGCCGCGGCACTGTGCCCAAAGTAAAGATGGCCGCGGCCAGCATCGAGTTCTCCCAAACTTAAAATGGCCGCGGGAGCGCTGGTGTGCATGCGCAGGCGCACTCAGCTGCTCCCGCGGTCCGAAGGACGTCTGTGCTGGCGCTTCCCCCACGTGATTCATCCCAGCAGCGCGCAGGGCTGGATGATTATCTGATGCGTGGCGGCGGCAGGAGCAGGCAGCCAGGCCAGCGGTGACTTCTCATACCCCCACTACCATCAGCTGTGGTGAGTAATCACTACAGGGGGCATTATGAATATTAGTGGCATTACCAGCGGGCATTATGGATATAAGTGGCATTACCAGGGGGCATTATGAATATAAGTGGCATTACCAGGGGGCATTATAAATATGTGGCATTACCAGGGGGCATTATGAATATGTGACACTAAGGGGGCAGTAAGGAACTACTTGGCACTATGGATATAAGTGACACTACAGGAGACATTGATATTAGTGGCACTACAAGGAGCAAATTGGATATAAGTGGCACAATATGTGCTCCAAGAGGCCACATCTTGCGGCCTGTGTGAAGTATGGGTGAGCGCGCCAGCTCCACTTGCCTCCCGTCCATTTTAGAAGCTCCTACAGGTCACATCTTGCTGCCTGTGTGGAGTGTAAGAAAGCCGGTTGAACTCTTTTGCGCTGTGGCCATAACTATCGCGCAGCGCTCCCTCACTGTTGTTCAGGGTCAGACTGGCCCACCGGGGACCTAATGAAACACCAGGTGGGCTCCGACCTGCAATAAATGAGCTAATTTTGATTGATGCCAGCATTTAACTGCTGCGTAGGTCGCTATCTCTTACTATTCCCAGTATACAATGTCCGGAGCCCTGTTCCTCCACCTATCTCCATATTTAACCAAGATCTTCTCTCCCTCCAGGCATCCATTACTTCAGGCCTCATACCAGCATCCATCAAGGCAGACAGTCCTCGTACCAGCATCCATTAAAGTAGACAGTCCTCATCCCAGCATCCAAACTCTCAGGTAAGCCACTTTCTGGTAGTCTCCTGTCATTCTCCACCCACCTATCTCCATATTTAACCAAGATCTTCTCTCCCTCCAGGCATCCATTACTTCAGGCCTCATACCAGCATCCATCAAGGCAGACAGTCCTCGTACCAGCATCCATTAAAGCAGACAGCCCTCATCCCAGCATCCGAACTGTCAGGTAAGCCACTTTATGGTAGTCAGGAGACTAATATCTATATATGATCAGGTATCGTTACTGTTATTTTATGTGCGGCCCAAACCAAATTTTCAACTTCTAATGTGGCCCAGGGAAGGTGAAAGGTTGGACACCCCTGATCTAGACAGTATGGGTGAAATCTCTCCCGTGAGTCTTCCGTTCTCTTATTGCAGCTTGGCGAAGCGTGGCATAGATTTCATGAGTCCTACATGATATTAGGCACCTATCCCACATCTTTTGTAACTTCAGTGCAACAGGGGCTTATTATGTCCAGCTAGGTTGTCTTTCTGTTCAGAGAGATAATGTATCCCAAACCCAGCTGGGTTTTGTGTTTAAAGTTACAGCCTGTTCAGTGCACTTAAACACTCACAGCCCTAAAATTCCTTTGGCATCACAAAAGTATACGAACCATAAAGCACCTTATAGATTATAAGCAAAACAGTTCCATCTAAGCAGTATTGTTCCGGAATTACGCTGCCACAGATCCTGCTATAGTGCATGCGCTAATCATAGCTTGCTGCAGTTCTAGCGATACACAAAGTAAATGTAGGCGATGCTACATAGATAATTATAACGGTCACACGTTCTGATAAATACAAGAATTATCTCAATATTACAGAACAGAAACCAGATATAGACAAAGCAGAAAAGGAAAGACTTGTGTTTTTATTCTGACACCTGGACTTATGTTTATTCAGCAACTGTACATACATTAATGAAAATCAAACAAATGTATTACATATTTATAGGATTAGGCACTTAATGTACTAATTGGAAAACATCCATTGCTTCTTTAACATAAATGACTCAGACAAATATATAGAAACATGATGGGTAATATATTAGATGAAAAAAAAAATATTTTCCAAGAAAATATTATGGTCTGCTGTATGACGCTACAAGCTGCTCCGTTGCAGAAAGTTTAATTTAATCTAAATACAGATGAACCAATTTTTTTACGCTTACATAAGTCAACATTCATCGCTTATTGCTGCAATATTATTTTTAGCCCAGGAATGTCACATCTTTTGTCTCTTCCCTCTACGCCTGGGTCCTTTACTGTTTGGTTTGCGGCTGAACTGCTTCTTGAAGTCCACCAGGCAATCCCTGGCCTCTGAGATGGACACAAAAGATCTGATAGGAGAGTCAGCAATGTTCAGATACTCAGAGCTGAAATTACCACAATGTTCCTCTCTAGGAGGGCTGAAAAAAAGTTTATAGAAAATAAACAGTGTCAAAACAAATTGTAATATAAGTGGCATTTTTTTTATATATGAAGCAAATGCAGATGACAGAACTGACAATCAGAAATTAGCGATGACAGTATTGGCTATATAGTGGCTCATATTGAAATAACCAAGACCTTTGGTTACTTCCAATAAAACACTGTTGGGTCTTGGGCTCTCAGCTATAGCATTATAGGTTGTAAGCTTGCAGCAGGGCCTTCTACCTCCAAGTCTGTCTGTTGTTACAAAGTTTTTTTCTATCACTGTCTACAATTGTAAAGCACAAGGGAATCTGCTGCATTATACAGAAGAAACTGTAAACTCCACTCCTAACAATAGAGACCAGTCCCGGGTGCCCTCCTGGGTTCGTTAGATATGCAGGCTTGGGGGTTGGCGGCACTCACAGGGATTTCATCAATAAAGTTTAAACAATAAGTTTATTGATGAAATACCTGTGAGTGCCGCCAACCCCCAAGTGTATATATATATATATATATATATATATATATATATATATATATATATATATATATATATAAAATTTTTGTTTTGTAAACTTTAGGCTTTGGGGTGTTGTGAAAAAGATGTCTATACTCTAAAGTGCTTTGATTCAAGAAAGCTTGGGTACCACTGATTTAGATTCCCACTTATACGAGTTTGAACATATATAAATGTTTAAAACATAAGGCTGATGTTATATCAAATTTAGAAGAACATGGTATTTAGTGTGATAAACCAATACGAGTGTTGAAAGATACTTGAAAAAAAATTTTTTTTTTTTGACATTCACAATGCCAGTTAAGAGTCTCGCAACAAAGACGCTGCAGCTTTCAACACTATCTACATCAGGGATAGGGAACCTTCAGTTGTTGAACTATACATCCCAGCATGCTCTGCTATAGTTTTGCTATTTGGCGATGGCAAAACTGTTACATGGCATGCTGGAATATGTAGTTCAACAACAGCTGGAAGGTCGAAGGTTCCCCAAAACTGATCTACATGATGAATGCGGACATTATGACTTGACAAACTCAACATATACTGCAAAACTTGAATATTGTATCATAAAAGACTGAATGATCATGGTGAATAGAAGGAAAATGTAGAATCTTCAAGTAAGAAAAATATAGAATTCAATAAATGGTGTGAGGAGTGGTAGAGTTGATCTTTAAATCATTCACATTGGTCTTTTTTTACCTCACAGAAAGAGGTAGGGGTTCCGGACAGTAAGGATTACTGCAGCATCCCGACTGCCATAATCCCAACACGTTTTGTTAAGAACTGTAAAGCTCCCCCTATTGTAGGGTACACACCAGGACGACCCGCTCACGATGCACATCGTGAGCGGGTCGTCAGTGTCTCGTCCGACCCGCTCACGGTGACGCGGGGGGGCGGGGTGTGGGGCAGGGGGGGGGGGGGCACGACCCGCTCATGATGTGCACCGTGAGCGGGTCCGATCCAATGGCGACCCGCACCCGGCTGTATGGTCGTCATTGAGATCCTACCTGCAGCAGGTAGGATCTCAATAACGACTGACCGACCCGCGGGAACGCGCATCGGAATCGGTCCACAGCAGGTCAGAAAAGGGCCCAATCAGCACACAATCTACATCCAATTGATCGGAATTGGATCTAGATTGTGGGGATCGGGCCCTAGTCGTCCTGGTGTGTACCCAGCATAACTCTAAGCCTCCCCTCTCTCAGCCTTGCCCAATATCTCCTTAAGCCTACATCTTAACATCTCCTGTTCAGCCTAAACTTAGATTTGACACATTCCACCAGTAAAATTTCAACAGTCAGGTTGCCAATGTCTGGAACGTCACCATTGGCATCCTAATTGTTGGGATGCAGACTACATTCAGAAAGACCCCTTTCACACTGCAGCTCTTAACGGTATATTGCCGATATTTTTGCCTTTTAAAAACGGTTAGAGCTGCAGTGTAAAGCGCCAGTCTGCATTTACCGGTTACAAATAACCGGTATTTGCAAACGGTAAAAGGCAGAGTCCTACACGGTTCAGTGCCGGTTTTTATGCAGTTTGAACGGCTCTGAACCGGTATATAGGACTCAGGCAGTAGCTATGAGAGCGCAGTGCATATGTAATTAGCCGCTCATTACATATGAACATATGTAATGAGTGCAGTGCATAAGTAATGAACCACTCGTTACATATGCGCATATGTAATGAGCGGCTCATTCATATGCACTGCACTCATTACATATGTGCATATATAATGAGTGTCTCATTACATATGCACTACACTGTCTTAAAGCTACTATCTGTCCTGCTTTCACACTGTAAACCTGCTTGAGACCCAGTATTTATGTGCGGTGTGAGGGGTTTAAACCGGTAATATACCGTTTTAAATACTGGGTCTCAAACATTTAGGCAATGTGAAAGCAGCATAAGTAGCACTAGACACAATATACTTCCAGAATAATTAGGAATACCGAATTACACACACACACACACACACACACATTTAGAGACTACAAAAAAATGCTTACCTTCTATAAGGAGGGTCTTTGGCATGGTTTGATCCTGCCAAGAGAGGGGGCAAAAGTAAAAAACAAAGCTTTTACAATAGTGACTTACATACCATTCAAAGACATGTAGTAGAAGAATATGTTGTGACTATAGTCCATTACACCAGGAATGACCCATCTCTGGCCATGCAGCTGTTGTGAAACTACAAATCCCATCATGCTTTGCCACAGATTTGCTATTAGGGAATGCTAAAACTATGGCAAGGCATGCTGGGATATGTAGTTTCATAACAGCTGGAGGGTTCATAATTTGGACATGCCTGGTATACAGTACACTAGCCGATCTGCATTAATGATAATTATATGGTTAATAATATCATCGTGCATATCGTTCAGTGTGTACCCAATATATTTAGGTGTGCTCGTTTATGCCACATCATCTGAACATGCCGTCCAATCTGACAATATTGTTAGTGACTGCATGTTTGCTACGGGTCCTGGTGAGAGCCAGAATTGCAGAGCTGCAACACAATGGGCTTTGCAATTCCCTCCACCAAATTACAAATGTGTCTATATGACCACCACCTGCATGGATATGCCATCAGTGAAGAGCTTACCCACCCAGGACCATAGAAGCTTTTAAGGCCAGGAAATCTGCATGCTGCCACGCAGAACCTGGTCTCATCCATCTCAGAAATGTCAATCATGCTGCAGCTTGGCAAATAGGCAAGAGGACTTGCAGATGGATGGCTGCCCAAGTACGGACAAGGGTACAAACAAATAAATACAGTATTACCAAAATCCAGTTTGGGATGAAGACAGGTGTGTAAAAAAGATCAGAAAGGAGAGCCCGAGAAAGGGATACAATTTTTTTACATTTTTTTTTAATTTTTAAATGAAAGCAGGGAAAAGCCTGGCATGTCTGAGCTAGAGACCTGGCAAGTGACAGATACAAAAAACACTACTCCCGTAGATCCTTTACAAATATTTAGCATGCCACATTGTAGTGCTTGTACAGATGTGTCCTCAGCCATGTCAAACCGCCCCATTGACAAGCCAGGTCACTCAGGAATCTTCTAGCATTAGGTGTCTTTTTTGCTGTCTTAACAGTGTCTTGTGCGATTGAGTCTCTGAGAATCTGTACACAGCACAATGTAGCAGCGCGTGCTTATATCCAATACAAGTTCTGTTGTGCTCCGTATACAGACTCACACAAAATATCAAATTAATTAGCACAGTCTAATTGTGCGTCCTGGTTGTAATGCGACTAAACACATTTTTGGCAAAAACAATGCCTGGCATCTGGCAACTCAATAACAGTAGGCATCTCGCTCTGCATGGTATATTGTGAAAGATGCAGTCAGTATGCTGGAGTTCTGTATACAGACACTGGCATCTAAACTGCCTTTATAACACGGACTCTGGAACTCTAAAGAATCAGAATGCAAAAGCCAGAATAGCTTAACCATGATTGTTAAGTGTGCGGGGTGGGTTAGGGTCAGGCTGGGGAAGTGAGGTGGTTCAGTATAGGTGCCCGGGTTCAGGGGTTATGGTTAGGCACCATCAGGGAGGGTCAGAGTCAGGCTGCGAGGGGGTGAGAGGTTAGATACCTTACGGAGCCCGTTTTGGCATGACAGGGGTCGGTCTTTTGACCACCAGTATCCTGAGGTTTTTGTGCGAGATGCAACTTTTACCATATTCTCATCACTATTGGAAACTGCCAGAGAAAATGTATAAAGCAAACAAATTAACAAAATGAAAACTCCTCCCAAATGCGGGGTAAGTAACATGTAGAACCCATGGTTAGTGCTACTACCGTTATGAAAATATCCACCACGAAACAGACTTTTGCAATCGTGGCTTAACAGAAAACCTATGAACGTCTACATAATGTGGTGTAAATAATTTTCACCGTTTTTAATTCTTTTACATTTCCTTTTTGTTGAATTATTCCAGATTGCGAAAAATCTGCTTTATTACGTGCCCTTGTCACACATTAGATGAACAAGCGGACGCTATTGCTGCATGCTCTGCGCCACAGAAAAATACAGCTACACTGAAAGCATCCGCTAGCAGCTGGATTACATTTCCCAGCAACCTTTCCGACCTCACTGCCAATCACAAATCATGTTACACACATTGCCTCTCTCGCACATAATACCTTCTGAGAGTGACTCTGACTGCTCCAGCATGCTCAGGAGCCTGCCGTCGCGTCCTGCAGATGCCTGCTAGAAAAAAAGGCATACGTAGCTGTCATATACAGAATAGCCATCACATTACTTATATGCACAACGGATTGTGAACACAAATGATTTGAATCTGTATTTAACCCATTTGTCTGAATGATTGCTTTTGTCTCTTTTCCAGCAAATGTTTGACTGGTTATGTATAGGAATGACAGACTCATTCCAGCCAGCCAGATCTGGCAGGTAGAAATATCACATACAGGCATCACATATCAGGGATAGGGAACCTTTGGCCCTCCAGATGTTGTTGAACTACACATCCCAGCATGCCCTGCTACAGTTTTGCTTTTTGGCCATGCTAAGATTTGTTTGTTCCAAAATGTTACGTAAATGCTGTCTTACGGTGCTTGCAAAGTGCAATTTGAGCTTCAGATAAACAAATCTAAAGACCCTGCATTGTGTCTGAGATATGAGGTGAATTTCAAAGTTCTGCAGACCATTCCACTGTCATGGTTGATCAATCTGTCCTGGAAATCATTGCTTGAAGTTTACAATGGGGTGCTGTCACTAGCACCTTGTTACAAACTTCATTGGTGCTCACAGTTTGTGATGACCTCATGCTAATGCAACACTTTCTAGGGCCCTGCTCACTGCTCTTAAAATCAGTCATATAATGTTCCTGCTCAGTATTATACCCTTTGTGCCATGCTATATATTTACCTTTCAGATGTACAAAACTAATGCCAAGTACACACCTGGCCTTTCAGCCAATCTGCCAACTTATCTGCCAATTGGTGAATGCACACTTACCAAATTGTCCGACCGATGTGTAGTGCCCAACGTCACAACTAGGCAGGCATTTACAATGTCCTGCTCAGTTGGGAGACCAGTGACTGCCGGTCCCTCTCGCAGTTTACTACTTCTACATGAACATCATTCTGACAGACATATATCAGCCAATGGGCTGAAGAGATAGAGAACTATCTATCTAAATAAATAAATAAATAAATGGTTGTTCGCTTCAGCATTAGAGTTCAAAAGCTAAAATATGAATATGAATAACATTTTCATATATACTTCCAGTAATGCAAGATCCAGGCTTACAATAAACTAGAATTTCTTTTGCAATGTATAAAACTAGTAAGCCCGCTCAAAGCTAATGCTTCGAAAGCTAGTCTGCTATCTTGTGATTCTCTCTGTGTTTGTGTGAGAGAAATATGTAGTTTCACTAGCTGCAAACAAATGGAAGTGTTTCGGAGACACAAAAATGGACACTAGAGATAGATAGATATATATATTCTTGAGATTTTGTACATTGTAGATAGAGATATATATATATATATCTCTATCTACAATGTACAAAATCTCAAGAATTGCGCTAAAGATAAGAATACACGGTTGCCTAGAACACTTCTACTAGCAGGGCCCACAATCGGATTCTCCACACAATAGTGTTATATGGCGCCCTTACATAGATAAAAGGGTATTTCCTGTCTTTTCTTATTTTCCAGCGCGTTTCGTCTCTTTAAGAGACTTCATCAGGGGTGTAACAATTTTTTTTGACCAATCGATAAAAGGCAAAACACCATACTAAGTGTACATCATAGAAAAGGGTAAGACATTAACCCCTTCATGACAGAGCCAGTTTTTGCCTTCCTGACAGAGCCCTTTTTTTCAAATCTGGCATGTATCACTTAAGTGGGGATAACTTTTTTTTGCTTTTACTTATCCCAGTGATTTTGAGATTGTTTTCTCGTGACACATTGTACTTCAAGTTAGTGGTAAATTTTCGTCGATACAGTCTGTGTTTTTTTGTGAAAAATACCAAAATGTCGTAAAAAAATGGAAAATTTTGCGATTTGCAAAATGTTAAATTTTCTGCTTGTGAGACAAATAATCTTACCACTCAAAATAGTGAATAACTAACATAGACCATATGTCTACTTTATGTTGCCATCATTATTTCAACCTCATTTTCATTTTTTTGGACACTAGGAGGCTTCAAATATGAATAGCAAATTCTCAAATTTTCAAGAAAATTTCAAACTCTGATTTTTTTAGGGACCAGGTCAGTTATGATGTGACTGAGTGACTTTTATGTGAGACACCCCCATAAATGATGCCATTTCAAAAACTGCACCCCTCACAGTATTCAAAACAGCATTTTGGAAGTTTGTTAACCCTTTAGGTGTTTCACAGGAATTAAAAGAAAGTGTAGGTGAAATTTCAAAATTTCATTTTTTTTTGCAGATTTGCAATTTTAATACATTTTTCTAAGGAACACAGTAGATTTTACTAGAGAAATGTGACTAAAAATTGATTCCCCCAATTCTTTGGTTTTCATAAATATCCTATATGTGGCCCTAGTGTGCACGGTGACCAAACCACAGGCTTCATAATAGAAGGAGCACCTACTTGATTTTGGAGCCTCCTTTTTATGAGATTATTTTTTAGGCACCATGTAGGTTTCTAGGCACCATAAGATGCTAAAAGTTAGGTACCCCCCCCACAAGTGACCCCATTTTGCAAACTACACCCTTCAGGGAATTCATCTAGGGGTATAGTGTACATTTCAAACCCCCAGGGGTTTCACCAATTGTGGTACAACTGGGCAGTGAAAATGAAAAAAATTAATTTTTCATTTTCACAGCTCAGTTGTATCAAAATTGGTGAAACCCCGGGGGGTTTGAAATGTACACTATACCCCTTGATGAATTCCCTGAAGGGTGTAGTTTGCAAAATGGGGTCACTTGTGGGGGGGTTCCACTGTATGGGTGTTTCGGGGGTCATTCAACCAGAATCTGTGCTGCAAAATCCAAAAATCACTCCTTCCCTTCTGAGTCCTGCCATGCACCCAACTGGTATTTTTTGGTCACACATGAGGCATTGCCGTACTCGGGAGAAATTGGGGCACAGATTTTGGGGTGCTTTGTCTCCTTCATTCCTTGTGAAAATGAAAAATTTTGAGCCAGATCTGCATTTTTGTGTAAAAAAATGTAATTTTTTACAGAAAAATGCAGTTCTGGCTCAAAATTTTTTATTTTCACAAGGAATGAAGGAGACAAAGCACCCCAAAATCTGTGCCCCAATTTCTCCCGAGTACGGCAATGCCTCATGTGTGACCAAAAAATACCAGTTGGGTGCATGGCAGGACTCAGAAGGGAAGGAGTGATTTTTGGTGGTGGAATGAATGGTGGGTGCTATGTCGCATTAGCAAGACCCCCGAAGCACCAATACAGTGGAACCCCCCCACAAGTGACCCCATTTTAGTCACCAGCTTTGGGAGGGGGGCTGGCGCTGCGGCTGGCGGGGGGGTGGGAGGGGTGCTGGCGCTGCGGCAGCCGGGTGGGTGGGAGGGGGGCTGCCGGGTGGGAGGGGGCTGGCGATCGGTGCGGTATATACACACACACATATATATATATATATATATATATATATACGTATGTATGTGTGTATATATATATATATATATATATATATATATATATATACATACACATATATATATATATATATATACACGTGTGTGTGTGTGTGTGTGTGTGTGTGTGTGTGTGTGTGTGTGTGTGTGTGTGTGTGTGTGTGTGTGTGTGTGTATATATATATATATATATATATATATATATATATATATATATATATATATATATTTTTCAGTGCATATATTTATTTTTTTACTTTTTCTGCAGCTTGATGCTGCTGCTGCGGGGGGGAGGGGGGAGGAGGGCAGCGCTGCGTGCGCTCCAGACGCTCCGGGGGAGCTGCTGCCGGGTGAGTGCCTGGCGGGTTCGAGGGGGGGCTGCACATCGGTGGTGATCGGTGCTGTACTTGACAGCACCGATCACCAGTGAATCCCTGTGTTACCGAGCGGCTTAGCCGCCGGTAACACAGGAAACGCTGTGAATGGCTGTTCAGATTTGAACAGCCAATCACAGCGATCGCCGACCGGGGGGGGGCACCCCTGCCCCCCCTGGGCGGCGAGGGGGGATGTCTGCTGTCAGGGACAGCAGACATCACCTAACTGTCACTGCGTCTCTAGACGCAGTGACAGTTAGAAGTCATGACGTATATATACGTCATGTGTCGGGAAGTACTTCCCGACCATGACGTATATATACGTCAAATGTCGTGAAGGGGTTAATGAATATACAATTTTATATACATTGTGCATGGAAGGGAGAACAGATGGACAGAGAATCAAGTCTGAAAAAAAAAAAAATAATATATATATAATCCAGGCAATTCGCACACTTAATAAGTCATCGTCAGAGTGCCAGGGCCACATAAGGATAAGTTAGGAAAAACAAAGAAGCCAGCATGCTCCTGACGACGGTGAGCACACCGAAACGGCCGTTGGGCATCAGTGGCTTGAAAGTGGACCACCATGCTTGTTTTACTGGACTGTGGTAACTCTGTACTTGGACTGTAATCATGCATTTGAACTATACCTTTCATGGTGTGTCCCCACGTTTTTCACTTTGCCTTATATAAAAACTTTTTTTCTTTGGACTGGATGTGCTGGCTTCTTTGAGATTATATATATATATATATATATATATATATATATATATATATATATATATATATATAATGCCCTATGAGGAAGGTGATTTGACACCGAAACGGCCCGTCAGGGCTAAGCCTGTGGAATTGAAGTGATTAGCTGTCTCATGCTACTGCCACGGATGTGCTGAGTATAATGAATTCTTATACATTGCTTCAATAAATCGTTTTTATCTGCATGTTATATGCTATGGAGTGCTGGACCTGTCTGTCTTGGATTGGATCTGTCTGACTAAGGACTGATACACAATATTGATTGATTGTCCCTGCACCCAGACTGGTATCCCTACCTGGAGTGTGCGTATCCTCTCTACGCTATATATATATATATATATATATATATATATATATATATATATATATATATATATATATATATATATATATATATATATATATATATATATATAATTTTCCGTCTCTACACCTCTCATCCACTATATGCGGTATTCAATGAGGCTGATTCGCCATGTTTTTATGGCGAATTTGTGCTGTTTGGCGAATTTTTTACAAAAATGGTGAATCACCCTATTCAATGAGCAGATGGCGAATACATTTCAAGGTTTTTTTCGCCATGATTCACCGAGTAGCAATCGCTATCTTTTTATGCTGAAGTGGAATGTGAACTTTTAAAATAAAGTGTTTTCTTTTTTACATTTGATGTAAAAAAAATCAGGAATTTTATTCTGAGGAGGGACATGCTATTTTTATTCATGTGCTGTAAGCACATGAATATATATTTAATAAAAAAAAATAAAAAAAAAAAAATAAAAAATTATATATATATATATTTTTTACACTGACCAGCCAGCAGGGGGCGCCGGAGCCGAGCCGCTCATTAGATATTCATATATTCACTGCACCCGATCATTACATATGCATGATCGGGTGTAGTGAATATACCCGGTCCCCTGCTGGCACCCCCGGGGGGCAGCCTGTGCTGCCTGGCACTCGGGGAGCCCACCTCCCCCCCACATACGCTCTGGGGCAGGCAGAGAGACTTCCATCTCCCTGCCTGCCACCGTCCTCAGGCTCCCTGCGGCGTTCATCGCAGGAGCTCATATTCGCCGGTCAGGGGCAGCGAGACCCTGACTCGTTGAATACCGGAGCCGGCGAGGCTCCGGAACGTGGCCAATGTGCAGCGAATCCTAAACAGGACTCGCTGCACCTCGCCGGTATTCACATTGAATACCGCCCTATGTGTGAACCCCCCCCGTCCCCATTATCCCTGTGTATATATGAGAGACACATTGTCCACTCATCCTCTATTTTACCTCCCCTATACCCCCTTTCTGTGTGTGTGAAACCCCTCCCACCCACTTCCTATGAGTGTGTGACCCCCATTTACCCCTATCACTGCTTGTGTGTGTGTGTGAGTGAGACACCTTGTCCCCCTTTATCCATGTCTGTCACCCTCTACACCTATACTTCTATAAGTGTATTTGACTGACATACTGTGCCCTCCTAATCCCCCTCCCATATATGATGTTGGGTACACCCCCTACCCATGTGTGTGTGTCCCTACCCTGATACACTGTTTGTTTTACACTATATATCCCCTCTTTGTAAGAGGGGACCCTTTCAAAAAATTTCTTTAGTCGGAGTGGGGAGAGGCAGGTTGGGGAGGACCCAAAGCATATGTTTGTACCTGAGCCTACTACTCTTTAGTTCCACCTCTGGTTCCAGCCACATCCTGCTGTACTGACAAGCCACTCGCCTCTACTGAGAATGGCATATCAGCTCTTACAGGTGCCCCCTGCCACGACCACCCTACCGTAAGTTGTAAGTTATCGGGGGGGGGGGGGGGGGGGGAATGCCTGCTCGGCGATGGGGGGCCTGCTCCATGATTGGGGATTGCCCTTCCTCTTCCCGAGAGTGAACACTATGAATGAATAAAATTCCATAAAACCTAAAGTTGAAACTACCACTTTCAGACATAAAAATCCCCAAACCTCGTGTAAGACACGGCTCAAAGCTCTTACCCCTTTCACACAGCACATTTAACTCAGAAATTTCCCAGGTCGACCCCTTTCAGACAGAAGACTTGTTATCCCTGAAATATATGGTATCATAAGAATAAGACCGTTTTTGGGGGCACACAGATGAGGTGCACCTTGCTAAGTGCATCATGCTCTCTTATTTGCAGCTAGCTAATTACCTCAGATGCCTCCCCAACAGGTCACCTAATCAGAACCGGTTTCCATGACCGTATGCAAAAAACCCCGGGTCGCACACTTTCAGAAAGCCGGTGACCTGGATTGAAGTTTCAGAGCCTTAGAAGTGGTACAAGTCTTAACATGGAGCCAACTAAATCACATCGCTGTAAAACGCAGTATGTTTATGTGGCTAAAATAGAAATATTATAATCCATGGCCATATAAACATCTACATACTGGTACTAATCTGAAACAATGCAACCGGTCAGAAAGGCAAAGTGGCTGGCTGGCTATAGTCTAGCACTGTGACTCTGCATCCTCCCCAAGTGTCTACGAACTACTAATCACTGATTGCTCAGCAGGAGCCCCCCCCCCCCCTCACCTGGCAGCTGCAGTGAGGAGCAGTGCCCAGGAAACGTAAATTAACCCCCTCCCTTCCTTGACCCTAAAGTGTACCTGGCAGCTACTGAGCAAATTAAAAGTCACAATGTTTAGATGGCGATGACCATTATGTTCCAGTATTTTTTTTTTTTTTTAAATGTTAAAATAAAAAAAATTGGATAATGTAGGGTACACAGTAGAATGACCAAGATTGTGCGACGATCGCAAAATGATTTCTCTTGAACTCCCCGGGAGCTCCCGGCTCACGATTTGTAATAACAGTCCGATCGAGATGGCCGTTAGACAGTGGGATCTGGTGCTTTATGCGTTTGCACAGTACATCATGTGACCATCTTGCAGATTGTCCTTTGAAATTTAAATAATGGGCCGGACTAGGGTCGCCTGATGGTGTTATGTTCAAAAACACACACAATGATCTACACCCAATCGGAGTCTAATTGAGGGATATTTAGTGCAGCAGGTAAAATCTCCAAACCCATCACACGACTGGTTGGGGGTGTGCATCGGATCGGAATCTTATTGAAAACAGGTCCAATTCTGCTCTTTTTACATAATTGCCTATTGCCAGAGGTACTCCAATAAAAATGATGATTAGGAATATGCTTTGGTCAATACTATTGAACACAAATCCGCACTTCGTATAGATTAGAAACGGAACTAGTATTGGAGACTTCTGTTCCCTCATTCTATACAAAATCAGTAAATGAGGTAAAACACTTACCTTATTGCTCCTTATCCTCCGGCTCCCCTCAGTCTCCAGTGCTGCAGTATGCAGGCAGTTGTCTACATGTGACTGATAGTCCGTCAGTGGTATTATTGATTTACACAGGTAACATTTCTCATATCTGGACGAATGGTAAAATAAAAAAAATAAAAAAAAGTTAACTGAGAAGACCAGAATGTACTAGATTCCAATTTATGTTTAATCTCAAAATCAAGGATCCAAAAGATTAACATACTGCACAGTAAATATGAGGGTGATTGGATCCCAGTTTATTTTATACCCAACAGAACTATGTCAGATGAAAGCCGCGGCAAGTTCTAAGTGCAGGAAAAATCGTCTGATAAGTTTGGGAAGGAAATGAAAACAAAAGATGGACGGGCAAACACTAATCACAACAAAATTAAATCACGACAGGTTGGCAGATAATTATGAAAAAAAAAAAGCTACAGGTAAAGAAAACATTTAACACTGTAGTTTCATCTATAAATCATAGCACATTGTAAATGAATAGTTGGTAGATCAGAAAAACTCATGACGTTCCATATATGTAATACTCATGGGAGGATCCAGGTGGCCCACCCCCCCCCCTCCCCTGTCATTTCTGACATAGCTCATTTTGTAGCTGAGGATCTGACCTTTCCAACGAGCCCGACCCTGCGTCGCTAGTGCCCCCGGGAACCAGAGATACCGCTGGTCAAAGTTGGAACATTCTCCCCATAGGATAACATGGGACCAGCTAATTCTGACCCCCACCTGGTTCCGATGGCTGTCAGTCCCCCCTCCCCCACCCCGGGAACCGGAGATACCGCTGGGCAAACCTGGAATGTTCTCCCCATACGATAACATGGGACCAGCTAATTCTGACCCCCACCCGGTTCTGACGGCTGCCAGTAACCCCCCCTCACCCCCGGGCATCACAGAAGCAAGAAACTCGTGGTTGATTTCATTCGAACCCAAATCGCTCGGCCTTCAATCGGATACCAGGCAATATGGGTAAATTGGTTCCGGGGATATTGCGGGTAAACCTATTTTTTTATATTTCTGAAATGTAATTTCATGGCTGTTCATGTTCTTTGAGGGCAAATTTCTCTGAAACCAAACAGTCCAGTTTCACAGGACCAAAATCATTTTAAGCCCACTCAAAAGTTTTTCGATATGATACTGGGCAACGAGCAAGGCACCCCGGGCAATGAGCATGGAACCTTTGGCAATGAGTATGTAGGTAAGCAGCACTTAAGTCGCATAATTAATAGGCATTATGGTATTTGTCATAATATGTAATGGACATGATGTGCGGCTTAACATGTAATGCACCTTTGGCGCAAAATGTTCCTGTTTATGAAGCATATTGTGAATTTTGGCTCAATCCATGTGGCATTATGTGAATTTTGGCTAATTTTATTTGGCATCATGTGTAAGGGGCAAGTATAATGGGCTCTAGTATTTTGTTGCATAAGGTGTATAAGTTGTATATTGTGTTGTACACTACACTCAAAGACACGCCCCCTTTTGCATGGCCACACCCCCTTTTCCACAGCACGTCTTCGGTGCACACACAACTATAGCCTTCACTTTTGTTGCCAAGGTGGGCCTGGGTACTTTAAACGCCAGGACCTATTTTTAATCCCATTTCCACCCGCTCTCTGCTCTCCTCTCTCTCGCCGCTCTTAGCATGTACAGTGGCACCACTAACATCCCCCTCCCAAGCCCTCTCCTATCATGGTGCCCTCAATGTCATTTTCTCCTGGATCTGCCCCTTTAACCATGTGCAGTAATATGTATTATGCCACCGGCACTAATTGCGCCGCCTGCTTTTCAGTATAATTTTCATCATTGTATATGTGTTGTGGTTTTTTCCATCTCTTGAAATTTGCCTTTGGGCAATCATTTATTTATTTACAGTTTCTTATATACCGCAGCATATTCCGTTGCGCTTTACAAATGTTGCTTTCTATAATGATCAATGAAGGGCCTTTTTTAGTATCAGCTAATAAAAACCCCAACAACTGCTATCACATGCAGAGGCCATTGCACTCCTATCTTACATGTTACAGTGTTTGAAAAATAACATGAGCTGGTTGGTACCATCTCTGTCCACTCTTAATGTGGGTACACACTAATACCCCTTTCACACAGCACCTAGGACCTGGGTTAGTGCCAGGTTGCTGATGGGTCAACCCGGGATGAGGTCCGATATGTTTTCGTGGCACGTATCGGGCTTCAGCTGTGATCATGAATGATAACAAGCATAGCACCTGCATCACTACTGCTGCGGCCAGTCTGCATATTTATTAATCAACACTTAAGCCCATTGCTCCTTGTTCTCGAGTATATGTTATGTATACATACACAATTGTATAGGAAGCTAAAAACAAACTGGTCATTAGCGCTACTATTCCCTGTCCTATTTTTAACCCTTAATCCAGCTGCTAACTTTAGTAGGATCACCAATCTTAGCAACAGAAAACAACAAAGAAGCAAAAGAAAGCGTTTGGAATCAGGAAATATAAAGCCAATCTAAATTGAAATTAATTAAGAACATACAAAGATACAAAAACAATAGTAATGACAGAAATAAAATGTAATAATAAATTGTAGAGGTACTGGCCGATACCAGACATAAACAGTTACAATAAATATAAGCAATAATAAAAAAATATAATAAAAATATGATAAAATGACCATATATTGCAGAGGGGGAGATCAACGTCCTCTTTGGATATAAGATTTGATAAATCCACTTTCTCCAGCTTCAAGCCCAAAATAGGTTAAGCAATCCAGTATTGTTACTATGGAAGAAAGTCATATAGGGTCAATCCAATGTTAGTGTTATTGATTAGACACTATGGTATATTTACCACACTCCCATTTAGGATCAGCTATGGGGCATTGAAAAGGTGCTGTTAGTATCAAGAAGATCTCACAAAGAATGCATGGTACTTGTTTCCTATCTGGGCGCCCACTAAGTAAATTGAGCACCATGCTATTCTCCGTAGTGAAATCTGATCGCATCGCATCGTACACATACACGATATTGAACGATGCGATGCGATGCGATCCGATTCGATTTCCCATAGGAAACAATGTTAAATGGCTCAATTTAGCCAAATTATCATAGGAACAATAGTAAATGGGCCAAAAACACCCCTGAACATTGAAATGTCCCCCCAAAAGTAGTTGACGCCACCCCGCCATCAACGTGAACCCGAAGCGTGGCGAGCGCAGCGAGCCCGCGAGGGGCGGCGGTACGCGTCCTCCGACCTTTTCATGCCCTACTATCCACTAGGGCGTGGAGTGAGAATAGAATAGTGTGGCGAGCGCAGCGAGCCACCGAGCCCGAAGCGTGGCGAGCGCAGCGAGCCCCGCGAGGGGACGCGGATACCTTCACAGGTAAACGCGTCCCTTTGCGGGCTTCCCAGGTGTCCGCGTCGCCATGGACACCTGGGAAGCCCGCGAGGGGACGCGTATAACTGTGAAGGTATCCGCGTCCCCTCGCGGGGCTGGCTGCGCTCGCCACGCTTCGGGCTCGGTGGCTCGCTGCGCTCGCCACGCTTCGGGCTCGGTGGCTCGCTGCGCTCGCCACACTATTCTATTCTCACTCCACGCCCTAGTGGATAGTAGGGCATGAAAAGGTCGGAGGACGCGTACCGCCGCCCCTCGCGGGCTCGCTGCGCTCGCCACGCTTCGGGTTCACGTTGATGGCGGGGTGGCGTCAACTACTTTTGGGGGGACATTTCAATGTTCAGGGGTGTTTTTGGCCCATTTACTATTGTTCCTATGATAATTTGGCTAAATTGAGCCATTTAACATTGTTTCCTATGGGAAATCGGATCGCATCGCATCGCATCGCATCGTTCAATATCGTGTATGTGTACGATGCGATGCGATCCGATTTCAGTACGGTGCCGTACGTAGAAAACCTGGGCGCCCAGATAGGAAACAAGTACCGAATGCATTTTAGTGTGGGTCCCAGATTCTTAAAGACACAGCAAGGTTAGGAATAGAGCTCTAATATGCCAGCCGGCAGTACCTTACAGTTGGTGGTAGGGTTTGTGATCTGATGCGTTTCCCCGCTTACGTGTCTCAGCGGCTTTTTCAAAGATCAATATATGGTCATTTTATCATATTTTTAATTATTATTCAGGTTAATCCTGACTATATATATTTTTTTATTATTGCTTCTATTTATTGTAACTGTTTATGTCTGGAATCGGCCGGTACCTCTACAATTTATTATTAAATTTTATTTCTGTCATTACTGTTGTTTTTGTATCTTTGTATGTTCTTAAATTAATTCATTTCAATTTAGAGTGGCTTTATATTTCCTGATTCCAAGCGCTTGTTACAATTGTATAGGAGTTGCATTTGTTCTCTGGGTGCTTCTTTACTTGCTGATTTCTTAAATAGTGTTGCAATAAAAAAAAAAAAAAAAAAAAAAACAATCACACTTGCATCTGTACTAGTACCCATCTCTGAATCAGACCCATAATAGCATGAGGCAGTTGTTGTAGATTGGTCAGCTGCACATTTATGCTGTTGACTGGCATTTAAACAGATGTACATTAGTACTTGGGGACCCAATGTGTGCCAAAAATAAATGGCCTGCACCATTACCTCACTATACACAGCAGTAACAGATTTTAATCAGACCATTTATTATTTATTTAGTTTCTTATATAACGCAGCAGATTCCGTTGCGCTTTACAATAGTAGACCGTGATAAAACAAACTGGGTAACACCGACAGACTTGGAGGTAAGAGGGCCCTGCTGCAAGCTTACAATCTATAGGGACATAGGAGGGAAACAAAAGGACTGGCACCAGTAATAGCATAGCAGTCCCACCAAGTTGCAAGTCCAGAAGAAAAGCTATATAATACATAAGTGTCTCAGAGGGTTATGCGTGTGGAACTTAAATATGATAGACTTGCCTGAACACTTAACGTTAACCACTCTCCTTTGGCTTAAGTCCTCAGAACACAAATTTCAGAACTGGAATTATGAATGATTTATTCCAAGAAAATACTTCAGAGATTTAGTGATAAAAATGGTTACAAAGATTTTAAAAAGTTCACACAACAGAAATACAACTCAAAAATAAAAGGGAGTTAAAAAATGACAGAACTGTATCTTACACGCAAGTACTGATTCTGTAGTGAGGGGATTTCATATGAAACATCCCGGTCGCTTCCAGCCAGCGTGCTGAACACCTAAGTACCACCAACTTGCTATAGGGAGAGACGTGCAATTATACCATGCAACAGAAGTGGAAACCGGTACGGTCTTCTGCTGCTCTAAGCCCATCCACTTCCACATTTAACGTGTCAAGCCTTCAGCATACTGCTATTGTATTTTATACAAATTACTGTTGCTTTCTTGTTCGCTTTAACCAGTCTACCCATTCTTCTTGGATTTGTCTAATTAACCAGTTGTTTTTCCAGTGAAATGTCACTCACTGAATGTCTTTTAGTTTTGTGTACCATCCTCTATAAAGACTAGAAACTGCTTGCACCAGCAGTTTTAAAAATGCTAAAACTAACCAGAATGAAAAAAAAAAAAAAAAAGAAATCTAATTTTCACTTTTTTCCCCCGCCGAACACTGGACAGCATTGACAATGTCTACATGACTATATACATGCCGTTCTTGCAACATTATTAAATGAACAGAAAATTGCATAAAAGATCAGGTGTAGCGGTATACAGTACATCATAAAGTGACCACTAATAATTTCTAGTACTTATGTGTGGTTAGGCTGTACAACTATTTCTGCTATTTCAACTGGAACATCATACATTGGATAAAAGCTACAACTGGGAGGTTAGCATAAGGCCCCTGCCAACTCCAGTCCTCGAGAGCTACCAACAGTTCACATTTTCATGCTCACCTCTAGGTAGACTCATGACTGACTGACACATTTTAAAAGATCCCCAGGTGGAGCTAAATACTTCACTTGTGACCCTGTGAGGAGAGCTGGAAAACATTAACTGTTGGTAGCTCTCGAGGAATGGAGTTGGCTACCCCTGGCCTAAGGGGTATGGATCATTTGGTCAACACAGACAAAATGCCTACAGGCAACACATGCACTAGGTCGCCATTGATAAGGTCGACAGTCAAAAAGGTTTTTTTTGTCCCGAATGACAACAGTTGACGTGGACACCATATTGGTGCACCAATGCCCTTGGTATGCTTCCAGCACGGAAGCATAATAGGTTTTACCTCTCCCGTTTTTTCAAATGGCACATTAATACACAAATTGGGTCCTAAAAATGTGGTTTTCTTCCCAATACCCTATACACTCCACCACTACACAATACCATCAAATAAGTCACTATTATTAATCCATGACAGCATACACAAACCCAACATCATACACTATAATAATATACACTATTATCCTCACAGTTCACTACTGTCACATTCACAAACCAATATCATTGGTTATAGTCACTCAGGAATCAAGAAAAAGAGGTGACAAGTTATTATGGAACCAACAATAAATAACTATTACCATGAGTGGTTCATCGCATATAAACATCAAAAATAGAAATGAATAATATAACTATTGACCGGGCCCACCGACGTCACAAAAGGGGCGTGCCCGGGCTGCGCCGTGACGGAAAGGGGCGTGCCTGGCCGGCGGCGTCACGCAAAGGGGGCGGACCCGGCCACCCGGTAGGCTGTACACTGCCGGGGAAGTGCTGGGCATCGCTATGTACAGTGGCGCCGGGCTTCCCCGGTCACAACAGCAGTGTCAAAGGCAGGCTGTTTTAGCGGGGCGCTGCCAGAGGGGCAGGGCGCATTTTGCACTTTAAAAATCGGGCAGGGCGCAGCGCCCCGCTAAAACAGCCTAGCGGGAACACTATGTAATCAGTGGGCTGTATACCTAATTATTATATAAACCCAGAGTCCGGCAGTGACATATACAGCTTCTAAATATTACTGCCTAACAATGTGGTTGCAGTAAAACACCACATAGGTGAGCGATATTACAGGTGACTGGTGGCAGTATTACAAGCCTCCTGCCTGTACATTTATCACATAAGTTTCCGGACTGATTATTACTACTAATACTGCACACCATTTGCGGTAGCTTGCAATATTAATATCTTTTTTTCTCAGAAGTTACAAGTCAATTCAATTATCTCATGGGGTCCATTGATTGCTTAATGTATGTGCAGCCTATGGAAACTTTGTGCATTTAACTGGCCGGGGTATAAACTAGCTGTTTAACATTATATGTAAATTAGCAGCAACAATTATCTTACATGCTTCCTACCTGCATAATCACTATATAAATGTCCCAATCGGAGTGCGTGATTGTTTCATCCCCATAGAATTGAGGGGATTGAATTATTGGAGACAGTAACCACACCATACCGGCAATTTATTGGGAGAAATCCATAATAGCGTATATTCTACCAGAAACAGCAGTGTCTATCAGATTATCTGGCACACAAATTATTTGATTTGGCCGGTCAATGCTGTCAGACAGATCACAGTGACCATTACCTTAGCTGATTGATATGCTGCCTGATCAGCAGCGACAATTACACATATTGCTTGTGACTAATGATAGCGGCTAACATAATAAATCACTGAATTGGCTGAAAGGGTATCTGGCTACAATAAGCACTATATGGCCATGTAATATTACTATATATGTGACCAGCGACAATAATTAACCCATACGCCGCCTGTCTGTACAATAATACACAGGTAATTTTGTGATTGACCACCATACGTACAGCTTCCAAATATACTGTACATAAATTGGAGTGCACATTACCGACTCCTCCCTAGAAGTATAAGAGAATCTACCCATCAGTGAAAAGAGACCTGTAATGAAGCATTGGCTACCTACAAAGAAGGTCTCTAACATCTAGGTTAGATGTTAGAAAATATCAAAAAATAGCAAATATCATGTACATTTGCTGCATGAGAGGCAAGGACAATTTATACTGCTTTCACATTGCAGAAACAGGTATTGACCCTATATTCTTAAATGGGATTTTAAAACGGGTCTGAACGTTAAGACCTTTCACATTGCAGGTGAAACCGTTTTAAAAAGCATTTAATACCATTCACACATTCAACCTGTTTAACCCCCAAGGGACATGTTTCAAGCCATAGAAATAGAGCCATTCACACTGCCTAAAAAACGGCTTTGAAACGTGTAGGACTCTGCTTTTTAAACGTGTTGAAATACCAGTTAACTTTAACCGGGAAATCAACTCTGGCACCTTCACACTGCAGCCTTAAACGTTTTAAAATGGAAAAAAAATGGCAATATACCGTTTTAAAAGTGCAGTGTGAAAGGGGTATTATTGTGAACATACCACAATACAGAATAGTCCAGATACCCTGTCCATCTTTAGCAGCAGCTATAAAAGTTAATGTATCCAATCTTTAGTAAATAAATTGAGAAAGGAACAATGTTTCCAATATAAAGTGAAAATAAAAAGGATTTGGATACAACTGTCTATTAAGAGGACAGGATACTCAAACGTTTTTGAATTGCGGCACCCCAAAGCATCAGCCTAGCACCCCTAGGCTAAAGGTTTCTCTTTAAGACAGTCAGAAACAAATATTAAGTTAAAAAAATCGTGTTTATATCTCATCCTTAGGATCAGTTATGTGGTAATGGACAAAATGTACTTGTGTTTGTCCATAATTTAATGTTATATTGGACATATATAACTTCAATTGGTCCTGGTCCATCAACCCATGGCACGGATAGTCGTGCCATCAATAGATGAGATTGTGGGATGTGAGGTTGTGTGGGAGGGTGGGAAGATTATCATCTCTGTCTTGGACATGTTAAGTTTAAGAAAGTGCTGGGACATCAAGGAAGAGATAGTAGAGAGACCGTTGGAGATACGAGTGAGGAGAACGGGGGAAAGGTCAGGGGATGAAAGGTAGATTTCAGTATCATCAGCATAGAGATCATATTGGAAGTTAAAAGAACTAATGAGCATGTATAGAGAGAAAAGTAGAGGACCAAGAACAGAACCTTGTGGGACACCAACGGTTAGTGGAAGTGGGGGGGAGGTAGTGTTATGAGAGGATACAGAAGGAACAATCAGAGCGGTAGGAGGACAGCCAGGAGAGAGCAGTATCACACAAACCAAGGGAGTGAAGGATTCGGAGAAGGAGAGGGTGGTCCACAGTGTCAAATGCAGCAGAGAGGTCAAAAAGAATAAGCAGAGAGTAGTAGCCCTTAGATTTGGCAGCATGAAGATCATTGCAGACTTTTGTGAAGGCAGTTTCAGTGGAGTGGAGAGAATGGAAAACAGAATGGAAAACAGATTGGAATGGGTCAAGAAGAGAGACTTGGAGGAAAGAGTTAGGGAGGCGATTGTAGACAATACGCTCAAGGAGTTTGGAGGTAAAAGGGAGGAGAGAAAGATGGGTCGATAGTTGGAAAATGTGTTCGGATCAAGGGTAGGTTTTTTTATGAATAGGGGAGACAATAGCATGCTTGAAGGCAGATGGGACAGAGCCTGATGTGAGAGAGAGAGATTGAGAAGGTGGGCAAGATGGGCTACAGGCAGAAGGAGAGAGATGGCGGAGGAGGGGATAGGGTCAAGTGGGGAGGTGGTGGAGGAATGGATGAGGGCCATAACTTCCATACCAGATACAATTTAATATGTTTTGCGAAGTTTCTCAGTAAGAAATTGAAAGCCTAGGGGTGCTGTAAAATAAAATTCTGATACTTCAGGGCGCCGTGATTTAAATACGTTTGGGAACCAATGTCAATTACAGCGGCTCACTTACTGCAGCCATGCTGTGCCACAATAGGGGTACTCAGAAAATTAAATAATGGATTGAACTGGGGCCGATGTTGCATCTTTCCTCTACCTCCCCCATGGCAGCCATTACATATGGGTTTTTCCCTGATTGGGTAGCTTTGGAAAGGAAAAAAAGACTCCTCCTGTATAAAAGGCTCCTCCTCCTTCCTGCTTGTGTCTTTTTTTCCTTTCCCTAAAAGAATGGGTAGCAGAAAGGTGGTGGCTTGCCCTGCAAAGTTTTGGCTAAATCCTCCCCTCATCCCCTTCGGGGTTATGGAGGGGAGAAAGGGTACCTGAGAGTGCCGGAGTCTCACGGGCCGCATGCCGTCCTCAGGTATGGGCGGCTACAGGCGGTGGCGTCCTAGGTGGCCAGGGGAGCGGTCATCTGTCCGGGTCCATCAGTTGTGAAGCCGGGCGGGCGTCGGGGACGCTCGCAGCAACAGGAAGCTGCGAGTGACAAGGCGGGCGCACGCGGAGGCGCCGGAAGATGATGACGGGCGCTGCAGCGTCAGCTGCGTGAGAGCGCACGCCCGGGAACGCGGTGCACGTGCATGCGAGGCGCGGCTGGATGACGCGGCAGGCCCTGATTGGAGGGGGGCCGGCGCGCGGGTATATGAGCCGCAGTGCTAGGAGACTATGGCACCAACGGAGCTCCCAGCGGGGTGTGCAAGCGGCGGCAAGCAGAGATCGCGTTGGAGGCAGAAACTTACCACTGGCTGGTAAGTGGGCTCACAAACGTGAGTGGTTGTGCCTTATTTTGCCGCTGGACACTGAGGTATCATGTCTTTTTAGACTAGACTGCCTAGAAATGGAGGAAGAAAAGAGACAGGCCATGCAAAAGTCGGGGTAAGCCACCATGAAAGTGGAGCAGGAGATAAAAGTGTATACATAGATAGTAACTAAGGGCTTGTATTGTGCAGGTCCGACAGCAGTAAGGACAAAGCAGGAAAAGCCAGGCACAAGAAACAACATGTTGACAAATGCCTGATGTGTGACAAAAACTTGCCAGAGAAACACGTGGGCAGTGTATGTGAGACATGTAAAGTCCCAAGGATCCCATTGTCACAAATGTCCGGATTGGTGGACATGATCAAAACAGCCCTGACCGGGACTTTCGTGACCCAGGAAGACCTGGTGAAAGCAACCGGAAAAAGGGGGCGCTCCCGCATGAGTGAGGGAGAGTCTGGGGAGGAACCAGGAATCTCTACAGCTGAGGCTATAGAGGACACAGAGGATACACCAGTGGACAAAACTGAGAGTGATTTCAGTGTTGATATGGTGGAAAATTTGTTGGCCTTGATAAACAAGGCACTTAATATAGAAGAGGCCCCAGAGGAGCTTAAGTTACAAGAGTTATTGTTTAGAGACAAGAAGAAGAGGAATAAAATTTTCCCATTGTCTCAGCCTCTAACAGAAATAGTTCTGGATGAATGGAAGCATCCGGATAAAAGGACTGTGGTCCCGGCTAAAATGGGGAAAATGTACCCATTTCAGGCAGATCTCACTACGGCGTGGGATGAGCTGCCGAAAGTAGACGCAGCAATTGCGAGACTTTCAAAAAAGACGACCCTCCCTTTGGAGGACGCGAATAACTTCAAAGACCCAATGGAACGTCGAATGGAGCTGGGGCTGAGGAAGAAACATCTGGTTGCAGGGGCAGCACTGAGGCCGGCAGCAGCCATGGCCATCACGTCTAGAGTGACGCGAGAGTGGTGTAATCAGTTGGAGGCAGACATGCTGGACGGCATAAAGAGGTCTGAGCTGCTCAAAACCGTGCAGAACGTGCAGTTGGCAATAGAGTTAATGTGCAAAGCTTCACTTGACGCAATGAGACTGGCGGCTAGAGCCGGTGCGGCAGCAGCAGTGACCAGGCGGGCACTATGGCTCAAACCATGGGCAGCTGACGTACAGTCGAAGAATAAATTATTGACTCTACCTTTTCAAGGTGACTACCTGTTTGGTACTCAGCTAGACCAGATCATTACAAAAATTTCTGGAGGCAAATCAGTGTGGCTGCCTCAAGAAAAACAAAGTAGGAAAACACCTGGAAACAGAAACTTCAAGTTCCAGAGTCAGGAGTACAGAGAGGCAAGAAGCTATAGGCCGGGCAGAGGGTACAGGAGAGGTACCTGGCTGTCAAGGGCGAATTTTCGGGCCCAAAGAGGCAGAGATAGCAAATTCGCCACAAAACAAAATACACAATGACGCCGAACCCCAGGCGGTGGGGGCCAGGCTGCTCGAGTTTCAGAGCGCCTGGGAGGTGTCCACTTCGGACAAGTGGGTACTGGAGATTATACGACAAGAATACAAGGTAGAGTTCAAAGAACGTCCAGGGTCATTCTTCACAGAATCTCCAATACCAAGGAACCCAGTGGAGAAGGAAGCCTTATTATCCAGCCTGAAAGAGATGGTACAGCAGAAAGTGGTGGTGGAAACACCACAATCACAAGTAGGAGAGGGCTGGTATTCACGGTTTTTCGTGGTTCAAAAACCGTCGGGGGGATTCAGGACAATACTGGATCTAAGAAAATTGAACCAGCTAGTAGAAGTAAGAACGTTCAAGATGGAGTCGGTAAGAGGTATATTACCAGACCTCAAGAAGGACGCTTACATGACCTCTATAGACCTCAAAGACGCGTACCTTCACGTGCCCATTTGTGTCAGTCATCAGAGGTACCTGAGGTTTTCTATCCAGGGGATAAGCTACCAATTCAGGGCACTACCGTTTGGCCTAGCGACGTCGCCGAGGACATTTACCAAAATACTAGTTGTATTAGTGGCAAAATTAAGACAAAGGGGCATAGTGATATGGCCGTACTTAGACGACTTGCTAATCATGGCGGAAACAAGGGAACTGGCAGTGAAACACACCGAGGAGGTCTTACAGTTTTTGACAAAGCACGGTTGGTTGATAAACAAAAGCAAAAGCCAATTAGAACCATCAAACAAGATAAAGTACTTGGGGGTGATCTTGGACACTCGGGCGCTCCGGGTCACCTTGACGCCAGAAAGACAGGAGAAGTTGATCCAGTCAATAAAACCCTTACTAAGAAAACCAGTGACAACGGCGGAAGCATGTATGAAGGTGTTAGGACTGATGGCCTCGGCGTTGGAAACCTTACAGTGGGCAAGGTTCCATACGAGAAAATTGCAGAGGTGCTATCTGACGCAGTGGAATGGCAACAACAAGGATCTGACCCAGCGAATTCGGCTAACACAAAGGGCGAAAGAAGATCTGAGGTGGTGGTCAGACAGAAGCAGGTTGCAGGCAGGAAGACTGTTCCATCTACTCGATCAGGTAGTGATAACGACAGACGCAAGTGGAACCGGCTGGGGGGCGGTATGCGAGGGTCAGTCGTCCCAAGGGGTCTTGTCAACAGACGAGAAGAAAATGCGCTCGAATCTCAAAGAAATGAGAGCAGTAGTGTGTGCATGCAGAGTTTTTCAGACAAGGGTGAAGAACAAGGAGCTTGTAGTCAGATCGGACAACCAAGCAGTGGTGTCATACATAAACAGGCAAGGAGGTACGCGGAGCCTAGGCATGATGCAGGAGGCCGAGAGACTGCTGGCCTGGGCAGAGGGGCAAGTACAAAGTTTAAAAGCGGTTTACTTGGCAGGCAAGGACAACCAAGTGGCGGACGGCCTAAGCAGGACCCTGTGTTTATCAGGAGAATGGGGACTGAACGGAGAGGTCTTTGCAATGCTGGCGAAAAAATGGGGCGACCCGTGTGTGGATCTCATGGCATCAAGGCAAAACAGGAAAGTAGAGAGGTACTTTTCAAGGTTCCAGGACCCACAAGCCGAGCAGTGGGACGCACTAACAGCAACTTGGCCAAAGCAACTTCTTTATGCATTCCCACCGTTCCCAATAATCCCAAGGTTCCTAAGAAAGGTGCAAAGGGAGAAGGCGACGGTGATCGCAATCTTGCCAAGTTGGCCCAGAAGGCCATGGTTTCCTCAACTACTTCGTATGACAATAGAGGGACCGATGCAACTCCCAAAGAGGGCGGATCTGCTGATACAGGGCAGAGTACAGCAACCTCAACCATCAGCCTGGAATCTGAAGGCGTGGTTGTTGAGACCAGGACACTGCTAAAGAAGGGGTTCTCTAGTCAGGTGGTGGAGACCTTACTTAAAGCAAGGAAGCAGAATACATCTAAGGTGTATTACAAGACTTGGTTAAAGTACACAGCATGGTGCAGGGAGAAAAACAGAAGCCCAGAGCAGATTCCAGTAATATTAGACTTCCTGCAAGAAGGCCTGGATAGAAGACAGTTAGCACTCTGAAAGTGCAGGTGTCAGCACTGGCAGCCATGTTAGATAAAAACATAGCAGAGGATAGATATATCCAGAGGTTTTTTCAAGCGGCGAAAAAGATAAGGCCAAGGTTTCATCAGCCGTTAGCACCATGGGATTTGAATTTAGTGCTCAATGCACTCACTAAAGAACCTTTTGAGCCTTTACAAGAAGTCTCGCTTAAAATGCTTACTTGGAAAGTGGCATTCCTTGTGGCTATAACGTCGGCCCGAAGAGTATCGGAAATACAGGCACTGTGGTCAGAAGAGCCCTTCATGAATGAGTTTGAAGATAAGATAGTATTGCGGACAAATCCGCAGTTCTTACCCAAGGTTGTATCGAACTTTCATGTGAATCAGGAGATTGTACTCCCGTCGTTCTGCGGGAATCCCAAAAATGATAAGGAAGTTCGATTGAATAAACTGGATGTAGTTAGGGCCCTAACTATATATAAACAAAGGACTGTAGAAATCAGAAAGGATAAGAATCTATTTGTACTGACAGAGGGTAAGAACAAAGGGCAGAAGGCGTCAAAAATGACGATTGCCCGATGGATTCGGTGTTGTATCCTGGAAGCTTATAAAGCAATGGAAGAAGTGCCGCCTAAAGGGCTGAAGGCGCATTCAACCCGAGCAATGGCAGCTTCATGGGCAGAAAAGGGCGAAGCATCCATATTAGAGCTATGTAAAGCCGCAGGATGGGCTTCGGTGCACACCTTTGCCAGATATTATAGGTTAGATGTGATGGCGTCAGCAGACGCAAAGTTGGGACGTAAGGTATTGTCTGCAGTGATATAAATAAAAAAAAAAAATATATATAATATAAAAAAAAAAAAAAAAAAATTTCTTATGAAAGTTATCGTTATGTTGAAATATGATTTGCCCAGCCCTAGAATGTGGAACTGCTTGGGTATTACCCATATGTAATGGCTGCCATGGGGGAGGTAGAGGAAATATCAGATTCTTACCTGATAATATGCTTTCCTCTACTCCAGTGATTTTCAACCTTTTTACCTTGCGGCACACTAAATAGGACTTTAAAATTGCCGAGGCACACCCTAAGATCCCCACAGGGCAAAACACATTGGCCACCAAAGGAAAAAAAAACAAACCTATTGGCCCCCACATTAAAAACAATCACAATGATCCCCACAGGTAGCAAAAATAAAATACATTGGCCCTTTACATGAAAAGAAGAGACCAGTAAATAACTTTTGAACTGGTGGTGGCTGTAAATGGGTTTGGGCATCTCTAGATCTAGGGGCACACTTCAGAACAGCTCAAGGCACACTAGTGTGCCACGGCACACTGGTTGAAAAACACTGCTCTACTCCACCATGGCAGCATAGTTCCCTACCCTGTATTTTTGTGCAACTAACTGTTTGTGTTTGAGAGCTAGGAATAAAGACACAAGCAGGAAGGAGGAGGAGCCTTTTATACAGGAGGAGTCTTTTTTTCCTTTCCAAAGCTACCCAATCAGGGAAAAACCCATATGTAATGGCTGCCATGGTGGAGTAGAGGAAAGCATATTATCAGGTAAGAATCTGATATTTGTACGCAGCTGTACACAGTCGCAAAGAAGGCAGTGTGCGTCAATACAAATTGAAGGCACATGCAGCATTTGCATATTTTAGCAGTTTCTGTGTACACATTCGCCGCTGCATTACCGTACAACTGTAAATGTAGGCAATAGGTCATCTGTGCTAGTCTCATGCCCAGATCAGACATGTGTAAACCGTTCCCTGCTGAAGGATATATCTACTTCCATCACTATTTGATTAGGAAGGTATGGACTGACCCTTCACAGAAACCTAAATATATTGAAAGATGCATACCGTACTTCACCCAATCTAATCCCTTCAATATTAGAAGGTAAATAGATGTTCTCCTCTGTATTTTAAACTTGGGGTTTATGTCAGCACTAAAATGAACGACGCAGCAGAAATGGCGGACATTATAGCATCATGCTTTATAAATGATCAACTTTGATGCCATTTGCAGCAAAGATTAACTAAATAATACATAAAGTCATCAACATCTGTTTATGAGTGTAAAACGAATGAGTACTTGTTTCCTAGCAGGGCGCCCAGTACGCTAAATGCTTACGGAGCTATTCTACGTAGTGAAATCGCATTGCATGACGCGTTATAGTAGCATGCGATGTGAATCGATGTCCATATTAAAGTGCACAGAAGTGCTTATACAATGAAATATCGAATCCGATCTCAGTGCACCAAATGCAATGCAATATTTTATTGTAGAAGCACCCATGTGATGGGTGTTTACAATTGTAAGCACCTATGCCATCATTTTGCGTCACCCCCAGTATCAATGCCACCCGAAGCGTGGCGAGCGGCGGCAGAACGCGTCCTCCAACCTTTTCATACCCCCACTATCCATGTAGGTGTGGAGTTGAATTTATATAGTGTGGTGAGCGCAGCGAGCCACAGAGCCAGAAGCGTGGTGAGCAGCGCGAGGGGATGCGGAATACATGTAAAGTAATCCACGTCCGCTCGCCACGCTCCATCTATGGGAGTCATGGAATTCACTGAAAGGGGGCATGAAATCGCACTGCATCGCGATGAGATTTCACTACGTTTGCGTACGTAAGAAATCAGGACGCCCTGCTAGGAAACAAGTACCAAATAATGTACATGTCACAGTAATGTAGACATTTTGCTTTACTAGTTTTCAAGTTGCTCATCCACATATTTTCTAATTGTGGATGATTTCAGTGGAATTCAACAAGGTCTACCACAAAAATTCAATCAAAACTCTGGTAACTTATGGTAGGGTCAGTTCATTAGTCATCACATAAAAAGTCCTCATAGAGGAGGCTCTTATTAAAACCAAAAGAGCAGCATACCTACTTACTTGCCAGATTCAGACGGCAGGATGCAGTCATCTGATTCAGTATGGTTTCTTCTCATTAATTTGTGTCTTGGTCTCAAAACTACTTTAAACAGAGCAAGGAAGTGAGATTTTATACATTGTCAACATGCAAGACAAAATGTGCATTTTATTCCATTAATTCCAGAAAACATGTTAAATACTATTTAGTAACATTTAAAATTAAAAGAACATAAAAAGCAAAACACTTTCTCCTTGCTCAATATGGTTATTATCGAAATAACCATGTAAAGGGAATTGTTAACTTGCTCAAATGTCTTTGGGGCTCGTCATGCCCTGAAAATACCATAAGCCAAGTGACCTACTCCTCGATACATTATTGGGCCACTTAACTCTTTTCATCCTCCTTGACCTCTAAGCCACTGTTGATCACTCTTATACCCCTTTTACACTGCCGAAAAATCCGGGTCAGACCCGGATCACCGGCGGTGTAAATAGGGTATATCCGTGTCCATTTACACAGGTCCTCTACCCAGGTCCTGACCTAGGTAGAACCCGGATAGGACCCGTGTAAATGCTGGTGTAAATGGTCCCGCTGCTGGTCCCGGCACCCGCAGCGGGTCCACAGCGTGCAGCGCTGGGAAAGCTGTGCCCAGCTGCTGCGGGAGGGGGGGTCCCTGCACCTGCTGAGGGGAGGGGGGGGGGGGGGGGTACCTGTCAGCCTGAGGTCGATGTGCGGCGCCGCCGCTGTCCCCGGGTGCTGGGAGGAGGGGGGTGTCTGCAGCTGCTGAGGGGAGGTAGGGGTATCGGTCAGCCTGAGGGATAATGTGCGCCGCTGCTGCTGTACCACCCCTTGGCAGCCGGTCCCTGCGGCGAATGGATAGTCAGTGTCGGCGGTCCCTCCAGCGCATGGGAACTAGTACTAGTTCCCATGCGCTGGAGGGACCCCGGCACTGACTGTACATTCGCCGCAGGAACTTTGCGGCTGCGGGGGGAGCACCTGGGGACAGCGCACATCGACCTCAGTCTGACAGGTACCCCCACCTCCCCTCAGCAGCTGCAGACACCCCCCTCCGACCTCAGGCTGACAGGTGCCCCTCAGCAGCCGCAGGGCCCCCCTCCTCCCAGCACCCGGGGACAGCTTCCCCCATCTACCCCCTGTTATTCAAGTAGTAGTAGTAGTAGATATATATATATATATATATATATATATATATATATATATATATATATATTTTATACCCCCTTGGCAACAAGCAAGCATTTTTAAGGAAAGGCAGGGCTGACCCAAGTTAAGTGTAAATGGTGCAGACCCAGGTCTAAGTGCTGTGTAAATGGAGTATAAAGCAGGGTCAGACCCTGGAAACTCCAGCGTTCAAAGACCAGGGTCCGACCAGGGTTTTTGGTGTAAAAGGGGTATAAGTGTGTCACTGCTTTGGGCAACTGCTCCCATCCTGCTCCCCAAACAATCTGGACTCAAAGATCTGTTTGTAGCCCTATGCCTGCCTTTATCTACACCTTTTCTGTTTGCAAGGTCACACACTTTTTCAGCCTATACATTCAGACCAATGCATACACTAAAAATCTATCTTTCCTAAGCAAACACTATCCATCTTTCTTATGCTGTGGTTCCACTTCTTCACTATCTCCAAGATGACCAAATACTTTTTCCTATTTAACTTCTCCAAATTTGAGATCAACATCTTTAGCTATGCAAATATCGCTATATCTGGCCATAAAATCAGTCGCTGACAACATCTCTCCACCCTACTTCTTTACACATACACTGCCTGTGTAGTTACTCTGCACAGAAACAAAATAACTCACACAAATCTAACTATCTCTGCACAGGTTACATCTGCCCCACCTGCAGTGCACATGGTTTTGCCCATTTTCTGACTAAAGGCCATTGTCTATTAAGGCCCATACACTCTGGGCGACTGAGCTGAAAGTCGCTCAAAACAGGAGGTTTGAGCAGTTTTCAGCTCAAAGCCGCCCAGTGTGAATGGCCTGGCGATGAGCACTGCTGTGCGCTCCCGCAACATCGCCGGGAAAGCCGTTCATCTGCTGGTTATACCAGAAGATGGACGGCTTTGCATAGTGCTCCGCTATGCAATGCCGCCCCCCCCCCCGTTGGCGCAGGGGGAAAGCCGCTCAATGTGTATGCACTGAGCGGCTTTCCCCGCAGCGATAAACGTGATCATTGCTGTCCATACACGCTTGGCATAGTCGCCCAGTGTGTATGGACCTTTAAGGTGCTAAAGCCACAATCCTTTATACTCTATCCTAAACTACTTTAACCTCTACTTTCCTCTCCTTCAAATCGCACTCAATTTCCTCTTCATTCTGAATGCGGCCGCCAAATTAATCTTATCTCCAACTGCTCTTACTTTTCTGCACCAATCTAAGTGGCGTCACTAGTTTCCCATCTTACAGAATTCAGATAAAAGTTGCTCATCCTCGCCAGCAGGACCAACACTGCCCTTGCTTACATTTATGAACTTGTCCAGAGATATACCAGATTCGACTACACCACTCCACTCTCCAGTGCATTCCCAGCTGCACTCTACTTATTGAACACCTTGCTAAAACATACTAATCTGTATTAAAACTTGCAATACTTCAGCTACTCTCTCATCACCTCTTCATGACTGTTTAGAAATTCTTTTTACTTCCCTAGCCCACCGCCATACCCTATTGCTTCTCTTGGTACACTCCGTGTCTGTCATTAACTCCTTCCTCTAGATCAAATGATCAGTTCCTTCCCTAATCTAGGTCTGCATATTACTACCATTATGCCATGGCTTATGCTGAAACTACCGCTATTTGTTCCTTTAAAGACCTGGAACTCATACTATACATTATTCCTAGTTCAAGATTATTCGTGTATGTGGTATTATGCAATAAGGTATGACACATCTATAAAGACTATGGAATGTATAATCCTAGAAATAAATGATGAAACAAGATACGAACCAGCTACTTCTTGCTGACTGTTCGTCCCATCACAGTATGCTGCATGCCGCTCAATCTGGGACCGGGAAAATTTACACCCACACATTGGACACTCCACGTTTTTTGGACAGCTTTGCTCCAGACATATAACATCTTCTGCAGGAGGCCCATCAGACAGACAAGCCTGCAAAGCCACCAAAAGAAATAAACCCCAGTAAAGCAAAAGTGTATGATTTTCTGTGTTTAAATGTGTGTTCAGATCAAGCCTACATCAAAAGAGCTACCCTTCAGTCATAGGAATAGAGTTTAAAAAAAAAAGGAGCTTGATTACAAAATTATAAACACATTACAACGGAGGTATGAAATGAAACAAAACAAATTTAGTGGTCTACAAAACAACACTAGCATCTTGCAGTTTAGTGTTCTGATGCCACTCTGTACTCAATCACATTAACATGCTAGTTTAGTAAAAAAAAAATATATATATACCATATATACTCGAGTATAAGCCTACTTTTTCAGAAATTTTTTTTGCTGAAAAAGCCCCCCTCGGCTTATACTCGAGTGAGGGTTCAACTTGAGTCAATACGTTTTCCCAGTTTTTTGTTGTAAAATAAGGTGCCTCGGCTTATATTCGTGTCGACTTATACTCAAGTATATACCGTATTCCACACGCCCTTTCCCAGCAAACATGCTCTATATTTTTCCCGACACATTTGTATGCACTCCAGCAGGCCTGCTTTATTTTAATTTTTTTTAAACATAGATCTTTGATATGTTCAACTTCCACACTACACGGATTATTTGCAGTACACACTAAAAATTTACAAACATTAATAAAAAATAAAACATTCTTATGAAAAAATTCCTGTGGTACAAATGTATGTTACAGCTCAAGACAGGTAAGAGATTTCGGACAGGCGGTTATAAAAGTTGTTTCATCGCTACTTACTATAAGGGGGGTATTCAATCTGGGCCACTATTTACGACGGGGGAAATAGCGGTGAATGCCTATTCAATGCTGTCTTTCCTGAGAGCATTGAAGAGGCAGATCGACTTTAAAAGCAGTCGGTCCCGTTTTGTCAATTTCGGCCATGAATTGTCGCGATCGCGGATAATATCTTCCCCTTTTTTCATACTCACCAAGACTTTGCACATGGTGCTACACCTTTGAAAAAGCTGTCAGTTGGATGGCGAAACATGTCAGGGAGCACCAGTTGATTTTATTTGGGCAACTTTGGTCTGACTCCCACCCCTTTCCACACTATAACTCTGGAGACCGATTCTACCTCTGCAATACCTGGGTCAAAGAGCTGCAATATCTATTTGGGAACCACCACCTGCACAATTAGGATTACAAATTCCGCATCGCTGTTGAGGATTCGCCACACTCCAACTGGGGCTCGATCATCATCCTCCAGCGTGAAAAGAATCCAGCAAGGTATATGGACCCCTTCAACTCACAGCTATATAAGGACTGACCCAAGGACTGCTTCATTCCCACAAACGTCCTCCACCCCTGGGTGAAACGGGACTTCAGACCATTAAGTATCAGACCCATCTTTATATATTTTCTATTTTTTCATTGAGTAATGTACATTTTTTTATGTTCTTTATTATTGTATATTTTGTGCAACAAATTGTTATATATGCATTTATTTTATACACTACCCAGTGCAACTACACACTAAACTAGCAATTTTATCCTATAGAAGTAAACTTTTCCCCTGTTGATACAAACCTATTGTAAACCAATTACTCTTTTTAGTGCTCCACCCACCCCCATTTTTCCATTACATTTCATTTAGGGGATTGACACCCCCCAGCAGGAGCAGCTTGACAAACCACCCCAGTAGGCGCCCTTTAACTATAGACCGAAAGGCTAATAGTTAATTCCTTTCCACATTAAGTACAATGGCTCAAATCAAAACAAATATTAGGTTTTATAAAATACGCCAAAAAGGACTTTAGTGCATGTACACAACTTGAGATGATGTTCTGCTCTGTACTTATGATCTGTGAAATAAAAATACTTTATTTAAAAAAAAAAAAAAATACGCCACAAAGAATTGGAAGACGTATTCTTAGATGCCCTGCGGGCTGTGGAAAAGTGCACACGTCTCTTCACAACGACAATGTGAGAAGGTCTTCACGCCACAGACTCTCGCCTCTCATCTCAAGGCGCCTGTAATATTACTGTACCTGCTGTAATTTGATTTGCGACTTTGTCTTTCAGCTTGGAAACTGGCACAATTAGATGGAAGGTGCAAAAACACTGCATGTAAGTGAATTCTACTGCTCAAGTTACGAGCAATAGGGAATGCCCCGAGCCTGTAATCTACAGCGCACTATGGCAGAGCCTCACTGAGCAGATCGTACTGCTTTATTAACAATGTTACAGTTGCTTATCCATGAGAGGACTAGAAGGAATCTCTTTCCATAACAAGGTCAATTTCCAGGATTTCAGGATGTTTAAATGAATATATTTTTATGGTGTAATGGTGTCCGTGGTGACATTTAAGAAAAAACAAACTGTATGTTAAGTCCTTTATATAGGATAAATAACAGAAAATAGGGTACTTGAGTATCACGGCTCCCATCGCATGCCATATGTAGTGGCATGCGATTTCTATGTGTTTTTTTATGCATTTGTCATAAAAATCATATGCCATCGCATGCCATGCGATGGGATGCGATGCCATGGTATGCGATTTTGATCACAAATGCATCCAATTAGTATTAAACATGTTAAATGCACCCCAAATGTCATTTTTCACACTGTACCACCCCCACTATCATCGCCAACCCGAAGTGCGGCGAGCGCAGCGAGCCCGCGAGGGGCGGCGGTACGCGTCCTACGACCTTTTCATACCCCCACTATCCACGTCGGCGTGGAGTTGAGAATAGAAAGTGTGGCGAGCGCAGCGAGCCCCGCAAGCGGACGCGGATACCTTCATAGGTATCAGCGTACCCTAGCGGCCTTCACAGGTATCCGCGTGCGCTCGCCACGCTTCGGGCTCGGTGGTTCGCTGCGCTCGCCACACTTTCTATTCTCAACTCCATACCGACGTGGATAGTGGGGGTATATAAAGGTCGTAGGACGCATACCGCTGCGCTCGCCACGGGTTGCCGTTTATAGTGGGGGTGGTACAGTAACAAATGCCCTTTGGGGTGCATTTAACATGATTTTAACACATGTCAATGATTTTTGTGAAAAATGGCATCGCATACGATTTTTTCCTGTGCGATGCCCATCGTGGGAGCCGTGATACTCACAAGTACCGAAAATAGTCTCAATTTGTGCAAACACATGGATTAAGCTAAACATTTTTATAGAAAAATAATGCATCCATAATTCATTAGGACATAAAGTAGCTACCTCTTTAATTAGGCTATATGAGATAATATTGTTTGCATTTAAAAATAGAAATGTCATCTTTTTGAGGCATTTCATCTTGCAGCGTTTTCAGCCCACATTAATTCGGAAAATCAATGCCACTCTGACACCAGCAGCTTTGTGCAAAGCAGGAGCTTACGGAACTTCTTATTTATTTTTACACAAATTTGTTTCCTGCCACCTTGCTAGTCAGTAATCTTGGTAACTGCTGTGCTAATATAAAACTATATACAGCTTATAGAAGAGACTTCAAACCTGTGAATCTGTAGAAAAATTCCAAAAATCCTATACAATACAATCTGAGACCAAAGTCCTAATTTTTAAGAATGAAAGGACTGATGTAGAGATGTACGTTCTCTTGTCACTACTGCTATGAATGTGTATATAGTGAATGTGTGGAAATAACAGGATTTTTGGTCTTATACCTGTTAAATATTTTTTTCTGAAGCCATGGTAGAACATTGAGACCATGGGGTATTGGCAGGTCAACAGACTGGACACCAAGTACTTACATGTCTGGAGTGCAGCAGAGAGAGAGGCTCCTCCTTCTCTGTACCCAGCCTGCCACAGGCCAGCCAGTTTATTACTTACAAAGCCAAAAAGGACATGAAAGGAGAAGCATAACACACACACACACACACACACACATCTGGAAGAGATACAAGGCAAGAATGTCCTCTCAGCAGAAAAGAGCGATGGGTGGGTGTCCATTGGTCAACCAGGTAAGTAAATCCTTTTTTTTTTTTCCCCTTTAGCCTATTGTGTCACAATGGGACCATGGTACATCCTAAAGCAGTCCTTTAAGGGCAAGAACGCTCCTGAGCTGAGGACCACTCTGCCAAACTCCATATCAGCAAAGGAATTAAAGCTACAGAAGGAGGATACATTTATGCGGAAAAAAACAAGTAGCCGCACTCAGCTCAGCAGGTTGTTTCCAGACAAATCGGAATGACTTGTCTGCCAGATCAGTCAGTGTGAACCTAGGATATAACTCCCACGGTAGTTAGAGATGTCTTCTGGACAGCCCTACTGTACGGTCAATCAGAAGACACCAACAATGCAGGGTCCTGTCAACTGCACATTGTGATGGGTAGCAGGCCTTATTGAGTGATCGTAAATGTGAAAATAGTGTGACTGTAGATGTCCCTATATGGTGTGTCTGTGGCAAAATACTAATTTAAAATATAAAAGAAAATAGGTGAGTGAAACGGATTCAAAAATATTAAATAATATCCACATAATATAAAATAATATCCAATGCACACGCCTGAATTTATATCTTCCTGCATCTAAGGCAAGGAAAATAAACAAAACTGATATGACAACACAGTTCCCTGTAGATAGACTTTAAGATCTCTGTTTTGCCTCAAGGAAAATATATTATTTATGCAGCATGTGCCTGGAGTGTATGCTTATTCGAATGTTGTCATTTTTCTCATCACAATAACATATATTCTTACAGTTTGCTGTTGTTTCATTGGTGATTTTTACCTGTGGTACATGGGTTGGCTTTGTGAAGTCTGCACCATCCTCTCGGTCTGAGTCCTCTTGTCTGGCTGGACTAGGCTGTGTCTCTGCAGAATGAAGCAAGCAAGATTAGAATGGCATAATCACAGTGCCCAAAGTCACTTAACATAGCTGCCCTCTCTCCACAGACAGGCAAGATGTGTATATATAGATATATGCAATACATTATTTGTTATTTTCCCTGTACCTGGGCAGACTGTAATGTCTTCATCCAAGACGTCCTCAGTGTGCTCTAGAAGGGGTCTGTGACTCCTCACAACAATTGGCGACACAGCACTGCAAAGGAAAGCAAAAAATAAAATTTTCCCCAGAATTATTTACGGTACAACTGTAAATAACTGTACAGTAAACACCTATGACAATAAATAATATAAGATAAGACCTCAAAAACACAGGTTTCCACTAAAAGAAGTCAGAAACAAATATACCGTAGAGAGAATCACCAGGCACAATCTCTCAGTAAATGTTGGAATAAATGTATAGTAACTTATTCGATGGTAATAAAATATTTTCTGATTTCAAATATCTATTATGTTCTAACAAAGGTACTTGTGTATTAGCCGGGTGCCCGGTACGTAGTTAGCGTAGCGGTGCTGTCAGAATCAGAGTAGTGTTCCTGCGGCCAGTGTAGTCAGCAAGAATCAGCATAGTGTTCCCGCTGTTATATTTTCTCCTTTGCTATTAACTAAAATCCAGTTAACACATGTCATTACTGTCTCAGATGTATGATATGGCAGGTGCGAATCTGTTCCTGAAACATCCTCACTATCCACACCAGCCCGAAGCGTGTAGAGCGCTGCGAGCCCTGCGAGGGGGCGCGTTACGTGTCCTCCCAAACTGTTCATACCCCCACTATCCATGTAGGCATGGAGTTGATTTTAAAAAGTGGGGCGAGCCCGACAAGTGACCAGCCTGACAGGTGTTCCGTGTCCGCTCGCCACACTTCGGGCTTGGTAGCTCGCTGCATTCGCCACACTTTATAAAATCGCCGGTGTGGATAGTGGTGGTATGAACAGGTCGGGAGGATGCGTAACACATCCGCTCGCCAAGCTTCGGGCTGGTGTGGATAGTGGGGGTTTGAAAAGGCCTCCTTTATTGTGCATAGGACGCACTTGCGCCCGCATACCCCCTTTATGCATGAGGCACACTTGCTAATAATTACTCAGACTAATCTCAGATGCACCTGCATCTCAGGCAGTTGGAGCACCTCTCCGCCGGCGCCCGCATGATCCCCTCTCTGCCGGCGTCCGCCAGCGCAGGGAATCTGTGTGAGGCGCTCACTAGACTTTTCATAGACGCCGGGGACAGAGCCATGGACACCGAGTGACTATGCAAGGCAGCCATTGGGCTGCCGCGGAGTCACTACGCTAGGCAGCCGTTGGACTACGCTGACAGCGTAGCTAGCCTACGCCTGCGTACGTATGCTAATTGGGCACCGGCTAATACACAAGTACCCAAACAAATTCTCCCAAAAGGGCATAACTATAACTTTGTGGGTCAATCTTTTTGGGGGCAGTGGGCCGTGTTCGGCTATGGGGACAGCTTGCGAGGCTACGGGGTAGCATGCGGCTATGGTAAAAGTGATTGGGGGGCAAAGGAAAATGTAGGCATAGGAAATTGGTCTAGAACCAGCCCAGATTACTGAATGATGCATGCAGACGTCACCTCACAGTTGGTGATAGCTGCCCTGTCCTCCTCAGCCCTGCATTTCTTCTGTACTCATACTAGGCAGCACACCCTCTGTGGCTCTTGCCTTCTCATGATACAAGTGCACAGGGCCAGCATCTGCTAGTGCATGATGAGAAGACTTCAGTAAAAATGGAGGCAAGGCTTCATGGGACGCTGGTGTGCAGGGCTAAGACAGCAGTACACAAAAGGTACGGCTTCTGGCATATGAGCACTCTTTTGTATATAGCTGTGCCCCCTTCTCTACGGCACTGACCATTCACACCATCTATTTGTACGGAGGCCACTATGACATAAGAGCATGAGTCAGCCTAGCGACTGGATACTGGTGTGACTGGGTGCAGGGGAGGATCTGCGGGCCCTTGAGATGACTCTGGCCCCATAGCTACAGTATCCCCTGCACCCTTGCTAGATACTCCACTGTTTTTCTATTAGTACAACTAATGCTGGCTCCAACAAGCGGTATAGGAAAATAGCATGAATGATGGAGACAACAGCTGCAAGACTCCAATATAAGGAACCAATCGTTCATGTGACCAAAGCATAAACACTGCACTTTACGGTCAACCTTTCCAGTATGTTATATACTAGAACCCAGTTGTCTCATGGGCTGAAGACATAAAACTTAGTGACATCGTATGATAGACTTTTCATGAAATATTGCAAAATATGGTAAGTATTAAACTAAAGGGTAATGTGCTGAATAGGTTTGCAAAATGTGAACTCGCAAGTTTAACAAGCTTATTTACGAATACACCATACAATTTGCCGCAGAGTTAAAGAGCACAGATTATAGATAAAGATCCAAACCCATTAGAAGCATTTGACGAATCGCTGCTCTCAGCATCTCACCTGAAGTACTAAATATATCAATAAAGAAGTTACAGGTCTGTAGCTGTGCTTATCCTAATTTTCAGACTATTACATTAAAAGCTTCAACTACTCCCTGAACAAGTAAGTTATCTCCCCTGTGACAAGGATATTGCCTGCTCTTGAAATGTTTATGCTAAGAAGTGCTCCTGAAACATGAAAAATGATCACGTTGCTACGAAGAGCACTCCATAGAGACGGCGCATGGCCAGGTGCCAGTTACATGAAGTGTGGGAAAAAACAGACTGATAAAAAGGCAAAAACTGACTTTCCCATAGAAGTAGTACCGACTCCTTCTCAGGTTCCAGACATTTTATCAGTAGAATTCAGTAATTTTACAAGGCTGGGAAAAGGAGTTTGTGAGCGGTCTCACCTTTCACCGAGTGCCACTGGAGTCACCCCTGCACATTCATCTAGAAGACCCTTGGTAAGCAGCGCCTGAGGAGACAGGAGAAAAAAGTACATTAACATTGATTAGTGAAATACAGTACAAAATAAGAGTCTAAACGAAAGGAAACAGCGTAAAAATAAAGAGCAACATCAGAGCATTACTATGGACATGAAACGTGCATAGCTCTGACAGGGGAATAAACCATAATACTGTATGTAAGGTAGCAAAAACATAGGTAACTGTAAAGGTTAAAATCAAACATTTTTATCTAAGTTTATTGAAAAAGCTGCAAACTAAAAGGTTCCCATACACTGGTCAGAGGCACAAGTCGGACCTGATTTCCCTTGAACTTTCATAAAGGATTCATTTGGGGACAGGCTTGAAAGAGATTTTCAAAAGCATCACAATTTAGGGACAATGGTCTCTGGGCATTCTTTTTCCCAGACTTAAAAATAAAATCAGACCTTGCTCCTCTTTGACCACCATAAAACAATGTTGTAAGGGGAAACTCAGGGGCAAGGAAGCCAGGGATGTGAAAACAAAAGATGGATACACAAGGTAACACAGAGACATAGGAAAACCTATAAAGGAGCGTCTGTGTGGTTATTTAAGAGGTAATGCCCCTTTCAGACCGCACTTATTAACCGGTATTTTGCCATTTTTTTACCGTTTCAAAACGGTAATATGTGCAGTCTGAAAGGTCCAGATTGAATTTACCTTTTTAAAATAACTGGTATTTTAAAATGGTAAAAAAGCAGGGTCCTACCAGTTTCAGACCCATTTATTTTGCTGTCTGTATGGGTCTGAAACGGTACCCAGGCAGCAGTGAGCACTACTGGTACCCCAGCGCCGTGTATATTTAATGAGCCGGCCGCTCATTACATATGCACATATGTAATGAGCGGCCGGCTCATTAATTATGCACGGCGCTGGCTCAGAGGGGACCAGCTAATGCTCAGTGTACCCTGCACCAGAGAGAGACTTCAGAGAGTGGAGGGCACAGCAGCACAGAACTGGCATGACATGGGTGTGTGCTGGAGAGAAGGAGTTCCCTCTGACAATTGGGGTGAACACCCCCCCCCCCCCATGCATGTACTAATACAGCTGTATTTTGGGCTGTGTGTGCAACTGTTGTATGCAGTGTGGTGTGCATGAAGCAGTAATGCGTCAGCTAAGGGTTTGATCCTGGCTACACTGTTTTGTCACTGATCCAGAGAGCTAGACATGGTTACATTGCTTGGGAAAAGAAGAGATGAGTATACAGATTGTGATCCTGCTTTCAGACAGCAAACCTGCTTTAGACCAGGCATTTAACCCCTTCCTGACAGAGCCAGTTTTTGCGTTCCTGACAGAGCCCTTTTTTTCAAATCTGACATGTCTCACTTAAGTGGGGATAACTTTTTTTTGCTTTTACTTATCCCAGTGATTTTGAGATTGTTTTCTCGTGACACATTGTACTTCAAATTAGTGGTAAATTTGGGTCGATACAGTCTGTGTTTTTTTGTGAAAAATACCAAAATATCGTGAAAAAATGGAAAATTTAGCGATTTGCAAAATGTTAAATTTTCTGCTTGTGAGACAAATAATCTTACCACTCAAAATAGTGAATAACTAACATAGGCCATATGTCTACTTTATGTTGACATCATTATTTCAACTTCCTTTTAATTTTTTGGGACACTAGGAGGCTTACAATATGAATAGCAAATTCTCAAATTTTCAAGAAAATTTCAAACACTGATTTTTTTAGGGACCAGTTCAGTTCTGATGTAACTTTGAGGGACTTGTATGTGAGACACCCCCATAAATGATGCCATTTCAAAAACTGCACCCCTCACAGTATTCAAAACAGCATTTTGGAAGTTTGTTAACCCTTTAGGTGTTTCACAGGAATTAAAACAAAGTGTAGGTGAAATTTCAAAATTTCTTTTTTTTTGCAGATTTGCAATTTTAATACATTTTTATAAGGAACACAGTACATTTTACTAGAGAAATGTGACTAAAAATTGATTCCCCCAATTCTTTTGTTTTCATAAATATCCTATATGTGGCCCTAGTGTGCACGGTGACCAAACCACAGGCTTCATAATAGAAGGAGCACCTACTTGATTTTGGAGCCTCCTTTTTATGAGATTATTTTTTAGGCACCATGTAGGTTTCAAGGCACCATAAGATGCTAAAAGTTAGGAACCCCCCCACAAGTGACCCCATTTTGCAAACTACACCCCTCAGGGAATTCATCTAGGGGTATAGTGTACATTTCAAACCCCCAGGGGTTTCACCAATTGTGGTACAACTGGGCAGTGAAAATGAAAAATTATTTTTTTTACACAAAAATGCAGTTCTGGCTCCAAATTTGTCATTTTCAGAAGGTATGAAGGAGACAAAGCACCCCAAAATCTGTGCCCCAATTTCTCCCGAGTACGGCAATGCCTCACATGTGACCAAAAAATACCAGTTGGGTGCATGGCAGGACTCAGAAGGGAAGGAGTGATTTTTGGATTTTGCAGCTCAGATTCTGGTGGAATTTTGGTGGGTGCTATGTCGCATTAGCAAGACCCCCCAAGCACCAATACAGTGGAACCCCCCCACAAGTCACCCCATTTTGCAAACTACACCCCTCAGGGAATTCATCTAGGGGTATAGTGTACATTTCAAACCCCCAGGGGTTTCACCAATTTTGATACAAGTGGGCAGTGAAAATGAAAAATTACATTTTTTTACACAAAAATGCAGTTCTGGCTCAAAATTTTTCATTTTCAGAAGGTATGAAGGAGAAAAAGCACCCCAAAATCTGTGCCCCAATTTCTCCCGAGTACGGCAATGCCTCACATGTGACCAAAAAATACCAGTTGGGTGCATGGCAGGACTCAGAAGGGAAGGAGTGATTTTTGGATTTTGCAGCACAGATTCTGGTGGAATGAATGGTGGGTGCTATGTTGCACCAATACAGTGGAACCCCCCCACAAGTCACCCCATTTTGCAAAGTACACCCCTCAGGGAATTCATCTATGGGTATAGTGTACATTTCAAACCCCCAGGGGTTTCACCAATTTTGATACAAGTGGGCAGTGAAAATGAAAAATTACATTTTTTTACACAAAAATGCAGTTCTGGCTCAAAATTTTTCATTTTCAGAAGGTATGAAGGAGAAAAAGCACCCCAAAATATGTGCCCCAATTTCTCCCGAGTACGGCAATGCCTCACATGTGACCAAAAAATACCAGTTGGGTGCATGGCAGGACTCAGAACGGAAGGAGTGATTTTTGGATTTTGCGGCTCAGATTCTGGTGGAATTTTGGTGGGTGCTATGTCGCATTAGCAAGACCCCCCAAGCACCAATACAGTGGAACCCCCCCACAAGTCACCCCATTTTGAAAACTACACCCCTCAGGGAATTCATCTAGGGGTATAGTGTACATTTCAAACCCCCAGGGGTTTCACCAATTTTGATACAAGTGGGCAGTGAACATGAAAAATTACATTTTTTACACAAAAATGCAGTTCTGGCTCAAAATTTTTCATTTTCAGAAGGTATGAAGGAGAAAAAGCACCCCAAAATCTGTGCCCCAATTTCTCCCGAGTACGGCAATGCCTCACATGTGACCAAAAAATACCAGTTGGGTGCATGGCAGGACTCAGAACGGAAGGAGTGATTTTTGGATTTTGCGGCTCAGATTCTGGTGGAATTTTGGTGGGTGCTATGTCGCATTAGCAAGACCCCCCAAGCACCAATACAGTGGAACCCCCCCACAAGTCACCCCATTTTGAAAACTACACCCCTCAGGGAATTCATCTAGGGGTATAGTGTACATTTCAAACCCCCAGGGGTTTCACCAATTTTGATACAAGTGGGCAGTGAAAATGAAAAATTACATTTTTTTACACAAAAATGCAGTTCTGGCTCAAAATTTTTCATTTTCAGAAGGTATGAAGGAGAAAAAGCACCCCAAAATCTGTGCCCCAATTTCTCCCGAGTACGGCAATGCCTCACATGTGACCAAAAAATACCAGTTGGGTGCATGACAGGACTCAGAAGGGAAGGAGTGATTTTTGGATTTTGCAGCACAGATTCTGGTGGAATGAATGGTGGGTGCTATGTTGCACCAATACAGTGGAACCCCCCCACAAGTCACCCCATTTTGCAAAGTACACCCCTCAGGGAATTCATCTATGGGTATAGTGTACATTTCAAACCCCCAGGGGTTTCACCAATTTTGATACAAGTGGGCAGTGAAAATGAAAAATTACATTTTTTTACACAAAAATGCAGTTCTGGCTCAAAATTTTTCATTTTCAGAAGGTATGAAGGAGAAAAAGCACCCCAAAATATGTGCCCCAATTTCTCCCGAGTACGGCAATGCCTCACATGTGACCAAAAAATACCAGTTGGGTGCATGGCAGGACTCAGAACGGAAGGAGTGATTTTTGGATTTTGCGGCTCAGATTCTGGTGGAATTTTGGTGGGTGCTATGTCGCATTAGCAAGACCCCCCAAGCACCAATACAGTGGAACCCCCCCACAAGTCACCCCATTTTGAAAACTACACCCCTCAGGGAATTCATCTAGGGGTATAGTGTACATTTCAAACCCCCAGGGGTTTCACCAATTTTGATACAAGTGGGCAGTGAACATGAAAAATTACATTTTTTACACAAAAATGCAGTTCTGGCTCAAAATTTTTCATTTTCAGAAGGTATGAAGGAGAAAAAGCACCCCAAAATCTGTGCCCCAATTTCTCCCGAGTACGGCAATGCCTCACATGTGACCAAAAAATACCAGTTGGGTGCATGGCAGGACTCAAAAGGGAAGGAGTGATTTTTGGATTTTGCAGCTCAGATTCTGGTGGAATTTTGGTGGGTGATATGTCGCATTAGCAAGACCCCCCAAGCACCAATACAGTGGAACCCCCCCACAAGTGACCCCATTTTGCAAACTACACCCCTCAGGGAATTCATCTAGGGGTATAGTGTACATTTCAAACCCCCAGGGGTTTCACCAATTTTGATACAAGTGGGCAGTGAAAAAGAAAAATTACATTTTTTACACAAAAATGCAGTTCTGGCTCAAAATTTTGCATTTTCAGAAGGTATGAAGGAGAAAAAGCACCCCAAAATCTGTGCCCCAATTTCTCCCGAGTACGGCAATGCCTCACATGTGACCAAAAAATACCAGTTGGGTGCATGGCAGGACTCAGAAGGGAAGGAGTGATTTTTGGATTTTGCAGCACATATTCTGGTGGAATGAATGGTGGGTGCTATGTTGCACCAATACAGTGGAACCCCCCCCACAAGTCACCCCATTTTGCAAACTACACCCCTCAGGGAATTCATCTAGGGGTATAGTGTACATTTAAAACCCCCAGGGGTTTCACCAATTTTGATACAAGTGGGCAGTGAAAATGAAAAATTACATTTTTTTACACAAAAATGCAGTTCTGGCTCAAAATTTTTCATTTTCAGAAGGAATGAAGGAGACAAAGCACCACAAAATCTGTGCCCCAATTTCTCCCGAGTACGGCAATGCCTCATGTGTGACCAAAAAGTGGCAGGACTCAGAAGGGAAGGAGTGATATTTGGATTTTGCAGCACAAATTCTGGTGGAATGATGGTGGGTGCTATGTCGCATTAGCAAGACCCCCAAAGCACCAATACAGTGGAACCCCCCCACAAGTGACCCCATTTTGCAAACTACACCCCTCAGGGAATTCATCTAGGGGTATAGTGTACATTTCAAACCCCCAGGGGTTTCACCAATTTTGATACAAGTGGGCAGTGAACATGAAAAATTACATTTTTTTACACAAAAATGCAGTTCTGGCTCAAAATTTTTCATTTTCACAAGGAATGAAGGAGACAAAGCACCCCAAAATATGTGCCCCAATTTCTCCAGAGTACGGCAATGCCTCACATGTGACCAAAAAATACCAGTTGGGTGCATGGCAGGACTCAGAAGGGAAGGAGTGATTTTTGGATTTTGCGGCTCAGATTCTGGTGGAATGAATGGTGGGTGCTATGTGGCATTAGCAAGACCCCCGAAGCACGGTGAAATTATGAACCTAATATTCCATAGATGTGTGGTATATTTTAAAACACTCCTTTATACATAGGCCGGGTTTGTCGGGGCAAGTGTCACACTGGAAAATAGTTTGCTTTCTTATTCCCTTTTTATAGCAAACTTTGCACCTTTTTTGTGTCCTGCCCTTTTTTCCAGTGGAGGGGATTTCATCAGGAAAATGCTGCCCTGGTACAATACGGGGGCCAGTACTAGAAGTACTGGGGCCCTCTGCCTGCTGGTTCCCAAATATTAGGCCCTTTATGACTTCCTCTTGAAAGTGCATAAATGTCCCCCTCTGGCCGGTAGAACGGAATAGCACGTAAGCGTTATACAGTGCCATCTGGATGATATACACGGCCACCTTCTTGTACCAGATTTTTGTTTTCCGCAGGGCACTGTACGGCTTCAGTACCTGATCTGAAAGATCCACTCCGCCCATGTACCTATTGTAATCCAGGATACAATTAGGTTTTGAGGTGTGGGTACTGGTACCTCGTACAGGGACGGAGGTGGTACTGTCTCCGTGAATTGTTGTCAGTATAAGGACATCCCTCTTGTCCTTATATTTGACCAACAACATATTTTCGGTGCATATTCCCCTGCTTTCACCCCTTCTCATTACTTGGGCAATGTGCGTTTTTGGGAGGCCTCTTTGGTTCTTGCGCACAGTACCGCAAGCTGCTGTACCTCTTGAACCAAGGGCCTTAAACAGGGGGATGCTGGTGTAAAAGTTATCCACATAGAGGTGATAACCTTTATCCAGGAAGGGGTGCACTAAATCCCAGACAATTTTCCCACTAACACCTACGAGGGAGGGGGGGCATTCTGGCGGTTCAATTCTTGAATCCTTCCCTTCATAAACCCTAAACCTGTGGGTGTACCCTGAGGTGCTTTCACACAGTTTGTACATTTTTATGCCATACCTTGCCCTCTTACTGGGAAGGTACTGGCGGAATTTAACCCTTCCTTTAAAATGTATAAGGGACTCGTCGATACAAATAAATTTTTCAGGGATGTACACCTCTTCAAATTTGGCACTGAAATGATCAATGACCGGCCTGACTTTGAATAGCCGGTCAAAGGTGGGATCATCTCTGGGTGGGCACTGTGCATTATCGGTGTAATGTATAAATTTAAGAATTGTCTCAAATCGAGTCCGGGGCATGGCCATACGGTAAAATGGAGTACTGTACAGAACATCTGTACTCCAATATTGCCTAATTTCTGGCTTTTTTACTATGCCCATATGAAACACCAGACCCCAAAACGTCATCATCTCTACTGCATCTACAGGGGTCCACCTAGCAAATGATGACGTGGGGTTTTGAGCAATAAACTGCTGGGCATATAAATTACTTTGGTCCACCATTAAATTTATAAAATCATCAGAGAAAAATAATTTGAAAAAGTCAATTTCTCTGAGACCTGTGGAATCAAATTGGATTCCTGGCATGGCCAAAAACTCAGGAACCTGGGGCTCAAAATTGTCTGGTGGTGGGGTCCATACGAGATCAATTATTGGGGGGGGGGTCTCAGCTGCTCTACGGGGGCGTCTTTGAGGGGGTCCCTCATCACCAGAGGAGGAAGAGGAGCTTAAGGCGAAACCTTCAAATTCCCCGCTTCCATCACTGGCTGTGTCAGAGTCAGAAGCAAGCAGGGCATATGCCTCCTCCGCTGAATACATTCTCCTGGATGACTGGGAGGACATTTGGGAGGACATTTGGGAGGACATTTGGGATGCCATTTTTATTTTTGTGTTACTGGTAGTGAAATGTTTCAACACGTGTATAGTGTAGGGGGGGGTACAAACTTTATTTCAATCCGGGGGGTATGTAGTGTGTAGTGTGTATGTGGTGCAGAAAAAAAAAAATACTTTATACCAATAAAAAAAAAAAAAATGAAGGGGTTAAAAATAAAAAATTTAAGGGGTTAAAAAAAAAAAAAAGGTCCTGCGCCAAAAATTGAGCACAGATGTTGGTCAGTAACGTCTGTCACTGAACAGCGCTCAAAGGCAACAGGAATTTGATCAAAAAAAAAAATATATAGATCAACCCTGTACCGAAAAAGATGATCAGTGATGTACGTCACTGATCAGCGCACAGCGGCCACAGGACACCCACAAAATCACAGTGTGTGTAAAAAAAAAATTAAAAAAAGACCCCACAGCACACACACAAAAAAAAAAAAAGGTGATCAGTGATGCGACACTGATTACCAGTGAGGTGCAGCAGGTGCACAACCTTTGGTGCAACTGACAGGTATATATAAAAAAAAAAAAAACCTCTGTACCCCCAAAAAAGTTGCTGATCACCTCAGATATAGTGATCAGCACAAAAGGCGGGGGCAGCAGACAAAAAATTTAGCACTCTCTATCACTCTCTGTCACTATCTCTCTCTATCTCTCTATCTCTCACTATCTATCACTCTATGACACTGCAGCAGCAGCACTGACAGGTATATCTATATATAAAAAAAAACCTGCGCCCCCAAAAAGTTGCTGATCAGTTAATTTATACTGATCAGCACAAAAGGAGGGGGCAGCAGTCAGTTATATCAAAAATATATAGCACAATCTGTCACTATCTCTCTCTATCTCTCTCTCTCTATCTCTCTATAACTATCACACTGCAGCAGCACAAAATATAGCACTCTGTCACTAGGCCTCTCTATCTATCTCTCTCTCTCTATCTCTCTCTCTCTATCTATAACTATATCACACTGCAGCAGCACAAAATATAGCACTCTCTGACACTATCTCTCTCTCTATCTCTCTCTATCTCTCTCTCTCTCTCTCTCTCTCTCTCTCTCTCTCTCTCTCTCTATCTCTCTCTATCTCTCTCTATCTCTCTCTATCTCTCTCTATCTCTCTCTATCTCTCTCTATCTCTCTCTATCTCTCTCTATCTAGCTAGTACACTACAGCAGCACAATTTCACAGGAAGGCACAAGTAGCAACAGGATCCAGGAAGCAGTGTTGAAGCAGCGATCAGCACTCTCTGACACTATCTCTCTCTCTATCTCTCTCTATCTCTCTATCTATCTCTCTATCTCTCTATCTCTCTATCTATCTAGCTAGTACACTGCAGCAGCACAATTTCACAGGAAGGCACAAGTAGTAACAGGATCCAGGAAGCAGTGATGAAGCAGCGATCAGGTAAGTATGGAGCAAGCTATGGAGCAAGGTTCTGGTCAGTATGGCGGCAGGGAGGTACGGTGACCGCACTGCACGCTATTCCAGACCGGAATGGCGTCTGCAGTGCAGTCACCGTTAGTTTAAATCCCCCTCCTTGGCTGTGATTGGTCCGTCGGTCCGACGAACCAATCACGGCCTTTGGGGGCGGGCGGGGTGCGGTGGGGTGACACCAGTGTCACCCTTACACCCCGCGGTGATTGGTGCTGTACTTTACAGCACCAATCACCTCTGATCCCGTGTCACCGGCGAACGTTATTCGCCGGTGACACAGGAAAACGCTGTAATTGGCTGTTCACACTGAACAGCCAATCACAGCGATCGCCGACGGGGGGGCGGCATCGCAGCCCCCCCTGGGCATGCACGGACATGTCTGCTGTCAGGGACAGCAGACATGTTGAAACTGTCACCGCGTCTATAGACGCGGTGACAGTTAAATGCCATGACGTACATTTACGCCATGTGTCGGGAAGTACTTCCCGACCATGACGTAAATGTACGTCAAATGTCGGGAAGGGGTTAAAAAAAAAAAAAAAAACACGTTTCAAATACCTGGTCTAAGCTGGTTTTGCGGTGTGAAAGAAGCATAAGAAACTGGAGCGGCAGTGATCTAAATAGACTAAGAATGTGAAAGGGATGCAAGTAAATAAAGTACCGTACCATGAACACAAAAGTAGCGAGTGCATAAAAACCATACTTCAGAGGTTTGGCAAAGTTTTCTAGTCATGTATATGATCTAATTTAGAATTGGTTGTTAAAACATGGTGTGCGTTCTGCACACTGCTGAGAAATTACTTTCCCATGTAGAGCTTTAGATAGAGTGAACAGGTCACATAAGTTAGAATGAGAAAGGACCAGGAGAAGACAAGTAGGATTTAGGGAATCATTATGAGAGTTTCTAATACAACCCAAAAAAAACCATGGGTACAGGTGGAGGAGTCTGGGCACAAGTATTTATGTTTGGTTTTAGGGCAGGTAAGGCTCCTCCTCCTCCCTAATACCCTGTCCTGCTAATTCCTAAATAGCTACTTTCTATTTAGAAAAGGCCTTGAAGGCAAAGGAGGATAAAGCCAGGCACACAAAACACATTCATACATAAGGGGCAGGTGACCTGGTGTAACGCAAACCAACTCAACTAATGAAAATCAAGAGCAAATGGGAGGGTGTCCCATGTCCCGCTTGGCATCAGAAAAACATATTCGGCAGGTAAAAAAATTTTTTTTTTAGCATGATCTCACAATGCTAGAGAACACTGGAAATACCCTCGGGATGTCTTAAAGGTGTCCACTACAGGAGGGAATACCCCTCATTCACAACCAGTCTCCTTAAAGGTGAAGGATTCAAAATGTCAGGCCAAACCACTTTAGATGTTACCACCAACAAAAGTAGAGTGAGCAGCAGCCAAATGACGCATAGGAAGCCTAATGTAACCTTGATCTATGAATTCCCAAATCCACTGAGCAATGGCCTGGGTTGAAAGCTGGATAACCTCTCCTGACCACCAAATACAAAACAAAGGCAGTCCGAATGGCTCAAGTTCTTCAATCTAATATTTTTACATTTTATTCATAAGGCGTCAAAAGAACTAGTGCTTAGACTGCGCACAATTTCGAGGGAATGTAGGATAGTTCATCTAAAGTGGCTATTTCTGATAAATTTGTCTATGATGTATTTTGTCAGATGGCCATAATAATGCGAAATTGTGGACTTCCAGCAATATTGACTAAACATAGTATGCCCATGTCCTCTTTTGGTCATACTTTTATGTTTGATGTGTATGGAAACCACCCGCGATTTTTAATACAGCACTGCAATTTTTGTTATTTTGCGGTTTGATCAACAGAAAAAATTAAACCAGACTTAACTTTTATGAGAAACAACAACTGCACATAAGCCCATAAATAAAATTCCACAATGCTACCCGCAAGAAAATAAGCTTTTGTTCTGTTTTATATGGACTGTTATTAGCACAGTATACTATGATAATACCAGAGAGGCAATTTAACATCTGTCTTTTAAATGAAACTGCTGCTATTAAGCACCACCAGGCAACAGCACACAAGCACCCGAGCCCACAAATAAAATTCCACAATGGCACTACTGCCGAACTCTGAAATGTAGTCCACATAAAAGATTTTGTTTTCAATTTTTCTGACAAACACCTTCAATATCAAAAACAGACTGTAGATGCATAGATATAATAATCTAGTTTCATAGATCCTTTTCCATTATTACAAAACAGTGCACCAGTGTCATAAATTTAATATGAATAATTAAGTCGGGTTTTTTTTGTTTGTTTTTTTAAATACTAGGGCAGGACAATGCAAGGCTGTCTCCGTCCCTGGCAAGGTTCGTTTGATTGCTCTTTTTTCCTCATGAATCTAATTCAGAGACCAGCTGTAGAAAGTGCTACTGCAAGCTTGTTAACATCAAATAATACGAATATAAAAATAGTGTTCTCAGGACAGCTGCGCAATCAAACTCTGAACCTCTCTTGAATTCAATTAGCTGCGACAACATAATCTCACAAATATTCACTTTTATTGTAATTCACAAAAATGGACCCATCTAAAAAGTTTAGCAGAGATAATTATTCATAGGTTTTAACAGGGATATTTTTTTCACCACCATCTGAGCAGGTGAAACGTTGTAGGGTGCATGAAATCAGAGCGAATAAGATGCACAAGCAGCTTCAGCTTTGTGCGACTGTATCTGCGTAAAGAATCCTACGTTAGCCTTTTCCAGGAATGTTCCATTTTTAATACAGATACAGCAGCAGCCACACAATGAATATCAGTATGCCACATAGAAATGTAAATCAACAGAAACTGCATGTGTCCTACTCGCTACATTTTGCAAACCATGCATTTTAACAATAAAAAGTAGCAAAAATGCAGCAGAAATTCAGAGTCACAGGGAGCTAACAAGGTATTTATCGCATGATGCAGAAACCCAGAATTCTTTTGTAAGTAGGCGGCTGGTAAATTGCGATGGAGCTCTGTGCTACGCTCAGGTTTCAAATTTCACAATGTACGCAACATTATGGTATTTAATCATATTTAATGTAATGTGCACTGTAATGTACAGGTACATGACTACCTGGTCATTGTATTCTGTAGTGCCATATCCATTTGTGGCACTGTACTGTACTTTTGTTTAGTGGAGCCATCACAACCCAGCTGTGAAGCAGCATAATTACATGCTTTCGCCATAAAGGGACACTTCTCATGGTGAGACAAGGACGCCAGCATTGCGATGGGTGTGGCTACACCTGTATGTGTGAGTGGGTCCAGGCAGCTGCAGAAATTAAGCGAGGCAAGCATAATACCCGATAACAGCAGGTATCGGGACTAAGCCGGCTTTGGGGCTAATAGAACATACATATACTGTATAATGATCACTACACTAAAATAATCCTCCAAAAAGGCATCATAAAGTCCTGCATTAAACACAAGTTAGGCCAATTTAATATGATCAGTCAAGTCATCGCCCCTATGCTCCATTTAGGTTCACTATAACTCATGCAAGTAGAATATATGGAATATGATACAGCGCTCGGGTATTACTGAATTTATTACAATATTAAAACACAATTGATAAACAATACATAGCATATGAGAATTCTCAAAGATATAAAAATGGAAAAATGATGATAACATTTTTTTTAAAGGATTTTCCGCTAGCATTCAATATTGGGGCCAAATGAGTATTGAGTGTCCAAATCAACACCAGGGTGTATAATTACCATACGTGGTGGATAACCTTATTAGGAATGAATTTTCAGAGTCCCAGAGATTTCCCAGTAGTGGATTCCTGGACCTCTCACAATAGATGGAATAATGTAGCAGTCCTTAAGGTACGGCTGGTACCAAGATGAAAGGGCTGCAGATTCCAGGAGATCCAAAGCGATGAATACAGCAAGACTGGTCCGGGTATGGTGTCCTCTACAATTGCAAGGTTTGAAAAATGGAGCTGTGTGTGAGCTGGATGGCTCTCCAATAGAGTGCTAGAGCAAAGAGTGATGGCTCAACGCGTTTCAGCGTGTTCACACGCCTTCATCAGGAGCTGGACCAGTCCTCAAGAGCAACAGTTAAGGTTTTCCAGATCTCCTCACAGAATCACAAGTGAAGTAATTAGCTCCACCTGTGGATCTTTGAAAATGTTTCAGCTAGTAATGAGTGCACCTTTGCAGCAGCTAGGTTGTCTGGAAAATGTGAACGGTTGGTAGCTCTCGAGGACCGTAGTTGGCTACCACTGATCTAGCTTGTCTGAAAGCTTGCCTGGACGAATAACTGGTAAATCTTCCTCTTGTCCTGTGGCAGTCTCACAACTTGCCTTCAGACATCCTCTGAATCATCTGATCCTGCTTGCTCCCGAAAAGAAGAGCACCTTCATATGGGAAAGTGGCTGGTTTGTTCTTAAGGCCCATACACATTTGACGATTTTGAGCTGAAAATCGGTCAAAACGGGTGTTTTGACCGATTTTCAGCTCAAAATTGCCTAGTGTGTATGGGCCAGAGATCCCCGACTAGCGATGATGCGCGCTCCCGCATCATCGCTACCGAGGTGGGCAGTCTGCTGGTTTTACCAGCACATCTAGCGATGATGGCTGTTTTTTTAGCCATCATCGCTAAATGTGTACGGCAGCCGGGCTGAAAGATCACAGACTTTCAGCCCAGCTGACCGCCCGCTCCCTCCCCCTGCTTATACTCACCCCTCCTCGCTCCCACGCTGCCCGGCACACGCTGCAGACCTGCAGCACAGACTTCTCTCCCCTCCCGGCTACACGCACGCCGGAGCGCCCCGCCCCCGGCCGGATGCCCCGCCCCCAGCTCACTGGCAGCAACCTTCCTGCTCCACAGTGTGTGTATACATTACACACGCAGCCGCTGACCACCAATGTATATATTCCTGGCACCACTGGCCACCAATGATATTTATAATGCAGTAATATATACATTGCTGGCACAGGCCAGCAATGTATATATTACTGGCACCACTGGGCACCAATGTTATTAACAAGCCATTAATATACATTGCTGGCACATGCCAGCAATGTATATAGATGGCACCACTGGCCACCAATAATGTTTATAATGCAGTAATATATACATTGCTGGCACATGCCAGCAATGTATATACAGTCGGGCAAAAAAGTATTTAGTCAGCCACCAATTGTGCAAGTTCTCCCACTTAAAAAGATGAGAGAGGCCTGTAATTTTCATCATAGGTATACCTCAACTATGAGAGACAAAATGAGGAAAAAAAATCCAGAAAATGACATTGTCTGATTTTTAAACAATTTATTTGCAAATTATGGTGGAAAATAAGTATTTGGTCAATAACAAAAGTTCATCTCAGTACTTTGTTATATACCCTTTGTTGGCAATGACAGAGGTCAAACGTTTTCTGTAAGTCTTCACAAGGTTTTCACAAACTGTTGCTGGTATTTTGGCCCATTCCTCCATGCAGATCTCCTCTAGAGCAGTGATGTTTTGGGGCTGTCGCTGGGCAACACGGACTTTCAACTCCCTCCAAAGATTTTCTATGGGGTTGAGATCTGGAGACTGGCTCGGCCACTCCAGGACCTTGAAATGCTTCTTACGAAGCCACTCCTTTGTTACCCGGGCAGTGTGTTTGGGATCGTTGTCATGCTGAAAGACCCAGCCACGTTTCATCTTCAATGCCCTTGCTGATGGAAGGAGGTTTTCACTCAAAATCTGACGATACATGGCCCCATTCATTCTTTCCTTTACACGGAGCAGTCGTCCTGTTCCCTTTGCAGAAAAACAGCCCCAAAGCATGATGTTTCCACCCCCATGCTTTACAGTAGGTATGGTGTTCTTTGGATGCAACTCAGCATTCTTTCTCCTCCAAACACGACGAGTAGAGTTGTTACCAAAAAGTTCTATTTTGGTTTCATCTGACCATATGACATTCTCCCAATCCTCTTCTGGATCATCCAAATGCTCTCTAGCAAACTTCAGACGGGCCTGCACATGTACTGCCTTTAGCAGGGGGACACGTCTGGCACTGCAGGATTTGAGTCCCTGGCGGCGTAGTGTGTTACTGATGGTAGCCTTTGTTACTTTGGTCCCAGCTCTCAGCAGGTCATTCACTAGGTCCCCCCGTGTGGTTCTGGGATTTTTGATCACCGTTCTTGTGATCATTTTGACCCCACGGGGTGAGATCTTGCGGGGAGCCCCAGATCGAGGGAGACTATCAGTGGTCTTGTATGCCTTCCATTTCCTAATAATTGCTCCCACAGTTGATTTCTTCACACCAAGCTGCTTACCTATTGCAGATTCAGTCTTCCCAGCCTGGTGCAGGTCTACAATTTTGTTTCTGGTGTCCTTTGACAGCTCTTTGCTCTTGGCCATAGTGGAGTTTGGAGTGTGACTGTTTGAAGTGTTGGACAGGTGTCTTTTATATAGATAAAGAGTTCAAACAGGTGTCATTAATACAGGTAACGAGTGGAGGACAGAGGAGCCTCTTACAGAAGAAGTTACAGGTCTGTGAGAGCAAGAAATCTTGCTTGTTTGTTTTTGACCAAATACTTATTTTCCACCATAATTTGCAAATAAATTCTTTAAAAATCAGACAATGTCATTTTCTGGATTTTTTTTCCTCATTTTGTCTCTCATAGTTGAGGTATACCTATGATGAAAATTACAGGCCTCTCATCTTTTTAAGTGGGAGAACTTGCACAATTGGTGGCTGACTAAATACTTTTTTGCCCCACTGTATTGCTGGCACCACTGGGCACCAATGTTGTTAATAAGCCAGTAATATATACATTGCTGGCACAGACCAGCAATGTATATATTATTGGTACCACTGGGCACCAATGATTAGGTATTAGCTAGTAATATATACATTGCTGGCACAGACCAGCAATGTATCTACTATTGGTACCACTGGGCACCAATGATTACGTATTAGCTAGTAATATATACATTGCTGGCACAGGCCAGCAATGCATATATTCTGGGCCGTCTTGATGCTAGGGGCCCAAGTTCCAGTGGCGGACTGTGTCAGGTAGCATGTGCCCCCCGAGCCAGTACAACTCTACAACTGCGGGACCGCCAGGTGACACTCCGTACATAAACAGCTTTCACCTACTACCCGTCACTATCACCCACTGCCCATCACCCTCACGCTGCTGTCACCCACTATACGTCACCATCACCGGCCACCCTTATGCTGCCGTCACCCACAATCCATCACTATCACCCACTGCCCATCACCCTCACGCTGCTGTTACCCACTATACGTCACCATCACCGCCACCCTTACGCTGCCGTCACCCGACAATTTGTCACTATCACCCGGGTGGCGCGTGGTGGAGTTTACCTGATTGCTGGGCTCTGAATATACGCAGCCCAGCAATCAGTTCTGAATCAGGCACCAGGAACAGGAATGCACTGATTAAAATGGCCCCTGCTCCCACCCTTGGAATTCAAACCCTGCCCATTATGTAAATAGCCTTGTATATGAAAGATTTTCAGCAAAGTCTTTCGCCTCCTGAAAATCTCTTGCTCTTTGAGGAAAATAGTCCAGTGTGTACGCACTACTTTGGTGAAAGATTTATCTATCAAAGATTTTGGCAAAGTCTTTTGAAATGAAAATCTTCAAGTGTGTATGGGCCTTAAGAATGTGAGTCTGCAGCCCATGACCTCAAACACAAAGCTCTTCTGGCTACCACTCCTGAGGTCAATGATTTAGCCGAGAAATCTGAAGCTTCACAGATGTAGTCCACTGCTAATTGAACTTGAGCCAAATTCTTACTAATTTGCTCCCATGAGCTCTTATCCTGTAAGTCCTCCTGTAATGATGCACACCATATTCAAAGGGCCCTTACCAGAGAGGCTATAGGCACCCCTTACTTCATGGATACCGAGTTAGAGATATGTAATCTCTTCAAGGCAGTCTCCATCTTTTTCTCCATGGTATTCTTTAAATGTAGATCCATCTTCTAGGGGTATAGTTGTTAGTGTGGTAACCTCCGCTATGGCTGCATACCACACCATTTTAAAAATTCCTCGTCATCTATAGGGTACATGCGATCAATTCTCTTAAATTATCCTACCCTTTTATCAATGTTAAGCCATTGTTTAGACAGTATATCTTTTACCACTTTGTGAACAGGGAAACACAGGCCCTTTTTTGTCCTCAAAAAGGGAATCATATTCCCACTTCACGGGTTGCTTATAATTAAGGGTTCTATAGAGATCCTTTATTAAAACATATAAACATAGAATTTGAGGGCAGATAAGAACCACTTGGCCCATCTAGTCTGCCACTTTTTTAAACATGTTACCTCAAACCATATTTGATCCTTATTTTTTTGTAAGGATATCAATATGCCTATCCAAAGCATGTTTAAATTGTACTACTGTATTTGCCTCTACCACCTCTGATGGGAGGCTATTCCACTTATCTACTACTCTTTCTGTGAAGTAATTCTTCCTCAAATTTCCCCTGAATCTTCCTCCCTCTAGTTTCAGTGCATGTCCTCTTGTTCTGCTGCTCCTCTTCCTGTGAAGAATGTCTCCCACCTGTACCTTGTTAAAGCCCTTGATATATATTTGAAAGTGTCTATCATGTCACCCTTTCCCTTCTCTGCTCCAAAGTATACATATTAAGATCTTTTAGTCTTTCCTGGTACGTTTTGCGATGGCCATGCACCATTTTAGTTGCCCTTCTTTGTACAGTCTCTAATGTATTTATATCCTTCTGGATATATGGCCTCCAGAACTGAACACAGTACTCTAGATGAGGTCGTACAATGACCTATACAGTGGCATTATTACGTCTTTCTTTCTACTGCTGATACCTCGCCCTATACAACCAAACATCTGACTTGCCTTCTTCATTGCTTTGTTACATTGCCTACCTGCCTTTAAGTCCCCTGAAATAGTGACACCTAGATCCCGCTCTTCCTCAGAAGTTTCCATTATAGTGCCATTTATACTAACTTCAACCAAGTCCACATTAAACAAACAATCATCTTCTACTAATTCTCCCGATTCTGCACTGGAATCAATAGAACCATCCTTATCAGACCCGACATCACCAGACTCCAATTCTATATCATGATCCAGACTGGTCTGAGACCAAGATCTTTTACTACTAATGAATTCCTCCTTGGTCACAAAAATAGGATTTTAGATACCTACCGGTAAAACCTTTTCTCGTAGTCCATATGGGATACTGGGGTTCAATACTATGGGGATAGAGATCCTCCGCAGGAGAGACAGGCACATAAGAACTTTCAGTGTGGGTGTACTGGCTCCTCCCTCTATCTCCCCATCCAAAAGTCAGTTCAGAAAACTGTGCTGAAGGAGAGCAAACTAAGGGCCTTATTCAAGTTCACTCTGACAAAATCCTTCTTAGATGGACAAAACCATGTGCATTACAGGGGGGCAGATGTAAAATGTGCAGAGAGAATTAGATTTGAGTGAGTTATTTTGTTTCTGTGCAGGGTAAATAATGACAGCTTGATTTTTACACTGCAATATAGATCTCACTTTGCAGTAAAACCCCACCCAAATCTAATTCTCTCTGCACAAGTAACATCTGCTCCACCTTCACTGCACATGGTTTTGTCCATCTAAGAAGGACTTTGTCAGAAAGAGTGAACTAGAATAACCCCCTATGTGAGGAGGTTAAGTGAACATGTAAATGTGGTGAGATTCATACCAGCCCCCCGGAACAAAAATAACAAAATAGGTGAACAATGAATTTTGATAACACCTACAGGTGAAAAGGTCACACGTTTAACCAGGCAACAAACCAAAACACAGGATATCCAATTGAAAACCACTTGCAGCAGAAAAAAACCACACCGAGGCGGGCGCCCAGTATCCCATATGGACTATGAGAAAAGGATTTACCGGTAGGTATCTAAAATCCTATTTTCTCTAACATCCTATGGGATACTGGGGTTCATTACTATGGGGAGGTTTCAAAGCTACCAGAATGGGCGGGTATGTGCGGAGACTGCAGTAACATTGCTTGCCCAAACTGGGAATCCTCCCTGGCCAGGGCGTCAAATTTGTAGAACTTTACAAACGTATGTTGCGGGGGCGTGGCTTGGCGGCCATACCGATCGGCAGCACCTTAACCAAGCTCCTGCCTCACCTGCCCAAATTCTGCCCCTAATCCACACCGCCAGACCCCGCTACCCTCCGGCTGGAGAGTCATTGCTGCCGGGACCCTAGCGACGCAGGCTGCGGAGCCGGGGAGGGCTTAATAACCCTCCTGCGGGTTGCGGCCTAGCTCGCCGAACGGAGCCGGGGCCTCGATTTTTGTCGCGCCCTGGACGGCGCGCGGCCGCGACTGACCACCACGCTGCCTCCCCGTCTGGGGAGCCGCCGCTGATGGGACCCAGGCGGCGCGGGCCACAGAGACGGAGAGGGCTGGTTCACCCTCCGGCAGACTGAGGCCTAGCCCGCCAAACGGAGCCGGGACCTCGATTTCCGCCGCGCCAGGGGCGGCGCGCACCCATGATTGGACGGCCGCCCAGCCCAGCAATCTCTCTGGGGTGCAGGGGGCGGTGGGCTCTCCCCCCTGCTGCCCTGTCTCCTGCCTGGATCACGCTGCCACCGCCAGTCAGGCTGTGGCTACAGGTACCCACGCAATAGGCCTTGCACACCTCCACAGCTGGTCCTGCCCAAACAGCCCTGTGCCCCAATACTCCCCTTCTGTGTCCCATCCTTCCGAGGAGGCACCCAGCAAGCACTAGTGAGACCCCATATTACACAGGACAATTGTGGCCCATCACCCAAATGACACCAGGGCCTTGATTTATGCAGGTGCTGTATACACAGGCTGAGGCCAGTGGGGACTGGGTTCATACCTTGCCCGTGCTGCTGCCTCCACATCCATCTGACCAGGACACCCTGTGCCTATAATTAACAGCGTCCTAATACTATCAGATACATCTGTGCTTACTACACTCCATCTGGGACTCCCTGCCGCACCACTTCATGGCTGCCCCCCCTCGTTGTGCACGGCCTGTCTAGACCACCTGTCTCCCTTTCCTGAGGAGTACTGCCGTGTACACGCACATATTGTGCCCTGCACTTATCCGGAATCAACTCCTGCACTCTTGTGATTTGAATATTGTTTCACACATGAACTATGGCTCTCTGTTACATTGCAATGTAATCTGACTTCACTTCTCAGACCCCAACGGGCCCGATACCATTATGCTTCACTTTGTCCAATGATGCGATAACCGTTATGCAAAATTTGATGTCTTCGCTTCACACAAATAGCCTTCATACTACCGCCTGCATTCCTTATCTACTACCAGCATAGCAGTGAGACTTCTGTTTATGAAAAGGTTCCTGGTACCCATCTCAATGTCCTCTGTGGACCCAGCTTTAGAACCTTCTGAGGCTACCACGTGTGGGCATTCTACAGACTCGGATCGCTCCTCTACCAAATCTGTTTCAAAGTAAAAACGTAAATCCACTACCAAACCCAGAAAATCCAAGATGAAACCCTCTGATATAGCTGCGGTCCTTGGCCCCCTGCTGGATGAAAAACTGTCTGGGCTCAAGGAGGCTATCGATTCCACTCTCACTCAGTTGACCCACCGTCTGGACACGGTTGAGCAGAGGGTTTCGTCCATAGAAGATGATCTCACTGTAGCTCAGCGAACTGTCGACTCCCAATCTCGGGATATTGCGGCACTCCAGGAGAAAATTGACGACCTGGAAAACAGGAGCCGTCGAAACAACCTGAGAGTGGTGGGCATTCCAGAGTCCGTAAAGGGCCATGAGCTCATACACCTCCTGTCTACCTGGCTCCCGGAGCAACTAGCCCTTGATCTGAAGGGAATCCCACTTGCTATAGAGCGGGCACACCGCATCGGCCCAGAACGACCGAATCGTGGGGGGCGACCACGTCCTGTCATAATGAGAATTCTTAATTACGCAGATAAAATCAGAGTCCTGGAACACTACCGCAAAACTGATAACCTTGCTTACAATGGTGAACGCTTACTTTTAAGACTTTTCTGCTTTGGTGGCGGCCAAACGCAAGGAATTCACACCTATCTGCAAGCACCTGATTGACTCTAACATCAAATTCTCCCTGCTCTACCCGGCACGGTTGCGGGCGTTTGTGGATGGGAAACCACTTTTCTTTGACACTTTGGAGGAGGCAAAGGCCCACTTCTCCATTCCTGATACCTGAGGCTTGCCCTACCTCCCTCATGGGGGTTTTCTCTTCTTTTCTCTGAAATCAGGGGGAGGGGTGGGAAGGGAGATTTCTTCTTTTCCCCCTTTCCATATCAATACCTGATATGTTGTAAACACCGTTGTTTTGCTTTATTTTACATTTAGTTACTGCTGGCTATGATGTGTGAATAGTCCAAATATCCGTTGGTTAGGTGACCGTTGGGTCTGTTTAGGATCCGTCATTAATGTTCTATATAATAGTTTATATGTTTGTGTTTTCTGCCCGTTCCGACCCCAGGCCTATTCCCTCTATGGGATTCCCCCCCTTTGCTCACTGGGACGAAGGGGGGCTCCCCTCACCATATTTATCTCATCATATGATCCCGCCTACAGGAGTTGGTTAGCATAACTGACCAAACTCCCTCATCTACGTCCTCTAGGAGAGATGTCCCTCTTCTCTCTTTCAACATCATATCATGGAATGTAGAGGGCCTAAACCACCCAGTTAAACGTCAGAAAGTTGTCTCACATTTACAGCGTATGTCCCCACATATAGTCTTTTTACAAGAGACCCACTGGGTGGAGGGTTCACAGCCATTGCTCAGGGCCCCCTGGCTTGGGGAGTGCATTTCTGCTTCTTTCACCAATAAAACTAGGGGTGTAGCTATTTTATTTAGCAACAATTTACAGTACTCCGTAGTCAGAAAATGTATTGATCCTGATGGTCGATTTATCTTGTTAGATGTACTCATTGACAATGTCACCTACACTCTGTTTAATGTTTACGCCCCCTCTAACCCCAATGACTCCTACTTTGCTTTACTTTTACAGAAACTACTGTCCTGGGGCTCTACCAATCTCATTTTTGGAGGAGATCTCAATGCGGTCATGGACCCATCCATGGACAGATCCGGGGTAAGTGCAAACAGACCTCCAGCTCTCTCAAATCTTCTCTCCCCCCTATGTTCTCAGCTCACCCTTATTGACACTTGGCGCATCTTTCATCCATTACAGAGGGATTACTCATTCTTCTCCCACCCCCACTCGACATATTCTAGAATAGATTACCTATTTATCTCAGACCATCTCCTTCCCAAGGTGACACACACCTCCATCCATGACATTATTATTTCCGACCATGCCCCTATTTTGCTATCCATTCGATTATCTTTGCCCCAATCCTTTACTAGATGCTGGCGGTTTCCATCTCATCTTTTCCATTCTAATGATTTTCTACTACACCTAAAACAATCTTGGCTTAACTACACCACAGATAACTCCGCACACACAGATAACCCCCCATTATTTTGGAACACCTCTAAGGCAGTTCTCAGAGGCCACATTATGTCCTACGTCCACTCTACACGCAAACGATTCACTCTCCGTCTAAAAGAATTGAGTAGTACCCTTACTGACACCTATAGAACTTATAAGAGATCTGACACTCCTGCTAACAAAGAAGCATACCTTTCTTCTAAATTGCTCTACGATACTTTCCTTACAGAACAGGCCCAGACCAAACACAATCATTTCAGAAACAAGCTGCATAGATTTGGAAACAAATCTGGCAAACTCCTGGCTAACTTAATTAAAGGGCCACACTCCCGCACATGGGTTAACACGATTAAGCAATCAGGAACATTTCTTACAGACCCCAACGACATATGTGCCGAATTTATGAGCTTTTATAAGTCCCTATACTCAGTAGGCCCTGATGACACAGCGGAAAGTGAATCCTTTTTGAAGGCCACTAACCTACCCACACTTTCACAGGAAGAAAGCGATATGCTAGACAGACCCATTACGGAGAAAGAAATCTGTACTACTATTAAATCTCTCCCTAATGGTAAAAGTCCAGGCCCGGATGGCTTTGGCGCTGAATTTTACAAATTACTCCGCTCGGAAATCTCTCCAACTTTAGCTCTCCTTTTTAACCATATTTTGTCCTCTAAAACATTGGCACTTAACTTTAACGAAGCCAAGATTATAGTTATACCGAAACCGTGAAAAGACCCCTCCCTGGTTGGCTCCTACCGCCCTATCTCCCTCCTGAACCAGGACTTTAAAATCTTACCGAAACTAATGGCCAACCGCCTGCAGGAATGTCTACCACGGCTAATTTCACCTGCCCAGTTAGGCTTTGTGAAAGGTAGGCAGTCCGTGGTGGGCATTCGTGCAGCTATTGCTGCAATAACCCATACTCGTCTCCATCAAACCCATGACAACATCCTACTTAATTTAGATGCCGAAAAGGCTTTTGACCAAATTGCTTGGCCCTATCTTCATAGGATACTAGCACATCAATTATTTGGCGAATCCTTTCGCGCTCTTATTAAATCCTTATATACTGACCCTAGGGCCCAAGTAATGGTCAACAACGTTACCCCCCCCTTTTTCTCTTGAAAGAGGGACCCGCCAGGGATGCCCCCTCTCCCCCTTGCTTTTCAATATTGCATTTGAGCCACTCCTCCGATATATTTTATCATCCCCCCACTTTCAGGGTATCTCTGTAGGCACTAGGGAGCTACGTGTGGTGGCGTTTGCAGATGATGTTCTTCTTTTCCTATCCAATCCCTTATCGATACAATTAATCGTTTTTCATCTTTTGCTGGGTTTTCAATTAATTTTCATAAATCTGAGGCCCTCGCCATTTTTGGACAGGCACGCGCAGGATGGGCTACTCCTTTCCCCTTTAAATGGGCCCCCTCGCATATCACGTATCTGGGTATTACTCTTCCAACACATCCCCATAATATATACACATGTAACATTACTCCGGTTATTCAAAAAATCAAGGCAGAACTTGCTCTATGGCAAAATCTACCTCTGAACTTTCTAGGTCGCTGTAATCTCTTCAAAATGGCTAGCTTTCCCAAATTATTATACGCTCTACAAATGACCCCGGTCCTAATCACCAAATTTGATTTGTCATCCCTTAATGCCATGATTTCCAAATTTATTTGGAACTCCAAAAAACCCAGGATTAGTCTTTACAAGCTAACACAATCTACTCAGAGGGGTGGAATTAACCTACCTAATATTAAATACTACAACTTGGCTTGTATCCTCCGCTATGCGGTGGACTGGATTACCGAATCCAACATCTTTACAGACACCCGCTTAGATTCCCAACTCTGCTACCCCCTCTCTCTCCGTTTCATTTTACACGCTAAACCCTCTCAATTAAAATCCAGCCAATTTGACAACCCCCCTCCTATCCTCTACTATATACGCATGGAGACGCGTCAGGAAATCTTTGCACTTACAGTGTTACTATTCCCTATCGCTCCCCCTTGTCGGCAATCTAGAATTCCAGAACGGCAAAGCCATGTCCCCCTTTACTATCTGGCGCTCTTCTGGCATTCTATCTCTGCGACATTTACTAAACACCTCACATACACCGCTGACTTTTGACGAAGCCGTGTCACGTTTCCATTTGCTACCACAACATAAATTTGCTTACCTCCAAGCTACACATTACCTACAATCTATACTCCCAAAGCTACAACCCCAAGATATCACAAACCCTTTTGACTCTGTCATCCGTACTTGTACACACTCCATATCCACGATATATGCACGTATACGCCCTGAACTCGACATTGATTCAGACCTTCCGGGACTTCATAAATGGGCCGCACAGACCACGACGCTCAACCCTGAAACAATTCTAGACACGTTTCTCCTCAATCTCAAACTCATCCCTGCTAGCTCCTATCAGGAGATGTCCTATAAAATCTACATAGAGCCTACTTCTCCCCTAAGCGTTATCTGATGGGTACTGCTGATTCCTCTGACTGCCCCAAGTGTCACTCTCATGAAGCTGACTTATACCATTGCCTATGGTCATGCCCCCATATCCAAACTTTTTGGAACACCCTACACAACTTCGCTACCTCCTCACTAAAACTAACCTTCCATTGTAATGAATCTTGGGCGCTCTTTGGGTATGTCGCGGACCAGACCTCCACTCTAAAATATGATAAAAAACTTCTGGTAATCCTGTCAGCTGTGGGCAGGAAAGCTATTCTGCAGCAATGGATACATGCTTCGGCCCCCTCCCTGGAGATGGCAACATCTAGACTACTCTTCTTATTCACTATGGATTGGCTGGAGGCATCTCTCCACAAAGAATCCATGACCTCAGGCCTATTTCAATGCTGGGATAAGTACATCCAGAGCCTACCCCTTAGAACAAAAACGGCAATCCAGGCATGCTTCCAGTCTACCTCATGGTATAATTTACAGCTTCTCCAAAATAAAACCCCTGTCGCTATTTAGGTGTCACAATCCACATACCCTTCCTATCTATACTCCTCTCCTCTATTTCCCACTCACCTTATCTGCTCTCCTTTCCATCTCTTGCTGGACGGCTGGATCGGTCCATGGATGGGTTGATGGCTTGGAACTCGGAGTGGGCTATTAGTTAGTTGTTTACCTGTTACTACTGCTTAAATGTTAAATTTTTGTTTTGTTTTTTATTTTGTTTTCCAACCAGTCTTTTATATTACTGATCATTTTTGGTAACTCCCAGTCTTGAAATGGCCAATACTGCCTGCATCTTATGTACAGTGCTGCTGCTCGCATCAACCATCACTATACTTTAACCGGAGTTGCCATGTTAAGTTTCCTTTTATTTCATGGACATTCTATGGTCATTGTTCGTATATGTTTGTGGAAAATTAGAAAATGGAGGATTGCTCCTCATTTAATACCTTTACGTCTACTACTGTCTGTAACAACTGCAATATGTGAGGATCAATAAAACATATTTGAAAAAAAAAAAAAAAAAAACCCAAACAAACGTATGTTGCCCTGACCAAGTTGCAGCTCTGCAAAGCTGTAGGGCTGAGACTCCTCGAGCAGCCAACCAGGAAGTCCCTACCGATTTTGTTGAATGAGCCTTCAACGATGATGGAAGCGTTAAACCGGCCGTTCCATAGGAATGTTGGATAGTAGTGCATATCAAACGGGCAATAGTCTGTTTGGATGCTGAAGAACCCTTCTTCTGCGCATCATAGAGCACAGACTACCCATCTTTCAGAACCTAGAGGTTCTTTTAACATACACATTGAGGGCATGAACAACATCCAGAGAAGCCGGAACCTCTGAATGGGCCGAACTAGAAGGAACCACAATCGTGTGATTAAGGTGAAATGCAGACACAACCTTAGGTAGGAAATGCTCTTGGTCCTCAATTCTGCCCTGTCGCCGTGAAAAACCAGGTAAGGGCTCTTGCAAGAGAGGGCTCTAAGTTCGGACACCCTTCTGGCCAAAGCCAAGGCCAGCAGGACCAGAGTCTTCCACATAATATAGCTTAAATCAGCCTGATCCAATGGTTCAAACCAGGAAGACTGTAAAAAGGATAAGACTACAATTAAGTCCCATGGTGCAGTTGGCGGCACAGAAGGGGGTTGAATTCTGAGGACCCCTTGAAGAAAAGTTTGGACCTCAGGTAAAGAAGCCAGTTTTCTCTGAAAAAAAGACAGATAGTGCCGAAACCTGGACTTTCAAGGAGCCTAATCAAAGTACCAGGTCCAAACCTGCTTGAAGAAACCGCAAGAAATTGTCCAGTTTAAAACACAGCCAGAGGCAGGCTCGTCTTTTCGCAACAGGCCACATATCTCCTCCAAATGAGATTATAGTGGGATGCAGTCACCGGTTTTCTGGCTTGGGTCATATTAGAAATGACGAGGGATGCAATCCCTTCTGGCTTAAGATCTGCCTCTCAACCTCGAGGCCTTTAAACGAAGTCCTGTTACATGAACGGCCCTTGAAGAAGGTCTTCCCTGAGAGGCAGTCGCCAAGGGTCTTCCACCAGCATGGCCTGAAGATTCCCGTTCCAGGCACGCCGAGGCCAATCTGGCGCTACCAGGATTGCCTCTGCCCTTTGATTTCGGATCCTTTTTAACACTCTCGCCAATAGCGGGAGCGGAGGAAAAAGGTATACCAGCCAGTATTTCCAAGCAAAGTTAGGGCGTCCACTGCTTCCGCACAAGGATACCTGGTCTGTGAGCAGTACCTGTTCACCTTTTGTTTTTGTCGAGAAGCCATGAGGTCTATCTGTGGGATCCCCACAGATTTGCAATGGCACTTCCTCTGGATGCAGTTCCCATTCTCCGGGATGGAGGTCGTGGCGACTGAGGAAGTCCACCTCCCAGTTGTCCACACCCGGAATGAATATGGCAGACAATTCCAGAACGTTTTGTTCCGCCCAAGAGGTGATCTTGGCAGTCTCTCTCATGCAGGCCATGCTCCTCGTTCCTCCTTGGCGGTTTATGTACGCGACTGTGGTAACATTGTCAGACTGTACTTGTACAGCCCTGCCTTGGAGCATGGGAGCACCTTGAAGACAGAATCCCTGTACCACCGCTCCCCATGCTCTCAGACTGGCATCCCTAGTCAACAAGAGCCAATCCTGGATCTGGAAACCTCGTCTGGCTAGAAGATTAGTTGAATCCAGCCACCATTGGAGCGACAGTTTGGTCTGTGCAGAGAGGTGAATCCTCCTGTGCATCTGGCGGGGACACCCTGACCACTGTCAGGATATTCAGTTGGAACGTCCTGGTGTGGAACCTGCCATATTGTATGGCATCGAACGAGGCCACCATCTTGCCAAACAGTCTTAAGCAGAGATGGACCGGCACCTGAGGATTCGCCAATACCGCAACTGTCAACTGTAGCCACCTTTTCCACTGGAAGGAACACTCTTTGCTCTGCTGTGTCCAAGATCATGCCGAGGAACAGCATTCTTTGACTTGGGACCAAGGATGATTTCTTCAGGATCAAAATCCACCCATGGTCCGAGAGAATCCTCCTGCCTTGATCAGAAGGTTGTCGAGGTATGGAAAGACATTCCCTCCTTTCAGCCTGAGAAGGGACATCATCTCCGCCATAATCTTTGTGAAGATGCACGGAGCCGTGGACAGGCCGAACGGCAACGCCTGGAACTGATAATGGTCCCTCCCCAGTGCAAACTTTAAGAACATTTGGTGTGGGGGCCAAATGGGAATGTGTAAACAGGTGCCTTTGACGTCTATGGAGGCCAGGAACTCCCCTGGTTCCAAACTGGCAATGACTGAATGGAGCGACTCCATTTTGAACTTGAACAACCGCAGGTATGGGTTCAATGTCTTCAAGTTCAGAATAGGCCTCACCGACCCATCTGGCTTCGGCACCAGGAAGAGGTTCGAATAGTAACCCTGTCCCTGCTTTTTTTGTGGAACCGTCAGAATTACCTTGGACTGTAGCAGTCCCGGAATTGCCCCCTGCAGTAGTAACCGATCCTCTGCAGAGGCTGGGAAGGCTGACTTGGAGTACCTTCGGGGATGGGGGTCTGTCGAACTCCAGCCTGTAGTGGTGTTAAATAAGACTCCTGGCCCAGGAATCTAGACTGCTGGGTAGGAGTGATAAATGGACGCTTCGGTGCAGGAGGGGCTGAAGGAGTGGACTTTCCCGCCGTGGCCTTGGAAATCCACTCATCCAGCTCACTCCCAAAAAGTCTTTCACCTGAGATAGAAATACTTTCAAAACTGCGTTTTGAGTCCACATCTGCCACCCACTGCGCAGCCACAGGTCCTACAGACCAAGACCTCCATTGCCAAATTACGGGCATTTATAGCCCCTAATTCCTTCTGGGCCTCGCATAGGACCTTTGCCGTGTCCTGAATGTGACGCAGCTTCTCACCCGACTGCGCCACAGACATGTCCCCCAGCAAACTATCCTGGATTTGAGCGGACCAAGTGTGAATAGCCTTAGCCATCCAACAACTGGCCAGTACAGGGTGTTGAGAAGCCCCACTTGCCGTATACATGGACTTGAGTGTGGTTTCAAGTCTCCTATCAGCTCCGTCCTTAAAAGTGGAGACACCCGGGACTGGAAGTAATACCTTCTTAGAAAGGCGAGAAACAGAGGAGTCTACAACAGGAGGTTCCTCCCACAATTTTCTACCAGCAGGCTCAAAAGGATATGCGTTTGAAAACCGTTTTGTTAACTGGAACCTTTTTCAGGGGTTTTCCAAGCGGCTTTAAAAACACCTAATTCCGCTGGTTCCGGAAAAAAACAGATTGTTTTTTTCTGTATCATAAAGAAGGGGTCCGCTTCAGTGGTTTCCTCCAGAGGGAGGTCCAAAACTTCCCTAATGGCTCTAATCAAAGGTTCAGGGCCATGGGCTGGTGCCTGTTCCTGGACAGGCTCCTGATCCTGCTCCTCCTCCCCCTCATCAAGGATATCCTCCTCATCTGTATCAGGGGCAACTGCCGTTAAAGGCCTTTTCTGAGGATGGCTGGGAAAAGGGGTGATGATATCCACCCTAGCAGTTAAGACGGACAAATCTCACTGTACCCTCTGAGTCTGCTGTGAATTAGCAGCCAGCTGGGAAGAGACAGAATCCAGCAGTGTTTTAATGCTGCTGGCCCATGCGGGCTCCTGGTCACCTTGTGACGCACCGCTGAGCTGTGGGGGCAAACCACTAGCCGGAGGAGTAATCCCACTGGGCTGCGGAGACATACACGGTTCACAGGTAACCTGCGACTGATGCCGGAATAAACTTGGTGCTGCACACCATACAAGTCAATTTCATTACCATATTAAAACATGTGTTCTGCCACACACTGTCTTTTGTATAGGTTGTCTACAGCATGGAATACAGATACTATGTGTTAAGGTTAATACAGTATTGTAACAAAAACTAGCCAGTGTGGAAGAAATCAGAGCTACTTGGGAACCAGTGCACCCTGTAACCTTAGCTCACTGATTGAGAGCTGGTTTGCCCAGTAAAACACAGTGATTAATATAACATAGAATGTCATACAATATTGAATATAGTCTAGGCAATGCAACTAAGCGTTAAATAGCGCTATAAAACTTGCTGTCTCTGCTGGCAAAAGGATCCAGGATCCACCCCACCGATGAAGAGCTGCGTAATGGCGACCTCAGATGCAGAAGAAGCAGGAAGTAATGTTAAAAGTGCACCCAGCAGAACCTGGTCCCGCTCTGAGCCAAGCCCCGTCCCCTACATGGAGCCGGCGCCATTAGAAAATAAAACTGACAATTTTTCCGTTATCTGTATTAACAACCAGATATAGGAATAGCCCTGGAGGTCCAGCGGCTATCTGTATATGTCAGATTAAAGATGGGGGGTTTGCGCGGTCCGCCGCTACTGCCGCCGCCATCTTGCCACACATGAAGTCGGGGTACCCCTTGTGGGGAACCTCGACTCACCACTCGATGTCTTCAGACCTTGCCAGAGGGTGACAGAAAACCCCACTCAGGACAAAGTCCTGCAGCAGCGCAGCACTGCGCCTGAAGAGGCCGGTGACTGACCCTTCCCCTGGCACCCTCGAAGCAGGACTGCTGCTTGGTCCACAAGCAGTGCCCCAAAATAATAAACTAAAACAAATCTGATGAAAAATCCTCTGGAGCTTCCAGAAGTGCAGACTCTCCTGAGGCACATTTTTCTAAACTGACTAGTGGAGGGGAGAGATAGAGGGAGTAGCAAGTACACCCACACTGAAAGATCTTATGTGCCTGTCTCTCCTGCGGAATATCTCTATCGCCATAGTATTGAACCCCAGTATCCCATAGGACGTTAGAGAAATTCTTTTTCATCCAAGACACCATGTCATTAAGCTGTGAAGACACATTAGGATCAGCTGCTCTTCCTTTAGTACAGTCCTGACACAAAAGTCCTTATTCAGATCTGATCATAGTACAAATTTGTTCTCAATATGGGCAAAACCATGTGCACTGCAGGTGGGGCAGATGTAACATGTATAGAGGGTTAGATTTGTGTGACTTATTTTGTTTTTGTGCAGGGAAAGTACTGGATGCATTATTTTTACACTGCAATTTAGATTTCAGTTTCAACACACCCCACCCAAACGTAACTCTCTCTGCACGTTACATCTGCCCCACCTGCAGTGCACATGGTTTTGCCCATTTTGAGAACAAATTAGTACTGCAATCAGGTGTGAATAAGGGCCCAAGTTTCTTCTCCCATAAATGACTTATCACACATAGGGCAATTTTTGTAAGCATACTTCTTGCATATTTTCTTCTTAGGCACACTACAAAAAGGAAAAAAGAGACACTAACTGCACTAAAAATAAAGAAATAAAACCAGTCCTCAATCTGAGGACTTACCTGGGCAGCGGTAAATGAACCTTAGAAGAGGCATCCTCCACGTTTAACATCCAGTGGGATCTGCAGCCACGTTGGGGAAACTGTTCAGGAAGGTAGCAGTGCCTCTTACACCGGCCAGGCGCTCAAATAACCCCCAACATCCGGGTGCTGGAACGCACGTGGCCCGCCTGTGGAACGCAGGCCGCGTGTACTGACTGCGCCCGCCGAAAGTCATCACAGGCGTGACACCTGATCCGGACGCTTCCGCCAATGCACGTCTCAGCCACCCAGAGCCTCCTGCATGTGTGCTACACGTTACCTGGACAGCGAAATATACCCCAGCCTCCCGGCCGAGACCAGACAGCCGGACACCGCCAGACTGAACCAAAAGGGTAAGGCACCGCCAACCCACACTGCCCAGACCCAGCAGCATAACCAGCCTACTGGGATACAAACACTAACACTACACTGACTACCTGCACATAGATAGATTAAACAGGAAAAAGACTAGCGACTACAGAGGAGAGGCTGGACTATATAGGGAGAGGAAGGAGGAGGAGCTAGATCCTGGGGGAAAAAACTACCTGTCTAATTAGGAGGAAGAGAGGGATGAACCCATTGTTAAGGCTTTATGAAGTAGGAAGAAGAAAGTTCGTGTTATAATGAGAGCTGTAGTTCACAATTGCCTCCCATGCACTATGCGATGTGGGCCCCATCGGGCCAAGAAATTAGTCCCACATGTGTCAGATGCATTGGAGCTGGAGATCATCCATGCTGCACGTAAGATCTCTGGGTCATGGACACACATTGCTATGACCCCTACACACGGAGCAATGTAGTGATAATCTAGCGAGATTGCTTAGATAATACCCCTAAATTGCTTTGTGTGTAGGCCCCATTAGAGGAGGATTTCTTTGGAGGCCAAGAGCAGAACATCTGCCTTCAGACTTGTAGATACGACTTAAAAGCTAAAATTATATACTATTTCCACCCAAAATTAAAACTTATAATAGCTAATGCTGCTTTCACATGGCAAAACCTGCTTAGACCAGGTATTTAAAACGTTTTTGAAAACGGGTCAGAGCAAGTTTAACCCCTTTCACATCGCATGTAAATACCTGGTCTAAAGCAGGTTTGCGGTGTGAAAGCAGCGATGGGGAGAGAGGAGATCAGGCACCAGAGCCCGCACTGCAGGCATGGAGGAGAGTTGCAAGGGTGGAAGGGTAGGAGGTCTGATAGTGAGCAGTAGCTGATCTGCTCTGAGGCAGCACAGTGCATATTTAATGAGTCGGACGCTCATTACATATGCACATATGTAATGAGCGGTCGTCTCATTAAATATGCACTGCGCTGGGAACCAATAGTGCTCACTGTTGCCTGGGTAGCATTTCAGACAGCAAAAAAAAAAAAAAAAGAAGGTCTTAAACGGGTAGGACCCTGCTTTTTTACCGTTTCCCCCCAAAAAAAGTTTTTTGGAAAGGGTAAAATCACTCTGCACCTTTCAGACCGCACATATTACCATTTTAAAACGAAAAAAAAAAAAAAAACAATCGGCAAAATACTGTTTTTTTTAGTGTGGTCTCAAAGGGTCATAATGGTCCCCTGCAAACCTAAACTATTAACCCCAATACCTGCTGATAGGCAGCCATCTGGACCAGTAATGGGATCCCATCGAACATGGGCAAATTGCAAGCAGGATACAGAAAATTAAATAATTTTTATTCATCTAGTGAAATTCCAAAGCTAAATCCGAATTAAACTTTAATATTCAAAAATGCAACTAGGGCAGTTGCTTCAAAACTTTTTTTTTAAACACATGGCTCTTAAAGGATAGGATGATTATTTTTTCAATGAACACCTAGGCCCAAATGTTATTATTATGAAATTAAACAGTTAAGTGGTGAGTAACAGGATTCCCTTACGTTTGTTCAAATATTGTATTATTGGCAGCAGCCGGATTCAGTATTGAATCCCGGCGGTCGGGATCCCGGCGTTCAGAATCCCGACCGCCGAAATGCCGACAAGGGGGGGACGTGGATCGCCCCCCCTTGCGGGCTCTTTGCGCTCGCCACGCAGCGGGCCCGGTGCCTTGCTACGCTCGGCACGCTATTTTATTCTCCCTCCAGGGGTGTCGTGGACACCCCAGGAGGGAGAAAGTGTCGGCATTTCGGCGGTCGGGATTCCGGCGTCGGGATTCTGAACGCCGGGATCCCGACCGCCGGGATCTTAACTGCATCCCGCAGCAGCCAGCACTGGGTTTGCCGGGGACATTAAACAACTATTTTAATTGGTCCTGAACCACCAAGCTCGGCCACCACTGCAAGTGCCCTGAAGCACCCCCAGAGGGCCACCCACCCAGTTTGGGAGCCAGTGAACTTTTAAGTATCTGGATAGCTGTTGACCTTTCAGACAATATAAAAAGCAATATTGCAACACTGCCACCTTCTGTTCACTCCTTAGGTATCATACAGAAGATAAAATAATCTCCAATATAAGGGGGGTATTCAATTCACTGAAAGTTCAATTGTCGACTGTAGAGTAATTCGCTGATCCACATGTTTTTGTCAACTGCGGCCATTTTTGACTATTTAGAAGTCATGTTTCACAGATGGAAGAAAAAAGAAGCAGCTACCTTAAAAAGAGGGAGGAAGCGTGACCCTGTCCTGTTCTCGGTCTGCTCAACCAAGAAAAAGCTGGCGGGATTCAATGTCCCGCCTGCGGCGGGACAAAGAGGGGGCATGGCCATGAGCTGCGGCCCGGTAAGAGGCGGGCTGCAGCCGGGAGCTCGTCACTTCCCGGCAGAACGAGCCCGATTGCTTGTGAAGTCCGGCTCGTTCTGCGAGATCACCTGTTAAATGCTGTCGAAGAAGACAGCATTGAATAGGGCCCCGCAGTCATCTCCGTCCCCGTCGGTATATGGCTGTGTGTGAGAATACCCCCTACCCCCCCCCCCCCAAATTCAAATTCAATTCAATGTTTTAGTTTTATTAATTGTCTTTAGAAACCTGAAGACTATTAATAAAATTGAAACCTTTAATTGAACGTCTATGCGTGGGAGTTTCTATAACCCTTACTTAATAAGACAGAGTGACGCCTCAACCACAAATCTATATGAAATTATTTGGGAAGGCACCGGGCGACCTACATACGTTTACCGATAACATGAAGGAGTACCAAGCAGCTCTCCACACACACACACCCACACCCACATAGAGATATCTCTCCCTATGTCACACACAGTAGCACTACAAGCTCTGAATGAAACATAGAATTCGACGGCAGATAAGAACCACTTGGCCCATCTAGTCTGCCCCCTTTTTAAACATGTTACCTCAAACCATATTTGATCCTTATTTTTTTGTAAGGATATCAATATGCCTATCCCAAGCATGTTTAAATTGTACTACTGTATTTGCCTCTACCACCTCTGATGGGAGGCTATTCCACTTATCTACTACTCTTTCTGTGGAGTAATTCTTCCTCACATTTCCCCTGAATCTTCCTCCCTCTAGTTTCAGTGCATGTCCTCGTGTTCTGCTGCTCCTCTTCCTGTAAAGAATGTCTCCCACCTGTACCTTGTTAAAACCCTTGATATATTTGAAAGTTTCTATCATGTCCCCCCTTTCCCTTCTCTGCTCTAAAGTATACATATTAAGATCTTTTAGTCTTTCCTGGTACGTTTTGTGATGTAGGCCATGCACCATTTTAGTTGCCCTTCTTTGTACAGTCTCTAATGTATTTATATCCTTCTGGAGATATTGCCTCCATAACTGAACACAATACTCTAGGTGAGGTCGTACCAATGACCTATACAGTGGCATTATTACTTCTTTCTTTCTACTGCTGATACCTCTCCCTATGCAACCAAGCATCTGACTTGCCTTCTTCATTGCTTTGTTACATTGCCTACCTGCCTTTAAGTCCCCTGAAATAGTGACACCTAGATCCCTCTCTTCCTCAGTCGTTTCCAAAAACTGTGCTAGGATCATGAAGAGGGTACATTATAATATTGAAGGGCAAAAGTTTGGGCATGTGTCACTAAAGCTGGCATATACAGTAATTGTAATCAAATCAGTTGTCTATTAAATGTAACTTTTTGTACAATGGCCCCAGCCGAAAATAGGTGTCAATTTGTAAAAGCGAACCGAGGACACAGCAAGGAAATGCATTATGTTACTTAGGTGCTAGAGGTCATGGCTCTATCAACATAAATGGATTATATTAGAGGACACTGGAGACATTAGCAGGGTCACTTTACTTCAAACCAGATAGCCAGCATTCCCTTTCTACAAACCAAGGTGCTGCTGACCTCTGGGGGAGCCATCAGACATGGCATATGAACTGCTGCAACGTCAACCTGGTATATGGATTATGTGATGGTGCTGAAAGGCTCATCTATGTAGGATGCGCTACTGCCCTGACTCTGTTCAAGTGTATTTTTACATTTACAAATTAGCCAGTGCGCAGCAAAAAATCAAGGCAAACATTACCCATAGACCTCTATTAGTCAACATCTGTATCATGCACATTTCTTTCCTTGGCAGACATGATAGGAACATTTTCTGTTACATAGTAGGTGAAGCTGAATAAAGACTTGCGTCCATCTAGTTCAACCTAAGTTTATAGTAGCTTATACCTTGTTGTATAGTATGTTCTGATATTTTAAAGACAGACTATGTTACTTATTCGTACCCATTGATATTTTTAACCAATAAATGTTTATCCAACCTTATTTTAAAACGTATTTATAGTGTTTGCCGACACCACTTCTCCAGGAAGAGAGTTCCAAAGTTTGACTGCTCTGACTGTCAAGAAATTTTTTCTTCTAGATGAACAAAATCCTTTTTCTTCTAATCTAAACTCGTGCCCTCTCGTCCTAGATTCCTTTCTAGTAGAAAAAATGGTGTTTGACAGTTCCTTATATTGGCCCCTAATATATTTATACAGGTTGAGCATATCCCCCCTTAAACGTCTCTTCTCTAGTGTAAATAGTCCCAAAATGGTTTAATCTTTCCTTGTAGCTTAAATTCTCCATTCCCCTAATAAGCTTTGTTGCTCTTCTTTGGATGTTTTCTAATTCTATGATGTCCTTTTTATAGTGTGGGGCCCAGAATTGTAGTCTGTATTCGAGGTGCGGTCTAACCAATGATTTCTACAGAGGCAGAATTACTTTTGAGTCCCTAGTTTCCATGCCCCTTTTAATACATGCAAGAATTTTGTTGGCCTTTGTTGCTATATTACATTGAGCACTACACCCCAGTTTGTTGTCTATTTGGACTCCTAGATCCTTTTCGAGTACTGAATTACCCAATTCATCTCCGCTTTAGGTTATAACTAGCACACTGGGTATGTCTCCCAAGGTGCATGAGCTTGCATTTGTCCACATTGAACCTCATCTTCCACTTTTTTGCCCACTCATCTAGATTGTCAAGATCATTTTGAAGCGTGGTGACATCTTCTGATGATTTAATAACTCTGCTCAGTTTTGAATCGTCCGCAAAGATGGATACATTGCTGAGTAACCCCATCCCAATATAGTTAATAAAAATGGTAAACAAAAAGGGCCCAAGAACCGAACCCTGTGGCACTCCACTTAGTACTGGTATCATATTTGATACGGCACTGTTCACGACCACTCTTTGTTCTCTATTACACAGCCAGTTTCCTACCCATCTACAGATATTTTCCCATAATCCCATGTCCTCCATTTTATTTATCAACCTCTTGTGTGGTACTGTGTGGAAGGCTTTAGCAAAATCTAGGAAAATCACATCTACAGCGTTTCCATTATCATGGTTTTTGCAAACCTCTTCATAGAAACCAAGTATATTAGTTTGGCATGAACGATTTTTTACGAACCCATGCTGGTTATTACTGAGTAAACTATGAAGGTCTAAATATTCCTGGATACCATGTCTTAAAAATCGTTCAAATAGTTTACCCACTATTGAGGTTAAAATGACAGGTCTGTAATTAGCGGGATCCTCCTTTTTTCCTGATGATAGTGAATTATCAAAGACATCATGTAGAGGGAAGCTAATTCCTCCCTTGATTAGTACCCTAGGATGAATCCCATCTGGCTCAGGTGATTTATTTGTTTTGATTTTGCCGAGTCTCAATATTATTTCCTCAGTAGAGAAATCAATATTGAGGTCTGGCTTGTTCATCCCATTTGTAGTATGTGTGCTCTCCCTTAGCAAACACTGGATAAGAAGAACTCATTTAACAGTTCTGCTTTTCCCTTATCCTCCGTAAAACGTTTTCCATTGATATCGGTTAGTGGGCCTATGTTGTCCTTAATTATACGTTTACTATTTATGTATTTGAAAAACTTCTTGGGCTTATTTTTACTTTCAGTACCTATGCGCCCTTCATAATCCCTTTTAGCTACTTTGATTGCCCCTTTGCAAATTTTGTTTAATTCGTTGTATTTAAGTGATTTTTATAGAATTTAAATGCTCTTGTTTTATTGTTGACCTAACTTTTTTTGTCCAACCATGGTGGCTTTTTTTCTTATTGAATTTACCCTTATTTACTTTAGGAATGCATTTAAATAGTTAATGACGCGAGTAAATTTTTTAGAGTATCCCACATTTCCTCAGCATTTATCCCCTCAAAAATTGTTTCCCACACAATTCTTTTTAGGGCTTCTCTGAATAATTCGAATTTAGCTTTTCTGAAGTTTAGTATTTTTGCCGATCCTTTATGATGTAATTTACTGAAGTTGATTTCCAGTGAAACCATATTGTGGTCACTGTTCCCTAGGTGTTCAATTACTTTTGTGTTTAAAAGGAAATCTATGTTATTTGTTAATACCAAATCCAATAATGCCTTATTACGAGTTGGAGCTTCTACCGTTTGCGTGATAAACTGGTCTTTAAGTAAGCTTAGGAACCCACTGCTTCTTGCTGTTTTACATGTTTTGTTTTTCCAATCAATATCAGGTAAATTAAAATCCCCCATAATTAATACCGGACCCTGATCTGATAATTGTTTGATTTGGTTTAAAAGGAGAGACTTGTCCCCTTCTTTTATGTTTGGTGGGCTATAGCATACCTCTATTAAAATTCTGTTATTAGGTTTTTTGTTATTGTCTGTCATCTCTGCCCACACGGCCTCCGTGTAGTCTTCCTCTGTACCTGTGCTCATATCTTTCTCACACGATGTTACATATAGGCACACCACCCCCACCCTTTCTATTTTCCCTGTCTTTTCTGTAGAGTGTATATCCCTCCATGCATAATGCCCAATTGTGCGACTCGTTACACCATGTTTCTGTAATACCAATAATGTCATAAACGTCCCTAGTGACCACAGTTTCAACTTCCCCGATTTTACCTGCCAAGCTTCTTGCATTAGCCAGTAGGCATTTTAATTTATATATGACTTGTTACCAGCTCTAATGCTTTGACTTTGATATGTAAACATCAATTATGTAGGAAAGACTAGAATAGATTTTGTCACCTTCTCTAGAACATGCTAGGTCTACCTTAGAACCATGCAATGTATGACTTGGAGCATAGACATTCTTAACATATAAACAAGATGATAAATTGACTACATTTATTGTTTTTGCAGGATCCTTTTAATTTAAGGATTTACTAAAAGCAAAACCAGATTGGAAATCATAGGCGAGACACGCCAACACACCAAACATTGCATCCTTAACATTGTCACAAATATTAATACCAGATTTACTAAAAATTGTTTGTAAAACTAATAGAAATTGTACCAAAACCATCACAATAGAAGAATTAAAAAGAACTAAGGGGCAGGTTTGCCTTTAGGTGCAGCACAGATCATAAATCAGCTGTGCAGGCATTGTTGAAGTGCGATTGATTTTTTTAAAATTCCAATAAAGATAAAAATAAAAAAATCCATATATTTTCGTTACAGTGGGATTAAGTGCTTGTGAGCCCTTGCTTTCTAGGCATATACAGGCAGACTTTCTGGGACTTTTATTTCTACTGAGTACAATATTGCAATCTACTTTTACATCATAAAACCCACATCCAATGCTACCAGCGATCTGAGTTATAGTTTCAGGGCAACAGGCCAGATCTATACAGATCTATAAGTTCCTCGTGAGGAGGACCATTTTTTGGGAGGGTCTGTGCTTTCCAATTGCTAACAATATTGAGCGAACACACTGACAGATGTTCGTAAAGAATCATTAACAAAATTAGTATTTTGAACATAGGTATAGGGACCCTGGGATACCAGGGGTTTAACATGCGAGCCGGCGAAGTCATAGAGGGGTCAATCATGTGACACCACAGCACTCTGATGATTCCACCAAACACCAATGTTGTTTACCCCAACAATCACTTGGAACATATACTGCATCATGTGACAAAGAGAAAGTGCTCCTATTTACCTTAGCCTGTCTCCTCTTTATATATTTAAAATAAACTTTTAAACCTATGAATTCTTCAAGAAATTAATTATTCGGCACAGATGTAACAGACAGCCATATTGGTTTCAGTATTAATCCTAGTTTGAAAACACTGGGATCTACCCAGTGAAACATGTTCGTTAAAGCCCACTTTTCCTCTCATTTAGATAAACCAGAACAATATCAACAGTGATAACCTAGACCAGACCTCTGGACTTCATTGCAAATCCAAGGAGATAAACAATTTTGTCCCACAGATTCAACCACCAACATCACCACTCTAGAGAACCCTGTATCTGAAGCTTGAGCACTATCCACATCAACGGGACTCTATACTAGTGAGTGGTAAGGTCTATATAATTAGGACCAATCTTCTCCTATGCAAGAGAGTGTCCTTAATTAAGAGGTCATAATAGGAACTGGACGCTATCAACTGATGACCCACAATTGAGAGGAGTGTATGCATAGCATTTTAAAACCTTTATAATCTATGGTTTTATTTATCATTGCGTATTAGAACCAATTCTTAATTTGAACACATTAATTTATTCCTCATCAAATCGCTGTTCTACTTTGCTTTTAAACACGTGCCAACGATAGATCGACCAGTATGTTCTCAGCTTAACTTACAGAAGGATCAGCTTTACGATAAAGAGGTAGTAAACGTGAACATAATGATATCCTGCTGCATCCATACTATTGTAGTAAGATTGCACCCCTGGTTGAAACACTGTTCAGATTGCTGCTAAAATAGCTCTGCAGGCGTCTTTCATTTGCTTGTCTGAATAGTCTATCCAAGCAAGTAGACGTGCCCATCTTCCTTTCAAACTGTGACATTGGTGATTATGCAATGTCCTTTGCTATCCATCTCTGTAATCAAGTGTGTTCAGCGAAGCACTGACTTGAACAGTGGTTGAATAAAGGATATGAAATAAGAAAGCACCTAACCTTAAAATCATGGTAATATCATACATAGTGCCATATTGTTAAATGATTATAAGGTAAACACATTTAGAACAATAATTGTAACGGAGCATGTTAGTAACATCTTGCAGCATGTGGCATTGAAGCTTTCACATTAAAATAAGCACATTTATTTAAAAACTTTCAGCATGTCTGGTTTCCATTCACCTTTGAACAATATATATTCAATACACTTCCACTTATATCAGTTTTCGGTACTTGTGTAGTTTCACGGCGGCAGTTACGTAGTCAGTGTAGCTTCCCTATCAGAATGAATGTAGTGATCCTGCGGCAAGCGTAGTCAGCGTCCCTGTCAGAATCAGCGTAGTGTTCCTGCGGCCACAGCCTTTGGGCTATGCTAACAGCGTAGCTTAAGCTGCCTCAGTGAAACTACACAAGTAGTCAGTCAGGCGTCCCTGTTAGTATCAGCATCGTGTTTCCGCCCATTCGTGGCCAGTCAGAGCTTACATAGTTAGCCAGCATTATGCAGTTAACGTAGTCAATCTGCGCTTGATACATTGTGTGGGGACCATTTTAACCTGCCTGACATGACAGGTGTGAAATGGCTCCTGAAACACCCCCGAAGCGTAGCAAGCCCCAAGTTACGCATCCTCCTGACCTTTTCATACCCCCACTATCCACGTCGGCGTGGAGTTGATCTTATAAAAAGTGTGGTGAGTGCAGCGAGCTCGAAGCGTGGCGAGCGGACGCGGATTACTTTACATGTATTCCATGTCCCCTCACCACGCTTTGGGCTCGGTGGCTCACCACACTTTATAAAAACAACTCCACGCCGTCGTGGATAGTGGGGGTATGAAAAGGTCAGGAGGACGCGTAACGTGTGCGCTTGCCACGCTTCGGGCTGGTGTGGATAGTGGGGGTTTCAAATGGAGGCATTTGCCAGTATGTAACTTGGAGCACTTGGAAATGCCTCCTTTATTGTGCATTAGACACACTTGTGTCGGCACCCCCTCTTTGTGCAGGAGACGCACATGCTACCGAACCCCTAACTCTGTCGCAATAGTTACCCAGACGCAGAAGCGTATCAGACGTTTCTGCATCTCAGACAGATGAAGCACCTCTCCGCCCGCATGATCCCCTCTCCGCCGGGCACTGTGTGAGGCGCTCACTAGGCTTGCCAGGGACGCCGGGAACAGAGATGCAGTTCCCAGCAACAGTACAGTGAGTAGCTGCCTCACAGGGACACTATGCTGGCTACACTAGGCAGCCATTGGGCTACGCTGATAACGTAGCTTAGGCTGCCACCGTGAAACTACACAAGTAATGCAGCTGTTGGGCTACGCTAATAACATAGCTTAAAACTTAGCTTAAGCTGCCGCTGTGAAACTACACAAGTACCCAAATTTTCTTTATTTATTTTTTTTAAAGCCTTTGTAACTAAAACAGCTCTCCTCAATTAAGAACCAGCATCCAGATGGTAATATCTTGCTGCTAATTTAAAAAGTGGTCTCTCTCCTCTGCCACAAATTTCCATTATCAATTGCCACTTCCATATTGCTAAGCCATTGTTTCACTAATACTGATTATGTACTTGTGACCGGACGCCTGCCCTTATGCTCTGGCTACACCCTTTGGATGCACAGATAGCGGTTCCTGGTCTTACGGGTTCTGGCCATTAGGGGATTCCCTGTTACGGATTCTGCCACTACGCAGTGGGCGGGGATATCGCTGCCACCACCAGACTCCTCCTACATGGCGCCTGGAACCACGGATACCTCCTCAGGCCCAAATGCTGGCACCTGAGTACTACCTGCTGGAGTGTGTGCGCCGACAGACCGCCGACGGACGTCGATTGGTTCCCCACTGGTCACGGACCAGACCTCTGCTTCGGTAGCTGACAGAGCGGAAACTTGGAGGATGCTGGATACTTGTACCCAGAAAAGCCGGAGAACAGAATTATTGCAGTAATTCTGTTGGTCGCAAGATGAAAGTAGTCATCTTGGGCAAAAGATGGTTTATTTGCCAATAGCTCTTAAAAGATCTTTTCTCATATCTTAGGAGGCACATCATACAGAGGTTACAGCATTCAGATACAGGCAGAAGTAAAAAATACCAGGGCTCACAGGCCCTCCTTTTAAGCTACTCCAATACACTTTACCATAGGGGGTAAGCCCACCCTGTGGTCTTCAACCAATCAACTTAAGTGCATGAGACGTGCATGCACTGTCAGCATTGACCCCTATGGACAGAGGGGAGTGGTTACTCCTCTGAGCCACAGCCCACCTGGGGGACCAGGTACCACCCAGGTGCCGGTCTGTCTGGCCAGGGGGAAGGTTTCCCTCCAAAACATACTTCAAGGATCCTGCCAGGGGATTAGCTGAACATATCTGGCCCAGACGTGAGCCAGACCACACAGACCAGCCAGCAGGGGGCCAGAGCCGAGCCGCTCATTAAATATTCATATATTCACTTAACCCGATCATTACATATGCATGATCGGGTGTAGTGTATATACCCGGTCCCCTGTGCTGCCTGGCACCCGGGGAGCCCACCTGCCCCCCACAAACGTTCTGGGGCAGGCAGGGAGACTTCCATCTCCCTGCCTGCCACCGTCCTCAGGCACCCTGTGGCGTCCGCCGCAGGAGCTCAAATTCGCCGGTCAGGGGCAGAGAGCCCCCGACTCGTTGAATACCAGAGCCGGCGAGGCTCCAGAACGCAGCGAGCAGTGGCGAATGTGCAGCGAATCCTAAACAGGATTCGCTGCACGTCGCCGGTATTCACATTGAATACCGCCCAGAATGTGACTCATTTGGGAGGCATGATAGTAATGTTTAAAAATGGGGAGGCCTAGACCTCCACTAAGTGATGTCTTAGCCAGGCATGTCCTACGGAGTATAGGCTTTTTATCTGTCCACACAAAAGCTCCACATAGAGACTGAACTGAGCAAAGGAAAGGGTAAGGAACCACTATTGGTATTGTCTGAAACCGATAAAGCAGCCTGGGCAAAATGTTCATTTTAATAGAGTTTATACGTCCTAGCCAGGATAGAATAAAATGAATGCCCTGTGGTCTCCATGTGTAGTCAAAGTTAAGCTCTAAGAACCTCTGTACATCAGGGGATAGATGCAATGCCAGGGCCTCCGATTTCATACCATTGACCTTATGTCCAGAACATCCGCCATAGGCCTGCAACTCCTCCTAATTTTTTTTGAGCAGTGTATGTAATTTTTTTTTTTTCTTCCTGACTAGGTTTATAACGCTGTATGCCTACTTATTTGTTTTATAGGTTTGCCTGCCTAATGAAGTAACATGTATAAGTTGCTCTACTGTGTGACAAAGGGGGTTATTCTGTTTCACTCGGAAAGGCACAATCACTATCTAATGGACAAAACAATATGCACTGCAGGTGGTGCTGATGTAACGTGCAGAGAGATTTGGGTGTTTTATTGTTTCTGTGCAGGTTAAATACTGGCTGCTTTATTTTTACACTGCGATGTAGATATCCGTTTGAAGTACACCCCCCACCCAAATCTAATGGGCCCCATACATCAGCAATCACAATTAATGGATTTCCAGATCCAGGGATTTTTTGGCCAGATAAATGGATTTTACAATCTATCTGACTTTGCCCACACATTACAGATTTATTTCAGTGATCGGCAGATTTTTCCCATCTAAAGATTCTTATATCTTCATATCTGGAAATTGCCCAATCAATTGCTGATCATAATGTAAATAGATGAAGACGACGAATTGGGAATGCCCACACATATAAAAAAGATCTGCAGATAATACCAGATTTTTAAACATGTTTAAAAACCTGATTAAAGCAATCGATTGGCGATTTTGATTGGGATTGCCAAAAGGGGAGCCCACACATCTAAAATTAATTGTGGCAATCATCTCCAGATCTGAAAATTGTCACAATTAATTGCTGATGTATGGGGCCCTTTACTCACAGCACATGTTACATCAGCCCCACCTGAAGTGCATATGGTTTTCTCCATTAGAGGGGGCAGTATTCAATGAGAAATCTCGCCGTGTGTAGCGAATCCTGTTTAGGATTCGCTGCACACTCACTGCGTTACGGAGGGCTGGCTGCCACTCGCTCTCGCCGTATTCGATGTCGGAGGGGCAGTGAATATATATTCACTGCTCCCGATCATGCATATGTAATGATCGGGTGCAGTGAATATATGAATATCTAATGAGCGGCTCGGCTCCAGGCCCCCTGCTGGCTGCTCAGTGTAAATATATATGTAAATATAAATATAAATATATATATATATATATATATATATATATATATATATATATATATATATATATATATATATATATATATATATATATATATATATATATATATATATATATATATATATATATATATGTTGGGATCATTTGGTCTATTGCATTATGGTCGAAAGTCATTAGGTCGAATCCATTAGGTCGACATGCTAAAAGGTCGACATGATTCTAGGTCGACATGGGAAAAGGTCGACATGATTCTAGGTCGAAAGGTCATTAGTTCGACAGGTCATTAGTTCGACAAGGTCATTAGTTCGACATTGTCTATGTCGACATTCACAAGGTCGACATGGGGTTTTTCACTGTTTTTTTACCTGAATGTCAACACAGTCGACATGGACACAGTTTAAAGTGCACTGCATCCCCTCGCATCGCTCGCGATGCGTCGGGCACGGTGACTCGCTACGCTCGGCACACTATTTTATTCTCCCACCACGCCCTAGTGGATGGTAGGGCATGAAATACCGCCTGTCGGCACATGTTGGCTCAAAAAACAGTGAAAAACTCCATGTCGACCTTGTGAATGTCGACATAGACAATGTCGAACTAATGACCTTGTCGAACTAATGACCTGTCGAACTAATGACCTGTCGAACTAATGACCTGTCGAACTAATGACCTGTCGAACTAGAATCATGTCGACCTTTTCCCATGTCGACCTAGAGTCATGTCGACCTTTTAGCATGTCGACCTAATGGATTCGACCTAATGACTGTCGACCATAATGCAGTAGACCAAATGACCGCATCCCATATATATATATTTTTTTTTATTAAAATATATATTCATGTGCTATAAGCACATGAATAAAAATAGCATGCCCCTTCGCAGAATAAAATTCCTGATTTTTTGACACCAAAATTAAAACAAAAAAACATTTTATTAAAAAAGTTCACATTCCACTTCTCCATGAAAAGATGAATTGCTACACGGAGAGACACAGCGAAAATCACTCAGAAAGATGGCGAGAAGTGCACGTTAAATAGGGTTGCTTGCTTTTGGAGAGCAAACGTCTCCGTCCAACGTGAGAAAAGCACAAACTCACCAAAAAACATGGCAAATTTTTCTCATTGAATACTGCCCATAGTGGGGATTATTCTGATTCACTTGAAAGGCACAATCTAAGTGTATAAGGGGCTCTACTTCTGTGCAGTGTAATGTGAATAGGTACTATTCAGTGTGGGATATATTAAAAGATTTTCGCGAGGTGCAACAGTGAGCAGTGCCAACTGCTCTCTGCCACAGCTCCCAAGTCAGTATTCAACTGACCCCCTGCACACGCTTTTTGAACGTCGCTAGGTTTTTGCAGCGACGGGGAAATCAGCGTGTGTGTGGCCGCTAAAACAGCGAGGCTTGCGGCTAAATAGCCATGAGCCTCGCTCTTTGTCAGAGGAAAGCGACGTTTCCCCTGGAACGTAGAATAGGATGAGCAGCCTGCGCAGTGGTTAAACGGCTTGGGTTGCTAGTTTTCGACGATTCCCACCATTAAACATGGTCCAGTGTGTACACCTCTATCCCATATAGCCATGCCACAATATTTTTTTCAGTGTGCTTCTGGCATGCACTGCTCAGGTGATCATGGTGATACCAGATAAAAACTTTTACCCTGAGCTTTACAAGGTCTAGAACCTGCACTGTCACCAATTTAGTATTTTAAAAATGTTTTATTCCAAATGTAACATGCCCCCCCACTTGATGGCCAGACCCTTAATTCAGTACAGGGTGGATGGGTAGGGGTGCCAAAACATACCCTTGCTCCAAGCACTGTGTCCCCCTAGCTACTACACCCCTGTCCAAGTGGTTTTCAGTTTTCAACTTCACAAAAGGACCTGACGAAATAGTGTAAGTGATCAGACTTCAAAACAGATGCCATTCCTAACCTTCAGCTCCCTGTGCATAGAGGTTAATAATGGTGCATTGTTATAGGATGCTCAGATGCGATAAGTACATAATTGAATCAATTAGCATGGCGCTTACCTGTGAATGAGTTGGCTGCACTGTAAAAGCAGAGGGCTGGGCAACCTCCACCAGTTCATGAACCGGTCCCGGGAAAACCTTTTGCCTTTTGCTTGACATGTGTGGTCCCTCTGAGCCATCAGAATCACAGGGTGGCTCCTTCTCACTCAGGTCTGTTTTGTGCAGGTCACAATCACCTAAAATCTCTTCTGTATCTTCTTCCTGGCTGATGTCACCTTTTACCTGCTCATTAAAGCTTTGACATGAAGCCGATAGCTGAATGGGTTCTCCATAGTCCATTTTGTGCAAGAGGTGTCGCTGAGCACTTTTCAAACTTTTTTGATACACATCAAGCTGACAGAGAATGACTTTTGTGTATTCACTGGGATCTACACCCTTTGGGCAGAAAGGGACACCCCAGTAGTAATGAACTGTACCTTCACCTTTCTGTTCCTTACCTTCTCTACAAGCAGAACGTTCAAATCTGTCCACAGAAGTAATTTCCGTTTTGTTCAAAATTGTCGATCGTTCATTGCACAAGTTCTTTCCACAGGCTTCCTCACTATGAGGGACATTGTCCGTTTTAGAGATCTCAGGCAGACTTGAAGCATTTACCACAGACATGGAGTCCAACTGGGAACTTTCTGAGCAGTGTGAGCATTGATCATCTGTTTCATCTGATAACTTTGCAGCACTTGGATTGTTGTCCTGAAATAATCTGCAGGGTAACAATCTATGTGGAAATGGGGGCTTCAAAGAGAACACAGGACTCAAAGCAACCGATTTACATGGCGATGAGCTTAGTACGTCCACGCTGCTATTTAGAGATGGCGGAGAAGCTTTACAGCTTTCTAGGTAGGAATCAGGGCACTGGTGATTGGGAGACAAAATGACACTGCAACTTTCCACAATATCTTGACTTAGACGTTTTAGTAGCACCATGGGGCTTTTTGAGGAGCTTTCACTTGAAAGCCTCGAGGATTGGGATAAGGGCAGTCCCTGACTGTGTTCCTGGATACCAGTGCACACTTCACTTGAATGCTTTTCATTTGTTAAAACAGGTCCTCTGTCACTAGTGGAAAGATCAGGAACTTGACAACTCTAAAAAAGAAGTGCAGAAAATAAATGTCATAAGCATTATGCTTCCTCCTTTTACCATATTAAAATTGTAAACTGTCACATTAAATGGGGGAGCCAGCCTCCAGAGAAGTCTATTGCTCAGGCAGATATGCTTTATCATAAAATATGGCCCACATCTACAGTATATACAATCTATATAATTGTTTGCATAGAGAGACCTCCAATTTTTCACGGTCTAGTACATGAATTCTCAAACTATTTTGCTCGGAGCCCATCAGTTGCTCTTCATTAAGGCGATGGACTGCAGCGAGTGAGACCAGGTGCTGGGGGGGGGTGGCAATCGTGCTCCGGGGGATACCAAGGATAATCCGGCACAGTGTCGGTGGTGACACATATTCATAAGTACACACTTTACATTTGTAAATAGTCCATTTTCACTGAAACATCACTGCCAAATTTAGGATCTAAGGGGCAGATTTATTAAGCTCGGTGATGTGATAAAGTGTCTGGTTTCTATCACTGGCCAATCAGCTCCTACCTGTGAAGTTACAGGCTTGGTTTGAAAAATGAAAGATAGGAGCTGATTGGCCGGTGATAAAAACCAGACAGTTTATCACTTCACCGAGCCTAATAAATCTGCCCCTCAATGAGCACCAGCCACAATTAACATGAAGGAGTTTCGTGCTCACTGAACAATGGGTCAGAACAAGGACTCCCAAAGTGCTAATTATTGCATGCTACACCTTAGGAACCGGAGACAAAAGTGGCTATGGAGTTAGGGGTTGCAATCAAGGATTTACTTTTTTTGGACCAGTTTATCTTTTGGCTGCAGTCTCTACAATAGCATTGTACTGCAGTCTCAGGCCCTTATTCAGATCTGATTACAGTATAAATTTGTTCTCAAAATGGGCAAAACCATGTGCACTGATGGGGTGTTTTGAAACTAAGATCTAAATTGCAGTGTAAAATTAATGCAGCCAGTATTTACCCTGCCCTGAAAAAAAAAAAAAAAGTCACACAACTGTAGCTCTCTCTATACATGTTACATCTGCCCCACCTGCAGTGCACATGGTTTTGCCCATTTGAGAACAAAAGCTGCATATTACTAGACTCTGGCTATATCGTTCAGTGTATGCACAATATCGTTTGTCCAGGACCCTGGAAAGCACAAGGGAAATTGTTCAGCAATATAGTTCACTGAAAACATTGTCTAGTGTGTATGAGAGCAATTAAAAATTACCATTGTCTACCCATATCTACAACTAGATTCAGCATTAGAAACAAATAGTGTATATTTACATGGAGACTGTCCTGAATAGCCTCTTTTAAAATGTCATCTTCTTCTGGTCTATAATTCACATTATTTGTCTGCTCCTGTTGACTGATCTGTAGTGCCAGTGCCAGTTGTTCCTCCTCGGTCATATCTAGGATTTAAGAAACAACAACAAAAATAACCAAAAATACCTCAGTTTCAAACTGCTTTGTAGTCCCATTGAAAAGAGTAATTAACCCCTTCCTGACAGAGACAGTTTTTGCGTTCCTGACAGAGCCCTTTTTTTCAAATCTGACATGTCTCACTTAAGTGGGGATAACTTTTTTTTGCTTTTACTTATCCCAGTGATTTTGAGATTGTTTTTTCGTGACACATTGTACTTCAAATTAGTGGTAAATTTGGGTCGATACAGTCTGTGTTTTTTTGTGAAAAATACCAAAATGTCGTGAAAAAATGGAAAATTTTGCAATTTGCAAAATGTTAAATTTTCTGCTTGTGAGACAAATAATCATACCACTCAAAATAGTTAATAACTAACATAGACCATATGTCTACTTTATGTTTCCATCATTATTTCAACTTGCTTTTAATTTTTTTGGACACTAGGAGGCTTACAATATGAATAGCAAATTCTCAAATTTTCAAGAAAATTTCAAACACTGATTTTTTTAGGGACCAGTTCAGTTCTGATGTGACTTTGAGGGACTTGTATGTGAGACACCCCCATAAATGATACCATTTCAAAAACTGCACCCCTCACAGTATTCAAAACAGCATTTTGGAAGTTTGTTAACCCTTTAGGTGTTTCACAGGAATTAAAACAAAGTGTAGGTGAAATTTCAAAATTTCTTTTTTTTTGCAGATTTGCAATTTTAATACATTTTTCTAAGGAACACAGTAGATTTTACTAGAGAAATGTGACTAAAAATTGATTCCCCCAATTCTTTTGTTTTCATAAATATCCTATATGTGGCCCTAGTGTGCACGTTGACCAAACCACAGGCTTCATAATAGAAGGAGCACCTACTTGATTTTGGAGCCTCCTTTTTATGAGATTATTTTTTTAGGCACCATGTAGGTTTCTAGGCACCATAAGATGCTAAAAGTTAGGAACCCCCCCACAAGTGACCCCATTTTGCAAACTACACCCCTCAGGGAATTCATCTAGGGGTATAGTGTACATTTCAAACCCCCAGGGGTTTCACCAATTGTGGTACAACTGGGCAGTGAAAATGAAAAATTATTTTTTTTACACAAAAATGCAGTTCTGGCTCCAAATTTTTCATTTTCAGAAGGTATGAAGGAGAAAAAGCACCCCAAAATCTGTGCCCCAATTTCTCCCGAGTACGGCAATGCCTCACATGTGACCAAAAAATACCAGTTGGGTGCATGGCAGGACTCAGAAGGGAAGGAGTGATTTTTGGATTTTGCAGCACAGATTTTGGTGGAATGAATGGTGGGTGCTATGTTGCACCAATACAGTGGAACCCCCCCACAAGTCACCCCATTTTGCAAAGTACACCCCTCAGGGAATTCATCTAGGGGTATAGTGTACATTTCAAACCCCCAGGGGTTTCACCAATTTTGATACAAGTGGGCAGTGAAAATGAAAAATTACATTTTTTTACACAAAAATGCAGTTCTGGCTCAAAATTTTTCATTTTCAGAAGGTATGAAGGAGAAAAAGCACCCCAAAATATGTGCCCCAATTTCTCCCGAGTACGGCAATGCCTCACATGTGACCAAAAAATACCAGTTGGGTGCATGGCAGGACTCAGAAGGGAAGGAGTGATTTTTGGATTTTGCAGCTCAGAATCTGGTGGAATTTTGGTGGGTGCTATGTCGCATTAGCAAGACCCCCCAAGCACCAATACAGTGGAACCCCCCCCACAAGTGACCCCATTTTGCAAACTACACCCCTCAGGGAATTCATCTAGGGGTATAGTGTACATTTCAAACCCCCAGGGGTTTCACCAATTTTGATACAAGTGGGCAGTGAAAATGAAAAATTACATTTTTTTACACAAAAATGCAGTTCTGGCTCAAAATTTTTCATTTTCAGAAGGTATGAAGGAGAAAAAGCACCCCAAAATCTGTGCCCCAATTTCTCCCGAGTACGGCAATGCCTCACATGTGACCAAAAAATACCAGTTGGGTGCATGGCAGGACTCAGAAGGGAAGGAGTGATTTTTGGATTTTGCAGCACAGATTTTGGTGGAATGAATGGTGGGTGCTATGTTGCACCAATACAGTGGAACCCCCCCACAAGTCACCCCATTTTGCAAAGTACACCCCTCAGGGAATTCATCTAGGGGTATAGTGTACATTTCAAACCCCCAGGGGTTTCACCAATTTTGATACAAGTGGGCAGTGAAAATGAAAAATTACATTTTTTTTACACAAAAATGCAGTTCTGGCTCAAAATTTTTCATTTTCAGAAGGTATGAAGGAGAAAAAGCACCCCAAAATCTGTGCCCCAATTTCTCCCGAGTACGGCAATGCCTCACATGTGACCAAAAAATACCAGTTGGGTGCATGGCAGGACTCAGAAGGGAAGGAGTGATTTTTGGATTTTGCGGCTCAGATTCTGGTGGAATGAATGGTGGGTGCTATGTGGCATTAGCAAGACCCCCGAAGCACGGTGAAATTATGAACCTAATAATCCATAGATGTGTGGTATATTTTAAAACACTCCTTTATACATAGGCCGGGTTTGTCGGGGCAAGTGTCACACTGGAAAATAGTTTGCTTTCTTATTCCCTTTTTATAGCAAACTTTGCACCTTTTTTGTGTCCTGCCCTTTTTTCCAGTGGAGGGGATTTCATCAGGAAAATGCTGCCCTGGTACAATACGGGGGCCAGTACTAGAAGTACTGGGGCCCTCTGCCTGCTGGTTCCCAAATATTAGGCCCTTTATGACTTCCTCTTGAAAGTGCATAAATGTCCCCCTCTGGCCGGTAGAACGGAATAGCACGTAAGCGTTATACAGTGCCATCTGGATGATATACACGGCCAGCTTCTTGTACCAGATTTTTGTTTTCCGCAGGGCACTGTACGGCTTCAGTACCTGATCTGAAAGATCCACTCCGCCCATGTACCTATTGTAATCCAGGATACAATTAGGTTTTGAGGTGTGGGTACTGGTACCTCGTACAGGGACGGAGGTGGTACTGTCTCCGTGAATTGTTGTCAGTATAAGGACATCCCTCTTGTCCTTATATTTGACCAACAACATATTTTCGGTGCATATTCCCCTGCTTTCACCCCTTCTCATTACTTGGGCAATGTGCGTTTTTGGGAGGCCTCTTTGGTTCTTGCGCACAGTACCGCAAGCTGCTGTACCTCTTGAACCAAGGGCCTTAAACAGGGGGATGCTGGTGTAAAAGTTATCCACATAGAGGTGATAACCTTTATCCAGGAAGGGGTGCACTAAATCCCAGACAATTTTTCCACTAACACCTACGAGGGAGGGGGGGCATTCTGGCGGTTCAATTCTTGAATCCTTCCCTTCATATACCCTAAACCTGTGAGTGTACCCTGAGGTGCTTTCACACAGCTTATACATTTTTATGCCATACCTTGCCCTCTTACTGGGAAGGTACTGGCGGAATTTAACCCTTCCTTTAAAATGTATAAGGGACTCGTCTATGCAAATGAATTTATCTGGGATGTACATGTCTTCAAATTTGGCACTGAAATGATCAATGACCGGCCTGACTTTGAATAGCCGGTCAAAGGTGGGATCATCTCTGGGTGGGCACTGTGCATTATCGTTGTAATGCAAAAATTTAAGGATCGTCTCAAATCGAGCCCGGGGCATGGCCATACGGTAAAATGGGGTGCTGTACAGAACATCTGTACTCCAATATTGCCTAATTTCTGGCTTTTTTACTATGCCCATATGAAACACCAGACCCCAAAACGTCATCATCTCTACTGCATCTACAGGGGTCCACCTAGCAAATGATGACGTGGGGTTTTGAGCAATAAACTGCTGGGCATATAAATTAGTTTGGTCCACCATTAAATTTATAAAATCATCAGAGAAAAATAATTTGAAAAAGTCAATTTCTCTGAGACCTGTGGAATCAAATTGGATTCCTGGCATGGCCAAAAACTCAGGAACCTGGGGCTCAAAATTGTCTGGTGGTGGGGTCCATACGAGATCAATTATTGGGGGGGGGTCTCAGCTGCTCTACGGGGGCGTCTTTGAGGGGGTCCCTCATCACCAGAGGAGGAAGAGGCGCTTAAGGCGAATCCTTCAAATTCCCCGCTTGCATCACTGGCTGTGTCAGAGTCAGAAGCAAGCATGGCATATGCCTCCTCCGCTGAATACATTCTTCTGGATGACTGGGATGACATTTGGGATGACATTTGGGATGCCATTTTTATTTTTGTGTTACTGGTAGTGAAATGTTTCAACACGTGTATAGTGTAGGGGGGGGTACAAACTTTATTTCAACCCGGGGGGTATGTAGTGTGTAGTGTGTATGTAGTGCAGAAAAAAAAAAAAATACTTTATACAAAAAAAAAAAATTGAAGGGGTTACAAAAAAAAAAATTGAAGGGGTTAAAAAAAAAATTGAAGGGGTTAAAAAAAAAAAAAAAAAAAGGTCCTGCGCCAAAAATTGAGCACAGATGTTGGTCAGTAACGTCCGTCACTGAACAGCGCTCAAAGGCAACAGGAATTTGATCAAAAAAAAAAAAAAAAAAAAATAGATCAACCCTGTGCCGAAAAAGATGATCAGTGATGTACGTCACTGATCAGCGCACAGCGGCCACAGGACACCCACAAAATCACAGTGTGTGTAAAAAAAAAATTAAAAAAAGACCCCACAGCGCACACACAAAAAAAAAAAAAAAGGTGATCAGTGATGCGACACTGATTACCAGTGAGGGGCAGCAGGTGCACAACCTTTGGTGCAACTGACAGTGCAACTGGCAGGTATATATAAAAAAAAAAACCTCTGCACCCCCAAAAAGTTGCTGATCACCTCAGATATAGTGATCAGCACAAAAGGCGGGGGCAGCAGACACAAAATTTAGCACTCTCTATCACTCTCTGTCACTATCTCTCTATCTCTCACTATCTAACACTCTATGACACTGCAGCAGCAGCAGTGACAGGTATATATATATATATATATATATATATATATATAAAAAAAAAACCTGCGCCCCCAAAAAGTTGCTGATCAGTTAATTTATACTGATCAGCACAAAAGGGGGGGCAGCAGTCAGTTATATAAAAAATATATAGCACAATCTGTCACTATCTCTATCTCTCTCTCTCTATCTCTCTCTATCTATAACTATCACACTGCAGCAGCACAAAATATAGCACTCTGTCACTAGGCCTCTCTCTCTATCTCTCTCTATCTCTCTCTATCTCTCTCTATCTCTCTCTATCTCTCTCTATCTCTCTCTATCTCTCTCTCTCTATCTCTCTCTATCTCTCTCTATCTCTCTCTATCTCTCTCTATCTCTCTCTCTATAACTATATCACACTGCAGCAGCACAAAATATAGCACTCTCTGACACTATCTCTCTCTATCTCTCTCTATCTAACTAACGCTATTACACTGCAGCAGCACAAGTTCACAGGAAGTCACAAGTAACAGGATCCAGGAAGCATCCAGCACACTACAAGCAGTGATGAAGCAGGCAAGATATTTGCAAGGATCAGGTAAGTATTTTGCAAGGTTCTGGTCAGTATATCGCGGCAGCTAGGCACGGTGACCGCACTGCACGCAATTCCAGACCGGAATGGCGTCTGCAGTGCAGTCACCGTTAGTTTAAACCCCCCTCCATGGCTGTGATTGGTCCGTCGGTCCGACGGACCAATCACGGCCTTTGGGGGCGGGCGGGGTGAGGTGGGGTGACACCAGTGTCACCCTTACACCCCGCGGTGATTGGTGCTGTACTTTACAGCACCAATCACCGGCGAACGTTATTCGCCGGTGACACAAAAAACGCTGTAATTGGCTGTTCACACTGAACAGCCAATCACAGCGATCGCCGATGGGGGGGCGGCATCGCAGCCCCCCCTGGGCATGCACGGACATGTCTGCTGTCAGGGACAGCAGACATGTTGTAACTGTCACCGCGTCTATAGACGCGGTGACAGTTAAATGCCATGACGTACATTTACGCCATGTGTCGGGAAGTACTTCCCGACCATGACGTAAATGTACGTCAATTGTCGGGAAGGGGTTAATGCAGAAATTAGCAATTATAAAGTTTTATGTATTTTAATAGTTATATATTCACCACACAATAACATTTTGATGGCAGATGGAATTGCTGGGTCCTGACCCTTTAAAATGGGTCAGTGTACAATTAGGATATACTAGAATAAAAAATAAAAAAAAGTAACCCATACATAATACAAATGCACCAGAAGTCTATAAAGTATTGCCATGAAAACAAAGCTGTTCTGTTAATAAATTAAAGCTAAACTCTGTAAGTTGCTAAAATTGTGAGCCTCTATGACCAAAATGGTGCTCATTCATAGCGAACCACAGTAAAAGCACTTGAATTTGCCCACACAGCTGTGATGTACAGACAGGCAGTGGGTCACCTGTACACACAGCCAGACATGCAAGATATATCAGCACTGACTGTGTTATAAGTTAAATACAGTATGTCTTAACATTGTATCCGGTATGAGCAACACAAAAAGGGGCAGGATTTCTTTTTTCATTAACGGTTTAATGAAAGAAAATAATACTGTGAAACATTGCTATGTATTAGAAACCTTGATAAACAAATGCTTTAACGCTAACATTAACAATCCAAAGATATTAGGCTTTGCTACGATTTATTTAAACTATTTTAATAAAACCAATTTTTAGATTAAACATAATAAAATAATTTTCAATTAATTATTTTTTGGGGGTGTTTTTGCACCACTAAAAATGTAGTGGTACAAAATGGGCTATATTTATACCCCCGTCACACTTCAAATGCCAAGTCGCACCTGGGATTTAGACATGGGTCCGTCCCGGGAGAGACCTGACATTTGTGACCCACACCAGGTTGCGCAAGTCAGAAAGTGGGCGGGGTGGTGCGGCTGCATGACCCGGGGAGGGGGGGGGGATTGATGGACCCGGGTTTTTTTCAAATGGCCCTTTCACACCGCACAGAGACACAGATCAGCCCCAGTTATTTGTGCGGTGTGAAAGCGGTATTATTCTGATCTGTGCTTAGGCATGGATGAGACTAAAACTTGGGCTGTTAGAGTGGGCACTATCCCAAGACCCATAGTTTTGCAGATGTCAGGGCATCTAAACCGCTCTACTATTTTAAAGTTACAGGGGTATATCTTTCCATCGATGACAGAGGGCAGTACACAACACTATGCTCTATTCTACGGATGCGCCATCTTAAAAGAGGGATTTTGTACTTGCCGTAAGTCCACAGGTGTCATTGGGAGTTACACCGGGGAATAGAAGGTGACCTCAGGGAACATGGGCACTTTCAATACAAAATTAGTGTGGCCAACTCCTCCCCGTCTACTTCCCCTCCCAGGCAGTCATAAAGATTGTACTCGGAAGGGAGCAGGAAGATAAAAACACACTTCCGAAGAGGAGGTTAAACACCACATAACATTCAATAAAGAAAGTAAAAAAAAGAAACAGTGAGAAAAACACTGAAAACTAAAAACACATACAGAGTCAACAGACAATGTCGCATCATAACATAAGAGTTGAAAACCTTAACAGGGAAAACTCGAAAGTAACTACCCTGACATGTAACTTGCCCTAGGGCAAGTAGAGAACAGCGCTAAGGCTGGTGTCCAGTGACACCTGTACAAAAAATTCCTCTCTCCATCCACTAGGTGTCAATGGAGTTACACTGGGGACGTCCCAGAGCTTACAACGGGGCAGGAAATCGCTGAAAACCCCGTAGTACTGTGCGGCCATTCATTGAAGCTGAATGAAATTCGCAAAAGGTATCAAACCTGTAAAACCGAACAAAGGTTTTACTGCACGACAATGTAGCAGCTCTGCAGAGTTGCTGGAGAGAGACCCCTCGGGCAGCCGCCCAAGAGGGACCCACCGATCTGGTTGAGTGCGCAGTTATGCAAAAAGGAGGTGTCTGAAGAGGTGACATAAGCCTGACAAATGGTCAGCCGAATCCACCCTGAAAATTTGCTCTGAAGCTGGCCACCCATGACGTATTGGGTCGTAGGTAACAAGCAAAACACATAGATGCGCAGCGCCCTGACCACATCCAGTGATCTTGCTTCCGGCGAGTCCTCTGTGAATGCTGGAACCACAATGGGTTGGTTCACATGAAAAGTAGATACTACTTTTGGAAGAAATGACAGACTAGTGCGGAGTTCCGCTCTGTCAGAATGGAACTGAAGTAAGGGGGAACGACAAGAGAGCCCCCAGTTCAGATACGCGTCTGGCTGAGGCCAGTGCCAGTAAAAGGACCACCTCCTCCAAAGGCTCAAACACGGAGGATTGTAAGAATTGGAGGACCAAATCAAGGTCCCAAGGAGCCGTTGGAGGTCGAATGGGTGGTTGCAGGCGTAACACCCCCTGACAAAATGTCAGCACTTCAGGCAGGATGGCTAATTTCTTTTTCTCCGGATGCGTTGAAGAACTCGAGATATCAACGGGAACGGTGGAAAGAGGTACACAAACTGAAAAGGCCACGGAGCGACCAGCGCGTCCATTCCTTCTGCTTGTGGGTCTCGCGTCCGAGAGAAGTACCTGGGGAGTTGAAAGTGATGGGACACCATCAGGTCCACCTGAGGATGGCCCCACCGATGGATCAACCTCTGAAATATCTGAGGGTGTAAGCACCATTTTCCCTGATGTACATCCTGCCGACTGAGAAAATCGCCCTCCCAGTTTTCTACTCCGGGTATAAAAATGGATGACAGGGCTAGAGCGGGAGTGTGCGCAGTTGAGATTTGAGGCCCACACACCTATGGCCTTATTAACCCAGAATCTGACTTGTGCCGGACGCTTCACTCCAGAAGCTGAGAAGATATTTTTCAGGGTTAACTCTAACTTGCGGTCAGAGATGTCCTTAAGGGTGGTGGCCCCAGGAGGACTGTCTTTTTAGACAGCCGTGACACCAACGAGTCCACCGAGGGGGTACCAATACCCTCTTTCTGCCTTCTGGTTGCAAGGGGTAATTTAATAAAAACCTGCAAGGTGTTTGAAAGAGTTTGTCTGGATGATTCCAGGCTTCCTTTACATGGTCATTCAATTCCTCCGCAGGAGCGAAGTTGGACGATTGCTTTTTCTTTTTCCCCAAATAGGGAGGTTCGGGCAGGAGTATCCACTCCGTCCACCACATTACAAGCAACTTTTACCATTTCAATTTAATACTCTGACCCCTGAGAGGTTTGTGCAGGCTCCTAGGTGTCAAAAGCCAGCACTTCCTCCTCCTCCTCCTCTGAGGTTCAAATTCACCCTTTTCTAATTCTGGCATATCAGAATCAGGAATTTCACATTTTGTGGAAGGGCCCTCTTCCTTTGTAAAAGGGGGGTTTGAAGAGGAAGGGCGAGGTTCAGATTGCCCTGGAGCCAAGGCTCTAGTGAGGTTTTGAACTGCAGTGGCTAAATCACTCTGTTGGTTTCTGGAGGTCTCCCTATCTTTTTGAGACTCAGAGAGCTCAGCAGATAAACATGACATCTGTGAGCTGTGTAGCCCAGAAGGGGGGTTTAACTGAGCATTTATCACAAAGCAACATCCCCTCTGAGGCTGGTGTAAATTTTGCATTACACTTTTGACAAGCAATCCTCTTGGAGCTTCCCCCTGCCATTTTAAAGGCACACAGACAATGTGCAGTATTCAATGCCGGTGCGAGCGGCCGGCGAGGGGGTTAAACTGCGAGGATCACAGAAAACCAGTGATCCTCGCAGTTTAACCCCCGCGCCGGCCGCTCGCACTATGCAACGTTCTGGGGGAATCCTCGCAGTCACAGAACGGCGAGGATTCCCCTAAACTGCGAGAGCCGCGGCTAGTGCAGCAAACTCGCTGTAATTAGCCTCGGCTCTCGCAGCTTTTGGAGGCACATTCGCAAATTCCCCCTCGCTCAAAAAACGGAGCGAGGGGGAATTTGCGAATGAGGGGGGGTCAGTTGAATACTGACAGGGTGAGCGGTGACTGCGAGCAAAAAGTCCTGCTCGCAGTCACCGCTCGCCCACGGCATTGAATATATGCCAAAGTCTACATACTACCACACACCCAAGGGAGAGTAGGCATAGAAGAAGATCCAGATAGAAACACTGGATGGGAGAGACCGTGAAAGAGAGAAGCTGCCACTGGGTGTAAACAGTGCTATGATATATCTCTATCTATACACATACATACACACACACACACACACACACACACAGAGCGCTATAGCCCTTCTTTTAACAATGCCCAACTGCCTTCACCTAGCTCTAAAGCCCCACTAACGCACAAACCGGGTAGAGCTGTAGCAGGATGGTCACCAGGAGAATCGGGATGTTATAACATGCAGCCTTGGGAGAATGTGCAAGTGTAACACAGGGCCTCCAGCAGCGCCAAGTACAAAGAAAAAAGCCGCCACAGGCACACTAACGCCCGGCAGCTCTCTTCTCCATGGTGCCAGATTTAAATAAAAGCTCTGCTTATGCCGCCTTTTAAGTGCCCTGACCTCCACTGCTAACAGCGAGGCAAGGTATACTCACAGAGCTGCAGTTGGCAGTGTGGCTAGGGGAGGATCGCGACGCGTGCCTCGGTGAGCGGCGCCCGTTTCATCTCCAGAGACTTGTCTCTGCAGCCAGGGAGCTGGGCGCAAACTGCAGCAGCACCCGGCTCCCTTTGGCAGGCTTCCCACGTAGCAGCAACTATATGCCTGTCCCCAATGTAAAAGACTTGCTGCTTTATCTATATCAAAATGCCCAGGAGTGTGCACAAGTGTGACCTGCTCCCTTGCGGACACAATCTAAGATTGCCTGGGAGGGGGAAGTAGAAGGGGAGGAGTTGGCCACACTACTTTTATATTGAAAGTGCCCATGCTCCCTGTGGTCGCCTTATATTCCCCAGTGTAACTCCAGTGACACCTAGTGGATGAAGGAGAAACACACATTCATACATATAGCCATACCACTGTAAGCTAGAATACGGAAGGGTCAGCCATATCAACATAACTACCGCATGTCCCTGACAGTGCAGGTATGGGGAGAGAGGCTGCTATACATGGACCAGAGGTGAGGATTAAACATAGAATTTGACGGCAGATAAGAACCACTTGGCCCATCTAGTCTGCCCCTTTTTTTAAACATGTTACCTCAAACCATATTTGATCCTTATTTTTTTGTAAGGATATCAATATGCTTATCCCAAGCATGTTTAAATTGTACTACTGTATTTGCGTCTACCACCTCTGTTGGGAGGCTATTCCACTTATCTACTACTCTTTCTGTGAAGTAATTCTTCCTCACATTTCCCCTGAATCTTCCTCCCTCTAGTTTCAGTGCATGTCCTCGTGTTCTGTTGCTCCTCTTCCTGTGAAGAATGTCTCCCACCTGTACCTTGTTAAAGCCCTTGATATATTTGAAAGTTTCTATCATGTCCCCCCTTTCCCTTCTCTGCTCTAAAAGGAGAGTTATGGTAGACTTACCTTTGTTAACTCCCTTTCCTTGAAGTCCATGGGAACCACAGGGGACATCGGGGTTGTAGTCGGATCCAGGGGGTCCGAGGCACCAATCAGCGAAGCTCTTAAAGGTTTTACCCAGCATGCCCGGGCCCTCTCCCCTACAACCCCGCCTCCAGGCTACTGCCGCCAGTTTTTGGTAACAAGCCGAGAGCAGGAAGCGGAGAAGAGAAGAGGACAGAGAACACATATGCCCAGAACTCATACATACATAGCATGAATATGGAATGGTCAGAACGGGTCACAGTATCAGAACATCACGTAAAGGTGAACCTCAGTGGCAAATTTAAAAGGGTGGGCGCCCTGTGGTTCCCATGGACTTCAAGGAAAGGGAGTTAACAAAGGTAAGTCTACCATAACTCTCCTTTTCCTTGTCAGGGTCCATGGGTCCCACAGGGGACATCGGGGATGTCACAAGCCGTAATTAAGGGAGGGAATTTGTCTGAGGTGTCAGCAGAACCCGACGACCGAAGGAGGCATCCTGGGAGGCGAACGTGTCAAAGGCGTAGAACTTAATGAATGTCTGGACGGATGACCACGTTGCAGCCTTGCACAGCTGTTCGGCAGAAGCACCCCTGCTCGCTGCCCATGAAGGCCCAACCGCTCTAGTAGAGTGTGCTCTGATAGCAACCGGAATGGGCCTGTTAGACAGAAGATATGCCTGTTGTATAGCCATGCGGATCCAGCGGGCAATAGTTTGTTTACCCGCTGGCCAGCCCTTCTTGTGAAAGCCATATAACACAAAGAGGGAATCTGATTTCCTGACCGATTTAGTGCGGTCGACATAGACGGTCAAAGCTCTGACCACATCGAGCAATTTTTCATCAGAGGAAAGGTCATCTGAGGTGAATGCAGGTACCACGATTTCCTGGTTGACATGGAATTTTGTCACCACCTTGGGCAGATGGGAAGATCTTGTCCGTAACACTGCCCTGTCACTGTGGAACACCAGGAAGGGTGATTTACACGAAAGTGCGGAAAGATCCGACACCCTGCGTGCGGAGGCAATGGCCAGGAGGAAGACAGTTTTGACTGTCAGCCATTTAAGTTCCACTGATGATAGTGGTTCAAACGGTGGTTTGGTTAAAGCTTGAAGCACTAAAGATAAGTCCCAAGGATTCGTGGGAGGGACAAAGGGAGGCTGTATGTGTACTACTCCCTGTAGAAATGTGCGAATGTCAGGTAAGAATGCAATCTTTCTCTGAAACCATACTGAAAGGGCTGAGATTTGGACCTTCAGGGAAGCCAATCTTAGTCCTAAGTCCAATCCATTTTGAAGGAAGGCCAATATCCTGGCTGTTTTGAAAATCTTGGGATCATATTTATTAGAGTTGCACCAAGAAAAATAGGAATGCCAAGTCCGGTAGTATATCTTTGAGGATGCTGGCTTGCGAGCCTGGATCATCGTCCTAGCCACCTTGTCAGAAAAACCCTTGCCCTTTAATAAGGCAATTTCAAGAGCCACGCCGTCAAAGACAGGCGCTGAGGGTCTGGATGAAGACAAGGTCCCTGGCTCAACAGATCTTGACGAAGAGGCAATGGCCAGGGGGACTGGTGTGACAATTGTTGTAGGTCTACGTACCAGTGTCGGCGTGGCCAGTCTGGTGCGATGAGAAGAAGGGTTCCTCCTTCCTGCCTGAATTTTCTGATCACCCTGGGGATCATGTTTATCGGAGGGAACGCGTATGGGAGATGAAACTTCCACGGTACGGACAGGGCATCCGTGAAGTAGGCCTGCGGATCCCTGGTCCTTGCTCCGAAGCATGGGACTTTGAAATTGTGTCTGGACGCCATGAGGTCTACATCTGGGGTGCCCCAGACTTGCGTCAGACTGACAAACACTTCCGGGTGTAGAGACCACTCCCCCGGGTGGATATCCTGTCGGCTCAGAAAGTCCGCCTCCCAGTTCAGGACTCCTGGGATGAAGACTGCCGACAGGGCTAGGAGATGTTCTTCCCCCCAGGTGAGAATCCTGGAGACCTCCCGGAGGGCGGCAACACTTCGTGTTCCTCCCTGGCGGTTTATGTATGCCACCGCCGTGGCGTTGTCTGACCTGATCTGAACAGGTTTTCCCTGCAACAGATCCTGAGACTGAAGAAGGGCATTGTAGGCTGCTCGAATCTCTAAGACATTGATGGATAGTCGAGATTCTGGTTCGGTCCAGACGCCTTGCAAGGACCGGGATCCTACTACTGCCCCCCAGCCTCGCAGGCTGGCGTCTGAGGTCAGTACTATCCATTCTCTGAACCAGAATAGTCTCCCCTGGTTTAGGTGGTCCATCTGTTCCCACCACAGGAGCGAGTCTTTGACCTCCTGTGTTAGAGTGAGAAACGTCGACTTGACGTGTTGTGGTAGGCCATCCCATTTCGCCAGGACCAGGCCCTGGAGCGGACGGGAGTGGAACTGGGCCCACTCGACCATGTCGAATGTGGACACCATCCTCCCCAATATTTTCATGGCCCAGTGAACCGAGACTCTTGGTTTCTGAGTAAAGATCTGGATTCTCTGTATTAAGTCCCTGGCCTTGTCGTTTGGAAGAAACAGACGCAGGGCTCTGGTGTCCAGTAAAGCTCCCAGATGCAACATTCTCTGGGAGGGGATCGTGGAAGATTTCTCCCAGTTGAGGAGCCACCCGTGATCCTGTAATGTGGAGACTGTTATCTGCAAGTGGGATGTCAGGACCTCTGGTGACTTGGCTGCAATCAACAGGTCGTCCAAGTAGGGGAAGACCCTGATCCCCTGCTTGTGCAGGATTTCTGCCATTATAGCCATCACTTTTGTAAAGATCCTTGGCGCTGTTGCAAGGCCGAATGGGAGGGCCTGAAACTGGTAGTGACTCTTCAGAATAGCGAAGCGCAAATACTTCTGGTGGGCCGGTAGGATGGGGATGTGGAGGTATGCGTCTCTGATATCTAGAGAGACCATGAAGTCCCCCTCCTCTAGGGCCAGGATAATGGTCCTCAAGGTCTCCATCCTGAACTTTGTGACTTTTACCACCTTGTTCAGAGCTTTGAGGTTTAAAATGGGACGGAATGTTCCATTTGGTTTTGGCACCAGAAACAGGGTTGAGTAGAAGCCGAGGCCTCTCTGGTGCCCTGGCACTGGAACAATGACCCGCGACCGAAGTAAGGTCTGTAGGATGATCCTTAGGTGTTCTGCCTTGCATGGGTCTCTGGGGAGACCTGTGCAAAAGAACCTTCTTGGGGGAGGCTTTGAGAAAGATATGGCGTACCCCTGCGACACTACCTCCCTCACCCAGGCATCCTTTGTGGTGGACAGCCACTGGTGAGCGAAGTACAGGAGTCTGCCTCCCACTTGGGGGTCCGTCTGTGGGAGGCTGGCCCCGTCATGCTGAAGGCTTGTCGGTCTTGGGGGGAGCCTGTCTGGCGGCCCAAGGCTGCTTGGGTTTGGGTTTGCCAGTTTTATGAGCGGGCGAGGGTCTGGTATAGGACTGGCCTCTGGCCTTGCCTTGAGGGCGAAAGGGCCGAAAGGACTGGGTTCTAGGCCTTTGAGGTAGAGCCGTAGGGAGGCAGGCTGTCTTGGCTGACGCCAAGGAGGCCACAATTTTATTTAACTCCTCCCCAAACAGGTTTTCCCCTTTAAAGGGTAAGAGTTCCAGAGTCCTTTTGGATTCTAGGTCCGCTTTCCATGACCGAAGCCAGATAATCCGGCGTGCCAGCACTGAACTGGCGGAGGCTCTGGCAGCTAGAGTGCCGGCGTCCGACATAGCATCCATAATATATGTTGCTGCATGTTTGATGTGTTGCATACACAGCCTTGCATCCTCAGATGCGACTGGGGCCAACTCATCCTCTATCACTTGCAACCAAGGAGAAATGGCCTTTGCCGCCCACGTAGCTGCAATTGTAGGCCTCTGTACTGCCCCTGCATAGGAAAAGGCTGCCTTGAGAGCGTTTTCCAGACGCCTGTCTGTCTGGTCCTTCAGGGCTGACCCTGAGGCTACCGGGAGCACGGATGGTTTAACCAGCCTGGACACGTGCGCGTCCACTGTGGGAGGGATTTCCCAAGGGGTACAATCCTCTGGAGGTAGCGGGTATCTAGCCAACATCTTTTTAGATATGTTTGCTCTCTTTCCTAAGGCCTCCCATTGATCTCTCCTGATTTCTGATAAATGATCAGAATGAGGGAACTGGGCTTTGACTACCTTCTGCTTTTTGAAGACGTCCCTGGTCTTAGCAGTGGGTTCAGGTTCGTCTGCATCTGACAGAAGAACCTCCCGGATGGCATAAATAAGGCCTGCTATGTCAGGGGTTTCAGCCTGAGCAGCGGAAGGGTCCGTAGGCATAGGGTCATCCTGATCGTCATCAGGTATGATGTCCTCCCCATTATCAGGGTCTGCATTATCGGGGTCATCCCCGCCATCGTCTGTGTCATCAGACCCATCCCTGGTTACCGGTAGCAACGGATTTATCAATGATCTACTGGGTTGTGCAGCGAGAGGCAGTAGCTTCTGCATAGTTGCCGTAGTCTGCTGCAAGGTCTGCACCGTGGTCGACAAAGCATCCACCCATGGAGGGGGGGGCTGTACTACAGGGGGTGCTATAGCATTAGGGAGACGATCCACCAGGGTGCCCAACAGCTGTTGAAAGGCTGCCCATGGTGGCTGAGGTGCCCCTGAGGGCTGGGGATGGTCAGGAGGGGTAAAGCAATTGACACATAGCCCATCCTGGATGACATCCATGTCAGACAGACCTGCAGCGCAGCTCTTGCAGGACAAGAGCAAGGGAGATTCTGTCTGGCTGCGCCCCCGTTTGGACATAGTGAACACACTCCCAATAGGGGGGATACAGTGCACAGTAGGTAATTCAGTGAAAGAGAACCTAGAGTGATCCACTGACAGTATGTGACCTCTGAGGTAAAAACCTCACTTAGAATAAAGTGGACAGTTTGAGAAAAAAACTGACAGAGGAAAAGAAAGTACTAGCACAAAGTCACATACACACTATATTAGGCAATATAGATGAGCTAACACACCCTAGATCAACCACAGTACTCTATAGAGCAAAGGGGGAATGAGGGTGGCTGTGAAAAGCACTACTTAGCCTGTAGCCGGTTTCACAGGGGAGAGAGATGTGCCCGACCTCTGGAGACCTGCGTGCTGCTGTAATGGCGCTGGTCCAAGAGAGGGGGGGCGGGCACAAACAGTTACAGCTAATGGACGGCAGACCTCGAGGAGATTGGCGCCAAAGCTGGGGGAGGGGCTGCAGGCCAAACGCCACCTCCCCTTGCTGGACTTCCCCCACCGGAGCATAAGAGCTACTTAAAAATGGGTCCCCCCCCAGGCCCAGCCTGCTGCTCTGTCCCCGGTGGTCTAGTGGGATCCCTGGCCGAAGCGAGTGCCCACGCCAGCCACCGCGGGCGTCTCCCAGCGCGCCGCGGCAGGACAGCGATTAGTGCTTCCTTAGGAAGCCTTACCTGCTCCTGGTCCGGCCACGCTGTCAGGAGAGCGACGTCCGGCGGTGCTAGGCGCTGACGTCGCCTCCGCCGTCTGCCTCAAGCTGTTCTGAGGAGGTCGGCGCCGGGAGGAGTGAAGGAGACGCTCACTCCGCTGTCAATCACTGACGGCGGGGAGCGACTCTGCCGCAAGGCGGCTTCTGCCGCCGTAGCAGCTGTTTTAAAAATAAAAATAAAAATGAAAATGGAAAAGCTTCTACTGGAATCACCTCAAAGAGGTGATTCCTGCTGATTACAGGTGCGGTAAAAACTGGCGGCAGTAGCCTGGAGGCGGGGTTGTAGGGGAGAGGGCCCGGGCATGCTGGGTAAAACCTTTAAGAGCTTCGCTGATTGGTGCCTCGGACCCCCTGGATCCGACTACAACCCCGATGTCCCCTGTGGGACCCATGGACCCTGACAAGGAAAGTATACATATTAAGATCTTTTAGTCTTTCCTGGTACGTTTTGTGATGTAGGCCATGCACCATTTTAGTTGCTCTTCTTTGTACAGTCTCTAATGTATTTATATCCTTCTGAAGATATAGCCTCCAGAACTTAACACAATACTCTAGGTGAGGTCGTACCAATGACCTATACAGTGGCATTATTACTTCTTTCTTTCTACTGCTGATACCTCTCCCTATGCAACCAAGCATCTGACTTGCCTTCTTCATTGCTTTGTTACATTGCCTACCTGCTTTTAAGTCCCCTGAAATAGTGACACCTAGATCCCTCTCTTCCTCAGTAGTTTCCATTATAGTGCCATTTATACTATATTGAGTCTTTGGATTTCTGAGACCCAAGTGCATGATTTTGCATTTTTTGGCATTAAACTGTAGTTGCCATTCTCTTGACCATTTCTCTAATCTGCCTAGATCCTCAATCATTTGTTTTACCCCTCGTGGTGTGTCTACCCTGTTGCATACCTTTGTGTCTTCTGCAAAAAGGCACATTTTACCCTCAATTCCATTTGCAATATCACCAATAAAGATATTAAAAAGCACCGGTCCAAGTACAGATTCCTGGGGTACTCCACTTGTAACCTTTCCCTCCTTTGACTGTACTCCGTTTACTACAACTCTCTGTTTTCTGTCCTGCAACCACGCTCTTAGCAGCATTGTGTATGAGTTACTGACATTGCCAACCATATTCCATAACAAAATCCTGGTTGTTACACATGTTACAAAGCAATAATAGTTTGTTGTAGCACCGTTGCACCTGTCCTAACTCGCACACTTTCCTGCCTGGGGCGTTATGCTCTGAAATACAGCCCAGATAGATTGCATTAGAAGCACCAAAACCGAGCACAACAACCAGATTGTGGCAGGTGCACCAAAACCGAGCACAACAACCAGATTGTGGCAGGTGCAGGTCATTAAAATGAACAACAAATTATTTCTTACTTACGTGCAATTTTTCTTTTCACTGCCAGAGTTTTTCGGTGGAGTGGAGTCCTGTGTCTCTTTTTTGGTAAAATACTTCCTTTCTCCATTACCTAAAATATACAATGCATAGTGGTGGTGAAATCCTTTCACTATTCAAAAGGTCTACTAAAAAAGTAGAGCTATTATTTACGAAGTCTTGTGTCAAGAATAAAAGAATAGTGCAGCTGAAGTAAAAAACATTTGAGGTAAAACGGCTGTACAATATGTCACTGTTTCCATGGTAACCAAATAGTTTGCAAAGTACTAATATAAAATATCTGAAAAAGTATACCAATAAAAATGCTATTATGTATGGTGAAGAAGGGGAGGGTGTGTGATTTATTCAACTGAAAGATAACCCCCTATATTTGTTCTGTGTCACTTTTGCTTACACATGTATACGAGGTGGACATTTGGACCACTTGTCAGTTATAGAAAAACCTTCGGGTGGCATGATGTGCCCCCTCTGGGGTCTTAATCCAGATCACCACCACATATGATGTAGTAAAAGGGAAAAACCTGTGGCTTAGCAGCTGGAGTCCATCTGCCTATAGTAGGAGTCTTCAATATCTAGTCTGTATCTCACCAATGTTTAGTAGTTTAAATGTTGTGACTGTAAATTAGAAATTACTGTACATTGAAAAGAGTTTCTAACAGACAAGCCTGTTTTAAATACAAAAGACAACTGAATAGTAAAAAAAAAAAAAATCTACTTGAGGCTTGGATGGTCAGCATTCACTTTAAATGGCAGTTGTTTGGGTTGCAGCTGTCCATTGGGTTCTATCAGTGGCAGTGAGTTAACTAGCTAAAATAATGGTACTTGTGTCGTTTCACGGCGGCAGTTACACCGTCAGCGTATCATTCCTGTCAGAATCCGGGTACAGCAATGCTTCCTACAGGGTTTCAAACCCCCACTATCCACGGCAGCCTGAAACATGGCGAGCGTAGCGTGCCCTGTGAGGGGATGTGTTATGCGTCCTCTCGACCTTTTCATACCCATACTGTGGCGAGCGCAGCGAGCCACCAAGCCTGAAGCGTGGCGTGCGCCGCGAGGGGACGCGGATGACCTTACATGTAATCCGCTGCGCTCACCAGACTATATAAAATAAACTCCACACCGACGTGGATAGTGGGGGTATGAAAAGGTCGGGTGGACGCGTGACGAGCGTGAGATGCTCCTGCATGTCAAAGAGATGGAGCACCTCTCCGCCGGCACCAGCATGATCCCCCTCTCCGCCAAAGAGAGGGGATCATGCTGGCACCAGCGGTGTGAGAGGAGCCGAGTAGGCTTGCCAGGTACAGAGATGCAGTTCCCGGCAACAGTACGGTAGTTCCATGGTGGCAGCCTACACTGATTATGTAGCATAGGCAGCTGCCGTGAAACTACACAAGTAATGCAGCTGTTGGGCTACGCTAATAGCGTAGCTTCAAACATAGCGTAAGCTGCTGCCATGAAACTACACAAGTACCAAAAAGATTTATAGGCAGGAAAGTGGATCGTTACCATGCTACGCGTCATCACATTGTTGTGTGGCCTTGCAAAATTATAGCCAAGAGAAGGACTCTAATATAATGATACACAATATTAGATGGCAGATAAGAACCGCTTGGCCCAAATAGGAAAGAGAGAAAAGAGAAAGTGAGTGAAAGAGCAAGTGAGCGAAAAAAAAAAAAGGAGTGAGCAAGAGAAAGAGAGAAGCGAGAGACCGAGAAAGAGACAGAAAAAGAGAAAGAGAAAAATAAATAAGGCGGTAGATCTATAGACAGAAGTTAGAGACAGGAGGTAGTTTAACAGGTATAAAGATAGGATGGAGGCGGATAGATGTAAGGTGTAAAGATCAGTGTTCTTTCACAAATATATGTTACAGTCAGGTGGCATCAAGATGTTCAAATTCAGACCTTCAAAAGGGAATACTGTTTTGTTATGCTACTATACAAAAAAAGTAAAAAAAAACAATACAAAAAAGGAGGACATTTCCAAAGATAGGAATTAGACTTCACATGTGATGTTGCTATGGGCAACTAATCAGAATCTACTTCTCATTTGTTTAGCACCCTCTAGAAGACAGGATCTGATTGATTGCCCATAGCAACATCACATATGAAGTATAATACCCATCATTCAGCATCAGTTGTAACTGCAAATTGTATCACAATGAGCCATTATTGGTACGCTGCACATGCATACACAACGTGGTATCCGCGATCACACAAAAAAGGTATCTGCGACAGCAGGAGGGAGATGTGTCAATGGGATAGCTGTGCATCTTCTGCGATGCAGGATGTGTAGTGGCTGCTCTGCGGGCATTGCAAACCCAATAGGAGAAAATACAAACGCATTACTCGCACAGGCTGGGTAAGTGCAGAGCGGATGGCTAATGATGGCTGCTAAAAAAAATATCAAAGCTGAAAGACATCACAATGATGCAGGGAATGCGGTTTAGTCTGCTGCATGCCAAATTACATACATTAACGCTTTGCATTATACATAGTAACATTTAGTGTTGCCATGTCTTTTTACCATAGTAATTTAGATAAAATGATCGCAATTTTAATTGTGCAAGATTGCATGCAACGGGTGTTGGCTTCATTTGCAATGTGATCAAGGTGACCACAGATAAGATTGTAGGTTGGGCTTAAAGAATTTGAAGCTTTGCGATCGCATATGCATGGGTACCTAGAAAAACAGCCCAGAGCAATTAATACCTTGTGTTTGCGATCCAGTAGATTTTAAGATAAGTATATTTATTTACAGTTTCTTATATAGCGCAGCAGATTCTGTTGCGCTTTACAACTGATAACAGTGGAAGAAAAAACTGTGTAAACCAGACAGACATAGAGGCTGGAGGGCCCTGCTGCAAGATTACCATCTATAGCCATATATTTGCTGGTTACAATAATGCAGTCTTTCTGTATCCAGACTAGTTTAGTAAAGATATCATTTGTTCCGCTCTTGATAATCACCTACACCTAGTTTGGGTGGAGACCCATCTAACATTATAAATGTGGCCCTTTCATCATTCTTTAAATGGACGAATTTGCTCTAGGCGCCATGCACTGTAAATGACTAAATTCAATAACATGCTTGAACATTTTATGTAGTGCAATATGTACACTTGTAGAATTACATGTTTAAATGTATTTATACAGTATATAAGAGGTGTTTGAATGTATTATAGGACTGGATCACCATCTTCTATGACTAGGAGATGGGATGCTAATTTCCAAAGCACGAGGTCTGATGAATGGCCAGACTATTTGATGATCTTTGCACAGCAGTTAATGTGCTTGGATTCTACAGTTCCAGTGGGAAAGGTGTTAACAGGGGACTTCGGTTTTTAACTATGCAAAAGTGTCAAGTAGATAAAGGAATCAGTTATTTCCTGTACATTTTGATATAGATACTGTACAAAGGGAATAAAAAAAGGATTTTCCAACGCACAACAATGATGTAGCTATGAATAAGATATGTTTGGGTATCATGAAACTCAGGTATTTCTGTAGCTTAAAGGTCCATACACACTGGGTGATTTTGCCCAGTGTGTATGGACAGCTACGATGATGGGGTAGAAATAAAAAAAATTAATTGATGGGCTGAAAAATCGCTCAGTGCACACACACTAAATGACATTTGCTCACCTGTGATTGTCCGAGGGGGTGGATGACTTTCCATAGCGCGCATCAGCTCTCACCGCCGGGCCGTACACACCGAGCGGCTTTTGAGCTGAAAGCGGCTCAAACAAAAAAAAACCCGGAGCTGCTTTCAGCTCAAAATTACGCAGTATGTATGGGCCTTACAGATCTTTGCAGATATATTGAGTGCCACAATTTTTGCATGGTCTTAATATAATCCATTAAATCAGAATACATTTTGTTCTCTGCATTGTGTGGAAGCCCAAAAAGTACTCTTTGAATTGTGCGGCAGTCAATTGAATATGAATTAGATGATAGAAGTATGTAATTAGAGCTCTTTGACATCAATTTGATGATGTTTAACACCCAAATTATAAAAACATCTTAATGGTTTTCATTACGCTCAGAGTTCCGATGCTGAACATTGGTAGCCATGCTAAAAGTTGACAGTACTCAGTTAATCTGAGAAAAAAAAACACATTTCCTGAGTATCAAAATAAAAGCTTGTAATCTATATAATTCTCCAAAACCAGGAGAATTTTGAAAACCCATGCAGTTCCTCTTTCATGCCTGGGGTGTCGCTGTCTGCTGTAGTGCTTCTAGCACAGTGTGGTATGTATATCAGCAGTGATATGCAAACCAGACCTGTGCTAGAAACACCACAGCAGACAGCGACACCCCAGGCAGGGAAGAGGAACTGCATGGGTTGACGGGTGCTAGACTGAACACTAGGAGAATATGTGCAGTAGGAGTTAGGCATGTGCCTGCAGCTTGCCCCAACAGCTCCCATAAAGTGGGGGAGACAAAAAGGAGAGAGAAAATAAGATGGAGGGAAAAAATAAAAAACAGTTATAGGTGGAGGAGTAATACATATCAGTAATAATATTATCTGATTTCTCATGTACCAGCGGTGCATCCTCACCATTTTCAGGCACTACTCCATATCTGTCTCTTTTCCTATAGCTGAATCCAAATTTGGATGGGATGTAATGAAGTTAAAGTTCAGTGACTGTGCGGGATGGTTTTGCCTTGCATAGGATTGGCCCTTTATAAAAAGCATCAGAGTTTGGCAGACATCTTGCACGGCCACCATACTCAAACACGAGAAAGAGCGAGACTAGGGGTCTGATTCTGGTACCATTGCAAAAGTAAATGCTCTCTAATGGAAAAAGCCATGTGCACTGCAGATGGGGCAGATGTAACAAGTGCAGAGAGTTATATTTGGGTGGAGTTTGTACTTCAAACTGATATCTATATTGCTGTGTAAAAATAAAGCAGCTAGTATTTACCCTGCACAGAAACAAATAAATAACACCACAACTATCTCCCTACACATTACATCTGCCCCACCTGCAGTGCACATGGTTTTGTCCGTGAAAAAGAGAGAAAAAGAGAGAGAGAAAAAAAGAGAGCGAAAGAGCGCGCGCGAGAGAAAGAGAGCGCGCGAGAGAAAGAGAGAGCGCGAGAGAAAGAGAGAGCGCGAGCGAAAGAGAGAGCGAGCGAGCGAAAGAGCGAGAGAGCGAAAGAGAGAGCGAGCGAGCGAAAGAGAGCGAGCGAGCGAAAGAGCGAGCGAGCGAAAGAGAGAGCGAGCGAGCGAAAGAGAGAGCGAGCGAAAGAGAGAGAGCAAGAGAGCGAGAGAGAGAAAGAGCGAGAGAGAGATAAAGAGAGAGCGAGAGATAAAGAGAGCGAGAAAAAGAGAGCGAGAAAAAGAGAATTTGTTTTGCAAGTGAACCAGAATAAGGCCCTAGGTGTATCGTAAAGGTTTCTCAAACAGAAAAAAGGGGAAAGGTTAGAGGACACGTATCTCTAGCCATACATGGTTTTCATTAATATACAAGGGATTTGCCTGGATCCTCTTTATATCATTCAGTGTCACTGCAGAAAAATGCTTTAATATATTGGTTAAAAATAGAGAAGGCACCCAACAGCCACCTCCACAGAAACATTCACTGGGCAATGGCGACACCTTGAGGAAAGCCCAAAAACAGCTTCTCAGTTGATATTTGATTACAATTCAGGAAAGCTTCTCTCCAGTGCTCATACTTCCCATTTCTTAAATGGCACAGCTGCCTTCTTGTGTTTATCATTTAATGAATAAGCAATTTAATAATTGCTCTGGCAAACCATTAAAATGCAAAGATGGCTTACGAGTATATGCACTTTCTTCCCAGAAACTCCCAAGTGTTCCTTTAGCACATTTCATATGCTTCGCAGTTTTCCTGTTCTCGTACATCAACCTAAATCCTGCAGGATTCCAGCTATAAACGGCACAGCTTTCAGATCCTGCAGTTCTTAATCATCTGTGTCGATGGAAATGCAATAGCTATTCAACGAGATACACATGGCTAAGCAGAATGGGGCAGGGCTTCTCCAGTGTATAGAGGGAGGAAAATCTTTACTAGGAGGTAGAGACTGATCTCTGTATGTGAAGCTTGTAAACCCCATAAGTCCCAGAACCCCCGGTCTATGGCTTTTGTTCACATACAGAAAGAACAGGTTATCCCCAGTTATATTTTATCCAGTCACATTGTTAGCGGGAAGCAATAGTCAGGGTGTATGAGCACAGACTGTTAATGAACATTTACACTGGCAACGCATCTACTTTATTCTGAACAGTTAAGGTGTATGCACACTAGACGCTAAAAGGTTTCGATATGCACAATAACAATATAGTTCATGATATTATCGTGCATATCGTCTAGTGTGTACACACTATAGCAGTGGTCAGGGAACTCTGTCCTCATTACCCCACACAGTGCATATTTTGCAGGTTTCCTCACAGAATCACAAGTGAAATAATTAACTCCACCCCCGGACCTTATAAAATGTGTTTGAGTAATTAGTACACCTGTGCACCTGCTGGGTTACCAGCAAAACATGCACTGTGTGGGGTAAGGAGGACCAAGTTCCCTGACCAATGCACTATATCATTAAGGACACACGCATTGACAAGTGTGTATGTTACAGCTTGATTTTGATGTGATTAACAGCAATCTTATTCAATGTTACTTTTACATGGTTAATACCAGATTGGTTTTTATACAAGTATTTAAATGTTAATAAATGTGTACTATGGCACTGGAAACCCAGCATTGATTAAAATCGATTTTACCCATTCAGTGGTGTTTCTTTTTTTAAGGAGTGCTCCCCACTGGGCGAGTTTTTTCTGGGGAGCTCTCCCTAAAAATAAAAAAAATAAATCGTTGAACTGTGTATCAGCCGATGCCTGGCCCTGCCCCCCCCCCCCCCACCCACCCGGCAACTGGCGTGACGTCACCATACAGTCATAGACTGTCACACAGCAGGGAGACGGGAGCGGAAGGGGACGCGCCGCCGAGCAGCCGGAGCCAGGCAGCGCTAAAGCGGATTACAGCCATCAGCTCAGCAGCGCTGCACGGCTCTAACCAGCAGTAATCCCGAGAATTTTCCAGGCTTGCCAGTTTGGGCAGTAAGGCATAGCCCGGAACATTCTCGGGATTACCAACGAAGGGGTTAAAATCAATCTAAATCAAACTTTAGTAAATAAACCCCTCAGAATCTGTGGGATGTGCTGGAAAGATCAGGCTATGGAGGTTTTTCATGTGTGGAGGCTAGTGTGTGATTTAGGGGAAACAGTCCATACACCCTGTGCATGCCCCCTTTTTATTACACCACACAGCTTTTTCAAGGCAGAGATGTAAATGCGCCCACTCAGTGCAGTGTCAGTATCAATGGATCGGATGTGTAAGGCAAGCACGCTGCATACTCTTTCCAGAGATATCTGCAGATCAATTGATCTGACCAGACAGATAAATATTTACACACTACAGCGATTATTGGGCAGATTATTAAAGCAAATCGTTCATGCTGATATTTAGCGGCTTTATCTGATCTTCCCTGTAGCAGTAAAGGTACGTAAATATAGTAAACTGTTCAGTCATGCGTTTCATTTTCATGTCTGGCTACATATAATGATCTGATACCACCTAGCTGCTGTACAGCTTCAAAAAGGGTGTGGGTGGGCAGCAGCAGTCTACCCTCTGCCTGCATTGTAAACAGCTGCTACACAGTGTAAAGCAATAATGGATAGGTAAGAGGTGTTTTATATGGTGCTGGTGGGAGATGTGCACTGAGCTATAATGGCTGCTGCTTTTTATACCCCCCTGGGTACACACCAGGACGACAAGGGTCCAATCCCATCAATCTAGATCCAATTCCGACCGATTGGATGTAGATTGTGTGGTGATTGGGCCCTTTTCTGTCCTGGTGTGGACCGATACTGATCCGATGCGCGGTCCCGTGGGTGGGTCGGTCGTTATTCAGATCCAACCTGCAGCAGGTAGGATCTGGAAACAACCATACTCCCGGGTGTGGGTCGCCATCGGATCGGACCCGCTCAAGGTGCCCATCGTGAGCGGGTCAGAAGAAACACTGACGACCCACTCACGACGTGCATCGTGAGTGGGTCGTCCTGGTGTACCCCGCATTAGATCAGGCATGTCCAACCTGCGGCCCTCCAGCTGTTGTGACACTACACATCCCAGCATGTCTTGGCACAGTTTTGCTATTAGGGAATGCTAAAACTATGGCAAGGCATGCTGGGACATGCCAGCACTATATAGTCCAGCCCATTATAAATATTTTTCTGAAATCTTTAGATAAATCTTTGCCAAAATGTACTCCACACACACACACACACACACCTTATCTTTTAAACATCTTTTCTAGTGTGTTGGCACCTTTGTAGTCAAAATTGCCTGGGAGAACCACCCCGTGTGTACACGGCTTCAGATAAAAGATGAAATACCATCTAATCCAGGGCTTGACAAATTTATTTAAAATCTGGGAGCCAGGATGAAAGTGTAGGAGCCAGACAAACCAAAGATAGGGACAGTGCGTGGCGAAAAAATGTACACCGTAATGCCTATTACACATGTACACACACCCATTACATATTATACTACGTGCCATAATGACCATTACACGTTATGCCACACCGTAATACCTACTGTATATCATATTATACCATATGCTGTAATGCCCATTAAGCGTTATAGCAAACACTATAATGCCTATTACATATATGCCACATAAGTTACGCTTACCTACATGCTCGTTGCTATGGGTTTCATGCTCTTTGCCTGGCGGTTAACATGGTCTGCCAGGCAGTTAAACTGGTCTGCAAGGGGTAATGCTCATTGTCATGGGGTTATCCTGGTCTGCCAGGGTTTAACCTTGTCTGCCAGGGCTTAATGCTCTTTATCATGGGGTTATCCTGGTCTGCTAGGGCTTAATGCTTGTTGTCATGGGGTCATCCTGGTCTGCCAGGGGTTAATTCTCCTTGTCCTGGGGTTATCCTGGTCTGCCAGGGCTTAATGCTTGTTGTCATGGGGTTATCCTGGTCTGCCAGGGCTTAATGCTTGTTGTCATGTGGTAATCCTGGTCTGCCAGGGTTAACTGCTCTGCCAGCTAAATGGGAGCCCCTCATCCACTTTGCCGGTACCATTTGCGGCAGACAGGTTGTCCACTACACGCCCTCCCGCACACACCCCAGCACAAGAGCAGCACCGCCGCAGTGTGGCTTTCTCAAAACTAGCACCAGATCGTGAGCCTGATCCGACAGCCAATCAGAGGTCGAGCTACTACTGCCGTTCCTGATTGGCTGTTGGCTCGCGATGCTGGCTGCTTGATTAGTTCTGATTCTGGAAATAGCCTCTTTGCTGCTGCGGCGGACCTGCTCTAGTTCAGTCCTCTTGTACAGCGGAGAGGGGGAAGCGAAGAGGATGATGACGACCACTCTGCCCCGCACTGGAAGCGCACCTCGGCCAGATTCTGCTTCCTCCAAAAAAAATCTGGTCGCCGTGGCAACCTGGCTCCCGGGTTTGTCGAGCCCTGATCTAATCACCTAAATGCCATGTTGCAGGCAGTGTTTGAATAATGACATGAGTGGATTGGTTTGTATTTTCTCTATGTCCACGGCTTAGTGAATAGACCCCATAGGAACTAAACTTGGCACACTAGTCACAGAAACCGATCCCCTTGCATGCCCATGAAGTCCTTCATAAAATAATATAAATGGTCTTTAACCTGTTCCTCTCCCCAAATACTCAGAAAGGCACAACCCACAAAGTGGAATTCAATTAGATGCTGGGAGGATTTGCCACAGCTACTCTTTAAAGGTCCCCACACACTAGAACGATTTTTTGGCCGATTGTCTGATTTCTGACCCATTTTTATTGATAATCGGACGGTTATTGACGATTATCGGTTTAAAAAAAAACGGCCGATATATCGGAGGGCCTTATCAGTGGTGGGAATCTAATGCTGTGTACACACGGTCCGATTTCCTTTCTTAAGGCACATCTAACGTGTGTACACACCATTACTTAAAAATGCTCATTACCCCATAGGCAGGGAACACTGACGAATCCGGTGGAAATGGGAAATTGAGCTGCCATTGTCGATGTTGGAAAGTCATGTCAATGGTCAATTCGCACCCATCACATCTGATTGAATTCCACTGATCACTTACCAAATTGTCAAATGCCACGCAGCCTTCATTCTACACCACAGACATGTGCTCCTATCCTCCAGGATTGAGGTGTTTTGTTTTTTTTAAACATACAAACAGACAAACTTTCCTATTTAAAGGCCAGACCTTATTTGTCTCATTTCCCTCTTAATATGGCCTCAATCCACTCATTATAAAGGACAAAACCAATAGCACCTTTATACCCTTTTTCCACTGCCTTAAAAAAGAACCTGTGTTTTTGCACATGAAAAGCTTAATGAAAAGGGTCCCAAAAAGACCCCTGGCTCTTGTTACTCAGCAATTCAACCCAGGTAGCAATAGCAAACAGGAGTGGTCCCGCTAGGACAGTGTAAATGGGTCACCACCCAAAAGTCATCCCACCCTAGACCGTTTAAAGAATGTGGTTCCAGGGGATCCAATCTGCCAGTTTGTCTATGGTTAGAGCCCAAACTTCGAACTGCAGTGACCCACGGATGATAAGGAGGTTGGGGACACAGGGAACATGAGGTCAAGATTGATAGTGGTATCACATGTTCCAAGTTAATACACCAGTGTCCTTCAAAGGGAAAATTAAGATTGATTTAAATAAGACAAATTACCATGAGGCCCTTTGTATTTCTTATGGGGCCTACACAAGAACCCTTTAGTTTACACTCTCACTTAGCGTGAACAAAATCTCAAAATGTAAAAATAAACAAGGACACAA